>NC_045803.1:47782535-48085565 GCF_009873245.2 Balaenoptera musculus
TTAGTTGCTCCACAGTACGTGGGATTCTCCCAGACCAGGGATCGAACCCGTGTCCCCTGCATTGGCAGGCAGATTCTTTTTTTTTTTTTTTTTTTATAAATTTATTTATTTTTGGCTGTGTTGGGTCTTCGTTGCTGCGCGTGGGCTTTCTCTAGTTGCAACGAGTGGGGGCTACTCTTCGTTGCGGTGTGCGGGCTTCTCATCGCCGTGGCTTCTCTTGTTGCGGAGCACAGGCTCTAGGCTCGCGGGCTTCAGTAGTTGTAGCACGCGGGCTCAGTAGTTGTGGCTCGCGGGCTCTAGAGCACAGGCTCAGTAGTTGTGGCACACGGGCTTAGTTGCTCCGCGGCATGTGGGATCTTCCCGGACCAGGGCTTGAACCCATGTCCCCTGCGTTGGCAGGAGGATTCTTATCCACTGCGCCACCAGGGAAGTCCCCAGAGAGTTTTTTAATACAAGCATATGCTTAAGGGTCTCTGCCCATCTACTGTTAAATAAAGTTCCACTTGCACAACACGTAACATTACACTAGGACTTAAAAAGTACTGGACTAGACAGGGTGCTGAATTTATGAAGCTTTTCTTTTAAATAATCTACTTCCTTCTCAATTGTCTAAGAAAACGAAAGGGAATGTAAAATGCCATTATAAAGTGACCAACTCAATGGGTCACAAATCACATTAAATTGCAAGCCAGATCAAATCCTCTCTATATAGTTATGGCCAGTGAAAGCTCTGTACTATAAAGCATTAATCTATGATATCTGGGGTGAAAAGGGAAAGTATCAAAACACAAGTCTAGAGTTTCTAGCCTTCTGGAGTCTAAGCTTTCTGGATGTTGACCTTGTGAATCAAATCTGGATAAAACACTCACCTTCTAAAACAACAGCTCCAGGTTCCTCTGCCTGGACAACTCCCTCTTCATACTCTGTGGAGCTGTCACTGTCAGAACTACCTGATACCTGCAAGTCTTCAGAAACAGGATTCCTAGTCTCTGAATCATAAGAGGTGGCTGGCGAATAAGGCTGCGTCCTGCTCACTTGAAAGTAAGCATCCAACGGTGTTCTCAACCTATATATGCAGAAAGACAACAAAATTCTTGTACAACATACCATCATCACAAGAATAATCCACAGTATTTTGGAGGTAAATCCTAGTCATTTTAACGCATCACCAGGCCATTAAATGCTGCCTTTGAACACTGAAGTAGGAATAGAGATTCAGGCAGGTGCTGACTGGACTAGACATGCTCTTTCAACTCAAGTATTCCATTAGCCCACACTGAAGCCTGACCCCTCTGCTAAAAGCTAATCCTACTTTACTGGCATTTCTTTTGTCAATACCTTTTAAAGACATGACTCATTAATATAAAGGAAGAAGGGGGGGGAGGGAGGGAGGGCTGACTCAGCAATTTGTCTGCTGATATTAGGGGGTTGAAAAGAGAGTGGGCAAGACAAAAAAGGGCCCTATTGATCAAATATGGCCTCATGGGATTCTGCTGCTGCAGCTACTAAGACCAAGGTCTTTTGAAGGTATGAAGCCTGGCTATGGTCATCATTGTCTCACCTCTTATTTTAAGCCACTTTTCAAGTCAAAAATGTCAAAGAAGGACAAAAGTTCTCTCTTTTGCCTGCTCAAACCTGCTGTTGAGCTCTCTAGTGATTTTTTTCCATTTACTGTGTCAACTCCAGTATTTCTATTTTGTACAGTTTATAACTTCAGTCTCTTTATTGATATTGTCTATTTTGTTGTTTTATACTTTGCTTTAGTTCTTGAATATATTTAAATAGCAGATTTAAAGTTGGTCTAGTAAGTCCAACATCTTGGCTTCTTCATGTACAGTTTCTATTTTTTCTTCCTGTGCATTGGTTATACTTTCTTTACATGTCTTATTTTTTCTTGAAAACTGGACGTTTCAAATAATATAATGTGGTAACTCTGGAAATGAGATTTCACCCATTCCCAGGGTTTGTTGTTGTTGCTATTTCTTATAGCTATTACTATTGGTTTAGTGACTTTTCTGAAGTAATTCTATAAAGTTTGCATTCTTTGTTGTGTGTGGCCACTGAAGTTTCTGTTTGGTTAGCTTGGTGTTCAGTTCATGACTAGATAGAGATTTCAAAACACTTGGAATCAGTATCTACCTCCCAGTCTTTGCTGAGGGACTTGATGTGTGTGTTGGGACACATCATCAATAATCAGCCAGGCAGGTGACAACTCTGCCTTAGCCTTCATTTCCTGCTTCCACAGAGCCTCAAGGTCAGCCAGAGTTGAGAGCTTAGTGCCTTCCTAGGTCTTTCCTGATTGTGGGCCCAGCTGCACACAGCCCTGGGCATGTATGTGGCCTTCTAGATTCCCAGCAATATGTCAGAACTTTTCAAAACCCCATAGGAAGATCTCATTCTCCACCTTTTCCTTTTAAGCTTTTTGGTTAGTCTAATGTTTGCCCCAATGGTCATCCACTGCCACAGGCAGACCCTGGGGAAAAGGCTTTAGAATTTTCGAACTGGACAAGCCAGGGATTGCCTTTCAAGTGGGATCTTCCAGGAAACCAACAAACAGGTCAAAGAAAGAGAATTCTCTGGGGATGAGGCTTTGAAGGACCTCCAATTCCATTCTACTCTCTCTAGTTGCTTCCAGGCTGCTGCCTTTTCATTGTGATTGCAGGCATTTAGTTTTCAAGACTACTATGGATGAAATTTGCATGAAATTTCTAAAAATCTTATATGTTCTGGTATAATGTTATAAGTAATAATCCTAGTTATTACTTTAAAATGTATATCTCAGAAATAACTAATTTTCTTGTCAACTGCATTATTATGAACTTTCATCAAATCTTTAACCGTGGTCATTTTTAAGTCTTTTGTCATTTACAGACAGTTCTGGGTGTACTCTGATGATTTTGCAAATATGTTCCTATAAAAGGGTTTCATCTTCAAGAAATTCATGGAAAAGACTCTGACAAGTACAGGTTTCTGGTAACTGACTGTACTGCTGAACTGAATGAATAAGCATTTTCAGAACTCTAATGAAAACTGATGAACTCATAAAAGTGCTAACAAAAGATCAAGATGAAAAAAAAATTAATTACATGGGACTGAGTGAACTGATGAGGATGAGTATAATTTGTGTGACTTTCTGTCTGAATTTAAAAAAAAAAAAATCCCACAAGGACTCAGAGGCAAAGAATATACAAATCAATTTTCACTGCAAAGTAAAGGAGCTGTTACAGTGAAGGATTACTGGACTGAATGTCAATATTATGACATAGTATGAGTGTGTTTCATGTTTGGTAATTGCAATCATTGTTGCTTTTGTTGTGGTCATCCATGTACAATGCTTGGTGTCAGTCTATTTATCTCTTGTAAAAATAAAATACAGTGTGTGTGTGTGGAAAAAAAAAAAAAAAAAGACTACTATGGAGGGACTTCATAGTAAGTCCCTCCATAGTAGTGGTTAAGAATCAGCCTTCTAATGCAGGGAGCATGGGTTCGATCCCTGGTCGGGAAACTAAGATCCCACATGCTGTGGGGCAACGAAGCCCGCGTGCCGCAATGAAAGATCCCACATGCTGCAACTAAGACCCAATGCAGCCAAAAAAAAAAAAAAAAATAAAAAAAAAAAAAAAAAGACTACTATGAAGCTGAAGAGAGCGATGGGAATAGGGAATGCCACAAGCTCACAGTTCTTACTGAGATTCAGCTGGTTTTCTTTATGAATCACTCACTGAATTGCTACAAGTATTTGGTTAATTTCCAGAGTACTGAAAAAGTTGATTTTGATAAATGTTGCCAGTTGTTTCAATGATTTTACGGAGAGAATTTCTGAGGTCCTTACTCTGCCGTTTCACTGATGTCACTCAGGTTTCCTTTTCAAAAAAATGCTAACCAAGTTTACAAACTTATTTTATGAACTGTGCATGAACAGCAGCTATAGCTACTCATGAGAATAAGAATATAAGAACAGTATTTCTAAGAAACATTTTAACCAAATGAAATACATAATAAAGTTAGGCTATTACATGCATATCAATAGCATTCTGCATAGAAACCAGTAAAAAATTAAGTGATTGACTATTTTTTAAAAAATCACTCATCAATATTGCTTTTACATAGCAAACTAGGCATTTCTAAGGTCAGGTGGGGACATATAAAGAGAAACTATGAAGAGCATCTGGGAGGCAGTGCTAGGAGTGCAGTCTTGGAACCCAAGAAATTCTCCTTTTTTCCTGCACTTATCATCTCTGCATTAAATAACAGTATAGTAAGTTCTTGCCCCTTGCTTACCCTCTGTAGTCCTAGATTCCATAAGCTCCAAGAGAAAAGGTACCCTGATCTGTCCTGTTCACCAATGTATCTCCAAGGCAAAAGTTCAGTCCCACATAGTGGAGTGTTACAAGTATTTGATGAATAAGTGATGATGCTGGCTGTCAGAATCAAGCAGCCTCAAACAAAGAAACAGGAAAGGAGTTTGTGACCTTGGCTGAGAAGTAGTTGGGAAAATATCCCACTATGCAGGTTCCCCAATTTTGGCTTCTTGGTGGAGTCTGAGGCAAAAGCTGCTCACCTTGGCCCAGGCTCTCAGCACCTGGCCCAGGAATGGTCTGTCAGGTGAGTAATGCCAAACACCATAATAAGAAATTCACCTCAAGAAATTCAGAAGGTATAAGCAATGAGTCCTGGAAAAGCTCAGACTTTTATGTGAATTTAGTGTGGAATTTGTTTACAACACAATTTAAAGGAAAAAAAAATTTTTAACGCCCACATTTATCTAGCTCCAGAATCCCATGTTCTCTCTCCACTGAACTGCATAATCCCTTGCCTTTAAGGTTTATTCTCTTTGTGGAGGACAAACATATGACCGTCAGTCAAATAGCTTAACTGACATCATTTAACATCTAAATTCTGTAGCTCAGTCCCTGAGCAGAGATTCTACAACACATCAAGCTATTTTCTGATTAGAGTCTGGCTTCTGTGTGGCAGCATCCCCTAGGAGAATCATGCTGACCATGCCAACAAGAGATTTGGTCTCTGTGGTGTTTCTAATTTTCTCTGTAAATTGGCATCTGGTTTATAAGTGTCAGTCTCCTGTGAACTGGTTAACACAAAAGTCCCAACCAAGAGCAATCTCCACTCCCGACTTGCTCATGAGTGGATGAACAACCAAGCGTGAGGACTACTGCAAGAGGCCTCTTGACAGTTCTGGGGACACCACTCTCAACTCTCAGCCCCTTACTTCAACAGGGTCCCCAAGTGCACTACAAGGTACCTTCACCTATGACACAAATGTATGAAATCCTACTTTGCTTTCAAATCCGAGTAACGGCATCTTAAAATAAACAGAGTAGCATGCATTTGCAACTCTTGTCAACACAGAACTGGGCACCCCTCACCCCTGATGGATCACATCCAGCAGTGACCAGGCATTACAGAGACTGAAGCCACAGTAATAGCAGGCCCTGATACAGTAATCAGCAGGATCCATGGAAAAGGATGCTGAAATCCAGAATCAGAAGGTACAGTCCAGTTCCAGAGTTATCCCAGTCAAAACACAAATCACCCCATCATCTTCCTCATTTGTAAAACATAAGTAATAGATGGCCCAGCTACCACTTTTTATTGTCACCTCATTATTTTCAGTGTTAGAAAACAAACAGGTCTGACTGAAGCCAGCTCTAACCTCCTCTGTGCTGTCACTATGAGACCCTGAACAAACCACTCTCTCAGGGTCCAAGTTTCCTTCATATTTAAAATGAAAAGGTTGAATTCAATCTCTTTCAACATTATGAAGGTACTTAGAAGCCCAAATGTGAAACAAAGTATTTCAAAAAAAGCTGGAGGAAGTTTAAAAAACAGGTAAGGCATAGACAATTGTTATTCTTCTTAATAACTCTGTCACAAAGACTTGACAGCTAAGCCCTTCAAGAGGCAAATTCAAACCAAACCTATGGAAGAAAATTATTTTAACTCTACAACACAGTATCAGGTGAGGAGGGCTAGAATGTTTCTCACTTAGTCAGATAAGCTCTAAATTAATTCACACTCTACTTTTCACAAGGCTTCTCTAAATCCAGCCTGCCCCATCTTCTGAAATCTACTGCACCACTAGTGGAGAACAATGAAACTTGGGCGAGTGGAGTAGCCTTGAAAGTAAATATTTTTTTAATGTACAAGAGACAAATGATCTAAAGAAAAGCCAGCAGCCTCTACAGAAAACGCTGCCAACAAACTACCACCGAGTTTTCAAAACATATCAGTGTAACTTATCCCCTCCATTACTTTGTGAAGTAAATAAGGCAAGCACTTTTATTTTCATCTGACTTATGAGGTAACGGGGGTTCAGAAAGGTCACCTGACTTGCCAAGTCACAATGCTGGGGCTACGATCAGGGCCTAAGGTTCACAATTCCCAACCTGGCACTAATCCTACTGTTTATACATATATTTACCTGGCATTGTTTGTCCTGTGAGACCCTCCAGCTCTTGCCCTCTGTGAAGCAGAACTCCTCCTCCTCCTAGTTCTCAATGGCCCCACCCTGTGTTCCAAAGTTGGTCTCAGGATTTCCAGCATGCCATGAAGTCTCCGCAGCCCATTGATGAAGCCGTTCGTTGAATCCAATGAAGATACTTGGGCAGTGTGGTTAGCACCAGATTCCTGCCTACGTTCCTCTGAAACTCCTGGATTGATGTTCTCCACAGTCTCTTCTCCTGGGAGCTCCTCTGTCACATCAATGGACACCTGTGGAGCAGGCTGAAGCAGGGGCAGTCCCTCTTGGCTGCTGACCACTTCATCAGGAGAGGGCTGGAGCAGGGGTGGTCCCCCCTGGCTGCTGACCACTGCAGCAGGTGCAGGCTCAAACAGGGGTGGTCCTTCCTGGCTGCTGACCACCTCAGTATGAGAAGGCTGGAGCAGGGGTGGTCCCCCTTGACCACTGACCACTTCAGGAGGAGCAGGCTGTTGTGCAGCACCATGATCTAACTGCACCTGAAGATCATATTTCATTGTTTCATGAGCCATCACTGAGAAAACAATATTTGTAAGTATTAGTAAAATATATCAGCTATAAGACATGTTTTATCTAATCATATCTGTTCTTTAATATTTCTGTTTAAGATCATTCTTGGCAAAACTGGGAAAACTTAAAGAGATGATTTTGTTCGATTTTTTTTTCCAAAATAAGTACTATAAACCAGTTTTTCCTGTTTGCCCTTTGAAAACATGAAGTCATGTGATCACAGCACTATCCTTTAAAATAGATCTAGGGACTTCCCTGGTGGCACAGTGGTTAAGAATACGCCTGCTAACGCAGGAGACACAGGTTTGATCCCCGGTCCAGGAAGATCCCACATGCTGCAGAGCAACTAAGCCCATGCGCCACAACTACTGAGTCTGTGCTCTAGAGGCCGCAAGCCACAAGTACTGAAGCCCGTGTGCTGCAACTACTGAAGCCCATGCGCTCTAGGGACCACATGCTGCAACTACTGAAGCCCGCGTGCCTAGAGCCCGTGCTCTGCAACAAGAGAAGCCACCATGATGAGAAGCCCGTGCACCGCAACCAAGAGTAGACCCCGCTCGCTGCAACTAGAGAAAAGCCCGTGCACAGGATAAATAAATAAAAAATTAATTAATTAATTAAAAAAATAGATCGATAAAATAAGAGGACTGAACTACTGAAGTAGTGGATCCACAAGTACAAGGCAAAGAGAGTATGAGACACACAAATCAGTTTTTCGGACTGATAACTGGTAGGACTGTGTGCTGTTAAGAAGCAAGCTAATTTCCACTGAGGGGACTGTAAAAACCACGTACCAAAGAAGACAGCATTGTAAGACGGAGATGGAAAGGCTGTGAAAGTAGTTAATCTGTCCCTCAGGCAAACAATCAAAAAACCCCTCCCCCTATGCTGCAGACAACTGGAGGTTTGAACCAGACAGACTTAAGACCAGCAGTGAAAACAAAGAGTTAAGTGAAAGTCTACAAACTTTCACAAGTGTGAGACACTTCCAACCCTTCTCCCCGGTTGCACAAATCCAGAACGCAATATTCTGGTTTACATACATTCTCTATGCCTCAAGGCAGGAGATTACAGGATTGTTCCCTAGAGAAAACCAGCTCAAGAGGAAAGATCTGTAAATACTGACAGCTCTGACTCTCAAGAAAATGGCTGGGTCTCTGCCCGTACATCTAACAGTAAAAGTCCATTGGTTGGTAAGGTTCAGTCGTTCATACAGAGCTTCCAATCAGTTTTCTGGGGTCTCTCCTCAAAATGAACAAATAGTCAAAGAACAACTGACATTCAAGAAAAGCCTCCAACATGAGAAAGAGACCAAAGCAGACAAAGAGAAGAAACTCGGAGAGAAGAAAGGAATACAATGCAAGAAACAGAAATAAGTAAATAAATAAAGAAACAAATCCAAACTTAAAAGAATGCCAAGGAAAAAAAGATTAAATCAGAAAACAAGAAAGAGCTCTTAGAAAAGAAAATTTACAGCCAAAGTAAATGCTTTAATAGAAGGACTGGAAGATAAACCTGAGTAACTCTTTCAGAAAACAAAAGACAGTTAAAAAATAATAATAATATTAAAAGCTCAAGCTAGAATACTTGATTAACTGAAGTACAAGAATGAGAGAACGGGCTTCCCTGGTGGCACAGTGGTTGAGAGTCTGCCTGCCAATGCAGGGGACACAGGTTCGAGCCCTGGTCTGGGAAGATCCCACATGCCGCAGAGCAGCTAGGCCCGTGAGCCACAACTACTGAGCCTGCGCGTCTGGAGCCTGTGCTCCGCAACAAGAGAGGCCGCGATAGTGAGAGGCCCGCGCACCGCGATGAAGAGTGCCCCCCACTTGCCACAACTAGAGAAAGCCCTCGCGCAGAAACGAAGACCCAACACAGCCATAAAAATAAATAAATTAATTAAAAAAAAAAAAAGAATGAGAGAACTCAAAATGGAGAAGAAAGTGAAACAAAACCTCTGGTCAAGATGTAACCATAAACTCTCTTCTAAGAACCCCAACACCGTAAATTTCCTCAAAAATTACATCAGTTACAGAACAACCTCCATTATTAATTCCAATTTTAGGACACTTATAAAATATGCAAAACCACACTACTATATGGATTTATAGATATAAGATAGTATAAAACAAGCCCAGGCATGAAAAATACCAAATTCAGGAGAGGAAGGGTGCAGAGGTACACATGAGGCTTTGAATACAGAATTTTTTTTTTAAGGGAAAAAAAAAAAAGAATTCTATCAAAAAGTCAAAGCCAAGATTTGCTAGATCTGGGTGGTGAATGCACGGGTCTTTTAAAAATTATTCTGTGCACTTCTCAGTATGGTTAAATATTAAAAAGTGAAATTTCTTCCCATCATATGCCAGATCTGATTAGAGAAAAACCAGTTCTGATAAGACGTGAAAGGCCCAGAGCCGAATCCAAACCTGATTCATCGGTGTATCCTACACAGCAAAAAGTACAGAGCAGATGCTAAATATTTACTTAATTACCCACCATCCACCTAAAAACACAAAACCAACCAAAAATCCCCCAACAACTAAGAACATATTAGCACCCGATATTGACAGAGAGAGACAGGAGAGATACAGAACATGCTTATCCCGGCAGAAAGTTCTCTAACCAGCGTCATCCTGGAGCAAAGCTTCCCAATCAACGTGGGGAAACACAAATCCCTCCAGGCCTGGGGCTGAGCAGCGGTGCGTCGGCTGCAACCCCCGCTCACCCAGGCCGTGAGCAGCCTGGTCCTAGACCTCCCGTAATCTTTCCAAGCTTTGTCACTCAGATTTCAACCAAAGTCCGCTCCAGGCGGGATGATGGCTCCCAGTTAAAAGAATAAGAGGCGCCGGCGGGGAGTCATGCCGACCTGGGTTCAAATCCCTGCTCTGTCACATCCTACCTCTGGGACCTTAGGAGGTTCCCTATTCGACTTGCTCCTCTGTAAAATGGGGATAATAAAAGTGTTTACGTCACAGTGTTGCTGTGAGGTAAAGTTGGATAGAATAGGTCCTTCGTTCAACTTGAAAGTGATGCAAGTAGAAGGCGCTCCACGGGACGGCAGTTATTTGCAGATGATGAGTCTGAGGCTCGGCTGCCTGGAGAGCAACCCGGGACCTTTGACTCCGACCCCGCGGCGAAGTCGGCTCCTTCCGGGATCCCCGATGTTCCTGCCTTCCCCGCCCCCACCCTCACCAGCAACCCCGCAGCCCATCTCGTGGGGCGTCCCGGGGCCCCGCGTCCATGGACCCAGCCCGGGAAGTCATCTCGGAGCAGAGGCCCAAGGTCTGGGAAGAGACAAGCACCCACCTCACCTGAAGCCGGAAGGACGCGGTCAGACTCGCGGGACCGCCGCAGCAATTGCCGTCTCCTTAGGGAACCTCTCGCCGGACTGGCGCCAATACCCACTTCCGGAGCAGCTCAATCCGCCAGCCCGAGTTGCGGGCTCGGCCTGCTCCTATTGGGCAGCAGTCCCAGTCGGCGGCCAATACCCTCTCTTCTTCTTTCTTTGGTCGCCACTGGCTGAAACAGCGGCGCTCTCATTGGCTGATCCTTCGTAAACGGACTAGGCGGGACCACGCTCGAGGAGGCCTCGTACAATTGGTAGAAACCTACGTCCGTCAACTCTCGCCCACAGAGAAAAGCGGAAGAAGGGTTTTACCGCTCTTTATTTGAACTTTGTGGCGGGAGAAAGTCGTAAGGGAAGCATTTCTTGGTCCATTTTGAAAAGATGAAAATATTAAAACTGTGCCTCATGCTATTTCTCCCTAAGTCTTTGGTGAAGGAGATGTCTTTATCCAAAGGCTGGTAGCTAATCCAATAATTTCAAAATGTTGCCCGCAGTATCCCGGCGCCTATAAAGAAGAGTGGGACAATCCTGTTCGTATATTGTACATCCTCCAGTGGGTTGAAGAGCTCATGCAAAAGAACTTACCTACACGGTCTCTTCAATCCCAAACCATTGCAACAAATTGCCTGCTACTAAACTACCGTCACATCACTTGACAGCAAACATTTTTCAAGCATTTCCCTGAAAGACGAAATCTCACCTTTAGGAGGAAGACCTAAAAATCTGAACCTCAGGCACAGACTGCACACTGCCAAATTTCATTTACTCAGCTTCCAGTTCTGAGTGGAACTAGTAGCAGAGGAGAGTGTAAACAACTGAAAGCCATGGATTATCCAAATAATTGACTTTTCAATATTTTCCTCCTCCAAACCTGTCACTAAAGTGAACATTAGCATTTGTACTTTTTTTTTTTCCTTTTCCTGCCCCTAAGGGAGCTTCTACTGAGCTATAGCAAGGTTAATATGAGGAAAAGGAATGTTATTTTGTAAACAAATACATATATTATGGGCGTAGAATGAAAAACATTTTGAGTGATTCTCACTGTTATATAAGTAACTGCATGTCCAATGCAGAAAATTTAGACAATACATAGAAGCAAAAAAGAAAAATTGTCTCCAGAGAAGTCATTACTTTGTTTAAAATCGTCATCTATCTAAATGTGTATATTTACGTATAGATGGAACTGTGTTTTAATCTCAAAATTTATTTTGAATTGCTTTCCTTGTCAATGAATACATAGGCACATCATCAAACACTGAGTGATTCTTTGAAAATTAAAAAAAAATTAATAGGTAATATCACATGGCAAAAAAAATTTGGACAACACAGAGGGCTGCTTAGTGAAAAATAATACAGAATGTTTCTAAAAGGTTCTGAGAGTATATTCATTCATGATCCACCTAATGGCCATGTTTACTAATTAGAAGAGAAAGAGAATAAACACACAAGCCAGAAGGTTATAGTCTTGTCTCCAACTTCCAAAAGTTTTATATAGTTAGAGGAGAAAGGTATTGGCTGTATTTCATTTTAAGGGTGAAATTCCCATTTACAACTTTATGGGTGATTACTTAAACACCAACCCCCCGTTGGCTCATTTGTAAAAAGACTGAAAAAAAAATGCACTAAGCGCCACTTCATAGAAGAGTTGTTTAGATGGATGTCTTTTATTTTTCCTCCACCAAAAGACATAACTAATGGGTTCCCCTAAACTACATGATAGTAACTACTTTTATGGACCTGAACGTATAATTTAAATGAAAAATTTGAAATAACTGTCAAGGCTAAAATATGCCAAAGAAAGTTTACACTTGTGGTAAGCCTCATCCCCAGGATCTGGGGAAAGCCATGAATTTCCCTCTACCATTAGCAGTACCTTCATTCATTCATTTTCTAGTTCATTCGGTCAATAAATATTGATACTTTCTTCAACAACTACTTAAATCCTGGCTCTGGTCTATATGGTATGGATATGGTATATAAGACAGAGAGGACTCTTGACCTAATGGAACTTACATTCTACTAAGTGGGGTATAAACCAATAAACAAGAATAAAGTAGGTAATTTCATATAGTAAATATCATAAAAGCAGTAAAACAGAGGGACATGAATGGAGAGTGCTTAGGAGAACTTCTTTCAATTGAAGGTTCAAGAAAGGACTCTCTGAGGTGCTGATATTAGAGCTGAGACCTGAAAACCTCAGAGGAAAACTTTGAGAAATGGTGTATAGTCTATAATTGACCATAATAAAAAATAGAGTAAGGTAAGTGCTGTGATGGGCATGGTAGTGCTCCAAATAATGTGACTGGATAGGGCTTCAGGACACCTGGGTCTGCCTCTACTCCCCCAATCATCACTAATATTTTACATGAGGTGCTGCCCGTTTTTGGACCTAATTTTTTGCATGACAAAATGAGATAGCTGGACCAAAATGAAGAGTTGTCCCTGTTTGAAGTGCAGCAAATCTAGAAGACCACAAAATGCTGCAGAAGTTCAAAGCAGGATGGGGGGAAAAATGATCTCCTCTGCCAGATATTAACAGACAGAACCATGCTGGTCTGAAGTCCCTCTGCATCAGCTTTTTGGAATGCTATGGGAATTGATATGTGAACAGGTTACTATTGATATGTACTGAGAATTTATTCTCAATGTCACCACCATTCTCCTAACACAGCATGAGATCCCAGGAAGTAGCCTTGTAGGCAGGAGTAGATGCAGGTTTCATGGGCCTGAAGCTTATACAATGTGGAGGAACCTCTTAAAGTATACAAAATTAAAAATATAAAATTACTTCCAGTAAAGGCCAGCTATCTCCTGTTAAGCAAATCCTTTAACAGACAATAACTAAAAGCTCTTGACAAATTTTTTTCTCTTTTTTTTTTTTTTGGCCATGCCGTGTGGCATGCAGGATCTTAGTTCCCTGACTTGGGATTGAACCTGCACCCGCTGCAGTGGAAGTGTGGAGTCTTAACCACCGGACTGCCAGGGAAGTCCCCGGACAAAATATTTTTTAAAAAAACAGCTACCTGAAGGCACTGGAAAGCAGCTAAAGGCAGGCAGAAACTAGAGGGGTCTATATGGAAGAAAGAGATGGCACTAGGTGAGCCTCCCATTTTTTTTTTATGGCTTTTAGCTTGAGGGTAGGACCCCATTGGCACCATTTGCAGTGGCTAAAACTTGGAGAGAAACTCTCAGTCTAATTTGGTTGAAAATCAGAGGACAAAGTTTGGAGTGACCATAGTAGTTAGAAAGTGAGAGAGAAAATCTAGGAAAGGAGAAAACCAGAGAGGAGAAGCCCCAATTCTGTATATAATCTCTACCCAAATCTCTATCTTACCTCCGAGTTAGGCATGTGTGGAGCGACTTCAAGCAGCGGCTAAGCCTAAAATACTGAACAGAGATTTCAGATATAACCAAGTAAAGGGGAGACATAGTTTGGAATTTAAGTCCAGCCAAATTAATCGCCTGTTAAAAAAAATACTCTCTGAAGAACTATGACAGAATCTATACTCTCTACAACTATCAATAAAAATGTCCAAGAAATATCCCAAATTACTGGAGGTATGAAAAAACATGAGGATAATCTATAATCAAGAGAAAAGTCAATCAGTGGGGACTAACCCCAAAATGACCTAAATGTTGGATTTAGCAGACAGGGGTTTTAAAGCAGCTATTGTAACCACTGTCAAGGATGTAAAAGAAAACATGCTTATAATGAAGGAACACGAAAGAAATCTCAGCAGAGAAATAGAAATCATAAAAAATAGGAGCAAATGGAAATTCCAGAACTTAAAAATACAATATCTCAATTTAAAAATTCACTGGATGAGCTTAATGCAAAGTTGGAGAGAAAGAAGAGTCGATTAAACTGAAGATACAGCAACAGAAATTACTCAGTCTGAAGAACAGAGAAGAAAAAAGAAAAAGAAAGAACAGACCTTCAGGGATCTGTGTGACAACATCTAAAAGTCTAACATTTATGTAATTGGAATCAAAGAAGGAAAGGAGAGAGAATAGGGAAGAAAAAATATTTGAAGACATAATAATCCACACCTTATTAACTCAAAAGAGGTCACAGACTTAAGCGTAAATTCTAAAACTATAAATGTGTAGAAGAAAGCAGGAGAAAATCTTCATGACCTTGGGTTAGGCAAAGATTTATTAAATAACCCCCAAAAGCATGATTCATAAAAACAAAAACTGACAAGTTGGACTTCAAAATTAAAAATGTATGCTCTTCAAAAGACGCTGTTAAGGTGAACTGAATCCTGGTAGAAAATATTTGCAGGACTTCCCTGGCGGTCCAGTGGTTAAGACTCCGTGCTTCCACTGCAGGGGTCACGGGTTCGACCCCTGGTTGGGGAGCTAAGATCCCGCATGCCTTGCGGTGTGCCCCACCCCCCCGCCAAAAAAAAGAAGAAAATATTTGCAAATCATTTATCTGATAAAAGGCTTGTATCCAGAATACAGTATATAGAGAACCCTCAAAACTCAATAATTAGTAAAACAAAACAACAACACAACTATGGGCAAAAGATTTTAAAAAGTTAAACGTACATCTACCATATGATCTAGCTGTTCACTTCTAGGTATTTACCCAAGAGAAATAAAATCATATATTCAAACAGACTTGTACATGAAAATCCATAGCAGCCTTATTTGTAATAGCCAAAAATTACAAACAACTCAAATGTTCATCAACAGGCCAATGGATAAATAAACGGTTACACACATACCTTGCAATAGTTTTCAACAGTAAAACAGGAATAAAATATCGATACATGCAATTACATGGGTGAATCTCAAAATAATTATACTGAGTGAAAGAAGGCAAACTTATTATATACCATATGATTTCATTTATATAAAACTTTAAAATGCAAACTAATCTATAGTGACAGAAAGCAGATCAGTGGTTGCCTAGGGAAATGGGGAGGGGGTGGCATGGAAGGGAGTGATTATAAAGGAGCATGAAGAAGCTTTGGGAGTTGATGGACATATTCATTATCTTGATTGTAGTGGTGCATACATGTCAAAACATCAAATTGCACATGTTAAATATGTGTAGTTTACTGTGTGACAATTATACCTCAAAAGTGCTGTTGGAATCAGAATTGTGGGGCAAGAGTGAGGAGAAGGACTGATTGTGTGGGCATAACAGAACTTTTTGGCATGATGGTACTGTTCATCATCTTGATGGGGTTTGGATTAATCATGTGTATGAATTTGTCAGACTCATCAAATGGTATATTTAGGATTTGTGCATCTCACAACATGGGAAGTTTACCTCCCCCCCGCCAAAAAAAACCCCTGTAAACAAATATTGAACTGCAGTTAATGATATAAATGCTGAAGTGTTTAGGAATGAAGTGTGCTGATGTCTGAAATTTTCTTCTAAATGCATAAAAAATAAGGATGGATCAATGGATGGGAAGAGGAAGGGGAGGACTGATACGCATGTGATAAAATATAGTGAATTGTTAGGTATAGAATCTAGGTGGTGACTATACAGATGTTCAGAGTATAATTCTACTGACTTTTCGGTGTATTTGAAAATATTTATATTTATAAATGTTGAGGAAAAAATTAGGTACCAGACTTTGGAAGATGTCTTGTGTGAGTGAGGGGCCCTGAAGATTAAGCTTTATTAGTTTCACAGTAAATCTACCTCTGCTTGTGGGTCTGCTAGAGCGTGTATAATTAATCTATAAGGGAGCATGTTCACTGTAGCTCCTACAGCAAAGAGAACAAAAGATTTTAAAGATGAAAATAGTAGTATCTGATGATAAGCTCTAGAAAAGACTCATTTTCAATGTTCAACTTGTTCATGTTTATTCGTTACCTTTTTTTTTTTTTTACTTAAAAAATATTCTAGGTTAAAAAAAATCAAGAATTGCCAAGAGGTGTGGATCCAGAGAGAGATATATTTTTGTAAAACATCTATCAGAGTTACCATCAGAGGTGTATTTTTGACAATATCATTTGGAGTGGGATGGGCTCTGTATTACTGGAGTTGTTTTCTATTTGTAACAGACAAGTGCTGCCTTCCTGCACCCACAAATAACTCCATGCTGAAGGATATGAGGGAGAAAGATGCCCAGCTTGTGCTCTTCCAGCTCCTTGTTCAGGGACTCAGTTTCAGTTTCAATACTTGGCTTAACAAAAAGTAGACAGTCTCTCTAAGATTTCTGTGAATGAATGAACAGAAAATTAGACAAGGGCAGGAACTGAGAGCCACATTAGAAACACAGACATTTCCAAAGTTCACAATACCGTAGAAACTGCATTCCCCTTGGTCTGGCTGGAAACTAAGCCACCACCGGCATTCATGCCTTTGTGATATGATGATCCCTCTTACTCTGTCAACTTTCAAAATACAACTAGCTCGTGGAAGGGGTAAGCTCACATCTTAGTGTGAATTAGTCTCAGGTATTAGATTCTCTAATACCTGGAGGACCCTGGGTTTAAGGACCCTGGAAAGAGGAGGAAGAAGACAAAGGAGAATTTGAAGGAGAGGAGGGTACTATAGAAAATACTGTCAGCGTCTCATCCACCCTGAAGGCTAATTCTTCAGGAGGCACCATTGAATCTGCTCTTCTACGCTGTGGTGGCAGAGAGAAAGTTTCAGATAGAAGCTAGGCCAGGGTTTTGATTTTTCACCCCAAAAGGTAGGGATGGGGGTGAAGGAGGGGGAGGGATGAGATACCTGCTAACATGACTGTTAGCATGATTCCCGATGGACCACAAATGAGAAGGCCTTGAAGGACAGTCCTCATGCCAGACACTTCTGTAATTAGTGGCTCTGTCCTTGGGGGACTACCTCCAAAGCCTGGACATCTGTCTCTTTAGTTCCTCTCTCAAGGCATTGCATCTTCAATTAACAATGCACTCCACCCCCAGGTCTCTAACTCAAGATAACTCTCACATGTGTTTCTCAGGAAACGTGTGCAAGAATGTTTAAGGGAGTGGTTCCTAAGGACAACTAAAATATCCATCGATAGTGGAAGGGGTAAGTAAGGTGCATGGTGATCTAGTGGCCTACTGTACAGCAGTGAAAACGAATGAGTTGAAACCATCACATTAGCATGGATGAATTTCAAATCATTTGCTCATACTAATTGACCAAATGAAGCAAGTTATGGTAGAATACAGCATGACATCATTCACAAAAAGTCCTCATACCATGAGAAGCCAAATAATATAGTGTACCTAGGTTGTAAAACTATAGACAAATTTTTACCAAAATGTTAGGACAGTGGCTACTCCAGGAGGAAGGGACAGGAATGTGAAAGCAAGGGACTCACAGGTGGTTTCTGAGTTGGTGGCAATGTTCTAGTCTTTAACCAGGGGTGGATATGTGATGTTCTTTTCCTCTGACTTAAAAAAAATTGCACATATATATTTCATACACTGCTGTACTGTGATACGTATCACAATAAAGATAAGAAAAATATTATTTTGTATCTTTGACCTCTGTAGCAACTTCAGTGGAAACACTTCCCCAATCCGGGGATACTGCCTGTGAATCATGTTCTCTTGTGTCTGGAGCTTTGTGGAAAGTCTGAGAAATTTGGATCTAGAGTGGGAGAGGGAGACATTCCCAGGGAGGGAGATGGTGTAAAGAAATGGAGGAGCAGCTGATAACATGGTGAAATAAAAGTCTGAGTAGAGGAAATTATCCCCAGGATGTTGATAAAAGAGAAGGAAGGGAGAGAAAGAATATAGGCTGGAGTAATCTGCCTTCGCAAGCCACTTTAGACTAAACAATGCCCTTAGGGCTGGGTTTCTGAACTCCTGTGCTATTGATATCTGGGCTGGATAATCTTTGTTGTAGGGGGCTGTCCTGTGCCTTGTAGGATGTTGAGAAGCTTCTATCCACTAGATGCCAGTGGCATGTCCACCCCACCCCACCTCCCCTGAGTTGTGACAGCCAAAAATGTCTTTAGACATTGTCAAATGTCCCCCGAAGGGCAATACAACCCCTGGTTGTGATACATAAGGAAAATCTTTCACAAATGTTAAGTAACACATGTGGCCTATGCTCTTTAGACCAGAAAAAGCCCTACCTTTAACACAGGGCCTCCTGGAGGGCTCATATGCACAGCAATCATCAATGATCTCCTGCAACTGTGAAGGGCAATCTTTATCCACTGGCTCCTGTTGCCGGTCCACAGCCACCAGCTGGTAGATCTTCTTGGAATCACAGCCTGGCATGGAAATGATAGGATGGGAGGCTTAAAAATTGCTCTGGCACACACACATCTCTCTGGATGCTGATGGCTGGCAATGGAACCAGGGACTTTGAGAACTGAAGGAACAGGAGCTTCCAATGACCCCAATGACAAGCGTAGGCAATGACCACATTGAAGAACAAAGCGCCCAGGACAGCACTGATGGGAATCTGTAGTCTCTTGGAAGGCGACCCAATCCCAGCACCATCTGAGCCAACTTTCACACTGGTTACCTTCAAATGGGCTTTTCCCAGTGGCGATTTCCCAGAGGACGATTCCAAAGCTAAAAGAGAACCAAGAAACTGAACAACTGTAACAAGTTTCCCTTTTCCCATGCCCCTCTAGCCATTTCCAGAAAACATAGTGGATTTTCTTTTTTTCTTTTTGGCCGTGCTGAGCAGCTTGTGGGATCTCAGTTCCCCAATCAGGGATTGAACCCAGGCCACGGCAGTGAAAGCGCAGAGTCCTAACCACTGGACCACCAGGGAACTCCTCACAGTGAATTTTCTGATTACCACCCAATTCCATTCAACAGAGTTAAGATGCTCCTCCCTAATGGCATTTGACTTGGACTCTCTTGTCCCGTTCATCTGAGTTAGAATCTGCACGAGAACATAAACATACCTGTATATTTCAGCTTTTATGTCATATTTATTATACACATTTTCCAGTCTCTGAGGTGAGATGTATGTGGCAGAATTGACTCTCTCTGCTTCTTTTCCTTTAGTTGGTCAGCTGACGGAAGTCTGTGTTTTGCTCAACTCAAATCCTGCAAGCTAGATAGAGAATGACTCAGAGACAGAAAGAAACAGCACCATCTCGGGTGGGGGATAGAGGGAATGGGTTGGTGCTACACCTGATTTTCAGGGGATGGTCTTTTTCCTTTGGGATGTATTTCCAGTGGTGTCTTCTGGCTCTGTGGCTACTCTCCTGGCTGGCATCCTGGGTTCAATTTATTATGGTGTAATGACCAAGAGGAACACAAAGAGGTTTCTTCTCTATAAAATGGGGCAAGAGGATTACTTGAGGTGATGGTTATAAAGCACCTGTAAGACTTGGTATGTTGTTGTTCTAGTGTTACTGTGTTAGATACAGGGCTTTCTCAGTTGACGACTCAGCTCCACTGAGTGAGGGTGGACAGGGGTGCCTGGAGTCACCGATGGCTCGTTTTCTCTCGGAAGCAGACAAAAAAAAAACACACACAAAAAACCAACACAGGGGTATCCTCTCTGTTGTGTCTGAACCTATAGGCAGCCTGTTACCCCACTGACCCTGCACGGTCAATGTCATGCTCTTAAAGAAGCCACAGCACAAGTCATGGGAGTGTGCGTTCTCCTTGGTCCACGCCCATCTGTCGTCAGCACCATCCACGTGCGGAGGGCTGCCAGCCCCAAACGCAGCCAGGGATCCAAAAGTAGGGGCAAGGTCAGGAAAAGGATTAGACACTTAGGTGGCTCCTCCCCCTTTCATTGACATGTTCAGTGAGCACTGACATCCTCTGACATCTGGCTCCACGCTAGCCACCAGGGGCGAAAGGCCGAACAGCACATGTTACAGTCAGGTGTGAGAAGGACCATGCTTTGCGAACACTTATATTACACCAGCTACGGGGAAAGACATCTGAAAGGCAGAAAAGACCCGTCATCTGTTATTCAGAGAAAGCTATCTGTGGATGACAGAGAAGATATTCTTTTAGCATTTGGGAACTGTGGACATCGAGTTAACAGAACCCTTTTCTCTTCCATAGGAGAATCTGAATTTCAGTGAACTTTTTAGCTCTACTCCCCCGGGAAACTGACAAAAGCTGACTGTTACCTATGCTCCTAAGTAATATTGCTGCTGATTAAAAAATGATGGGTGATTAGTAAGTCGTTTATGGACAAGAGGTCGGGGGGATGCGGGCTATAAAGAGCTATAGGGGGACTTCCCTGGTGGTCCAGTGGTAAAGAATCCGCCTTCCAATGCAGGGGACGCGGGTTCAATCCCTGGTCGGGGAACTAAGATCCCACATGCCGTGGGGTAACTAAGCTGGCACACCACAACTACTGAGCCTTTGCACCTCAACTAGAGAGCCCATGTGCCACAACTAGAGAGCCCACACACCGCAACTAGAGAGAAGCCTATGCGCCACAAGGAAGAGCCCGCGTGCCACAGTGAAAGATCCCGCATGCCTCAACGAAGATCCCGTGTGCCGCAACTAAGACCCGACGCACCCAAAAAAGTAAAGAAAATAAATAAGTAAATAATAAATAAATCTAAAAAAAAGAAAGAATATTGACTCCTGTGAGTTGTGAGGCTTCTAAACCTGGATGGCCCCGCACCCACCCGAGGGGAGCCTCTTTCTGTCGCACCTGGGATGAGGATGAGGAGAATATCTCCTGGAGGATTGTGGGGACAGGTGTGGCGTCTCCGGCTGGAGAGAAGGATTTGACGCTGCCCTGCTGGCAAGCTGTGTTGTGTGATACCCTTCTAATTGCCTCCAGGTGCCAAGTGTGGGCTATGGCTGGCCTGTGAGTCTGAATGCCTACCTGGGCTTAAGAAGATCCCCTCATGGGTGTTGCAGGGACACAGAAGTGGTGTCCAGGCATCTAAGGGGAAATGGCTCTTAGCCCATCCCTGCTGAGTGCCTGGGCAGTGGTGGACGACGGGCATCAGAAGAGCAGGCAGGACTGAGTCTGTCCTGTGGTGGGCACACGGGAAGCTGTCCAGGCAGGGGTTGAACTCAGTTCTAAGGTGAAGGCAGAGAAACGAGCAGGCACAGGCCTCCAGGAAACGTGCGTCACTCTCCCAGCACCAAACAGTCACACAGGTCGAACTCAAAGGGCCCCTGGAAGGCCATACTCACCTTCACATTGCAGTCTTTAGTTACCAGGAAGCTCGTGCTGCTGATGTTTCTGTGGAGTTCTGCAGGTGTTTCCGAATGGTGCAGCCTGACACGACCAAACGCAGGGAACATTAGTGACCTTTGCACAGACTTTGCTATCCACAGGTAGGTGGGAAAACCAGGATGCAGAGGTGAGATTTGACAATTGTGAGCTGTACGCCTCTGTGGTGCTCTGCCTGGGAAGCACTGAGCAAAGCAAAGGGCTCAGAGGCATGGCTGGATGGTTGGACCATACCTAGGACCCTTCTGGTTGAAACAGAATGTGAAGCTGGGGTTCCCACCAACTTAGTAAGTGCTAAGTGTTTTGGATTAATGGAGCCCCTGCCTCCCAGTTTGGGGTGTTATCACAGAGTTGGCCTTAGGTTGGGTTCTCCCAGAAGCAGATCATGAGCCACGGATTTGGGTACAAGTGATTGATTAAGAGAAGGTATTCCCAGGAGAAACCAGGTGAGGGAGTAGAGGAAGCAGGACAGAGAAGGAGAAGAAATCAAGCAAGGGTATGACTTCAGGTGAAGTTCCAGGCTCAGACTGACCCCACGGGGACCTCTAGAGGATAACTACCCCTCAGGGTTTGTTCTGCACGAAGCAAAGGAGCTGGACTTTTGTACTCACGCCTGTTGTTCAATGACTGTGGACTGGGTGGGGTGGGGGGAGAGGGACAGGTGGCTATAAAGCTCCCGGGCACCTTCAGCTCTCAGGGCCAAGGGGCTCCGGCGCCCATGGATATTCCTCTGCAGATGGCGGCCATGAGCTCTCAGCAGCAAAGTATGCTGAGGTGGGGATGAGTGTGCAGAGCAGGTAAAAAGGATCAGAGGCCACCTGGATAGGCACTAACAGTGTCTCCTGCAGTCCAAAATTACTTCTCATAAAACCCACTAGTGTAGGGAGTTGAGAAGGAATAAACTTCATGATTTCCAAGAAAGAGCTAAGGCAGTGTTTCCAAAAGTATGGATAAGTGGTATGCAAGATGACATAGTGAGAAAATTCTTCTTCTTTTAATTCCAGTCTTTCCGATTACGTCAAGAAGAAAGTCTCAGTTTGGTGTTGGATGTCTTTAATACCTCCCTAAATCTGCTGACATCTCCTCTGCACAAAGAGAATGCCGGGTCTGAATTGCAGACCTTTGGGCAGGAGGCATCATGCAGCCAGAATTTAATAACATTGTTTTGGCTTTATTTGTGGTCACCTACTTGTGATAAGTGATTCTCGTCTTCAATTTATGGTAGTAATAGAAAGTGTCCTTTTTTTTAAAAAAACGTATTTAGGTTTTTAAAAACTGAGCTGATTAAAAGGAAAATATTAAGTAAATAATACTGGCATTATTGTGAATACGGTAATAACCATGTAAGTGGTCTGTGAGTGACTGACCTTTGGGGGCCCTTGGGCTAAAGGAACCATAGACTATGTGTGAGCTTCCAGATAAAACACAGGACACCCAGCTCATTTTTAATTTTGGAAAATCAATACATTTTTTTTTTAAAAAAAGTACTAAAAAAGTATTATGGTTTATATGAAATTCTGTATATCTGAAATTTTAGTAAAAGTATGTCTCATGTAATATTTGGGATATACTTATACTAAAAAATTGTTCACTGCTTATCTGAAATTCAAATTTAACTGGACATCTTGTATTTTTATTTGCTAAATCTGGTAACCTTAAGACTAAGGCCTGTCCAATTCCACAACAGCAGCCTGGACGTTAAATTCAACCCTCAGTTCTGCGAGCTGGTGCTCACTGGATTAAGCCACATGTCCCCCTTCTGTCTCAGGTGTTACAATCAGAGTTAAGTAGTAAAACAACTTATGGAAGGGAAGGCTACCTGGGGCTTCTGGCCTCTTCTCTCCTTATCTCTGGGACTATCAGTAAAGAAGAGAGACTCATTCCGTTCTTCTCGGTGCCCTCTCCCCCATCTGGTACCTGTATAAGCCTCTGGCTGCCCCCAGGACCAGGATGATGCACTTGGCAAGGGTGAGGTCCTTTTCCTGATCCAGCAGTTCCCTCAGGGTCCCGAGCTCACAGTACTCCATGACGATGGATAACTGAGGTGGGGTCACTGATGGAAAGGAGCCAAACACTATGAAGACCCAGCCCCACTCAGAGGGCCTGCTCTCTGCAGCCCACTCCACCGTCTCTCTACAGGGACAGACTCACCTCTGCTATGTTTCTCCATCTCCATCTCACACAGTTTGACTCCCTGAATGGGTCCAATACCCACCGAGTCTTTGTGGGTATTCTTTGTGGCGTCTGGCATGTCGGAATTCTACATTTCCCTTAGTTATTTGAGTAATGTCTCCCAGACTCAACCATATATCCCAGGAGGGCATACAGTGCTCACGGGGAGCTGAGTAAATATGTATGGAAGGAAGAAATGAGGCACAGACTGCAGGGGCTGGTGAGGGGAGCTCAGACAGGAAGTCAAGGGCACGGGCCTGAGATGCAAGAACTGACACACACAGAGTGAGTCAGTCACCTTGGCCGTCACCCAGGAGGGTAAACATCACTGGAAGTTCTCCTTTAGACTGGGATTCTATGTTCCAAAGTCAGGTCGCCTGAAGCTGTGGAGAAACTTCCAGAGAGGATAAGATGGGAGTTGCTCTGTCCTCTCTGTAGGCAAGAGCAGCAAAACATAACCAGCAGGAGAGGCCATGCTGTGAGGGAAAATGCAGCCACATTGAAAAAATTAAAGTTAAAATGAACCTGAGGAGTGAGGTTCTAGGTAAAGGCGTAGGTTAATCTAGCTTTTAGATTCACTCTGCACTAATGATCAACGTTAGATTCCTTGTTTGGGTCAGTCAGCTTTATAACGTTTTCTTGCAACAAAACACATGCATCATCCAGGTCAGCATCTGAACAAGCATTTCCTTGGTTCCCAGTGAACCAGCAGGAGGAGATATGGTCACATTAGTGCAAACCAGCCCTGGGGCTGAAGCCAACTTCAAGCCCTCTTCTCCTGAAAGGAGATGGGAACCTGCATCCTGGGATGTGAAAAAATTAACGTTGATAAAAAAGCACTGTGTAGATGCCACCCTTTGAGCTGTTCTTTAAAAATGCAATGCAGTAAAACACAGAAGACATATGACAGACCACCAAAAGCATACCCAGTCCTAGAAGCAGCCTTACCTGTTTCATCAGTGCAAATCCCAAACATACGCAGGATGTTGGGGGAATCAAATTTCTTCATGGTTCTGATTTCATTATTGAAACTATGCCTCATTATTCTATGAGAATAAAAGGGGAAATTAGTATTTCAGGATTGGGAGGTCCTTCAGAGAACACTCAGTGTAGTGACCATCTGTGTATGTGTGGGCTGTGAGGGATCGTCAGCATCTCCCAGGGGTGAGTACAGGTGTATACAACCTGTTCTGAAGAGTCATCTGGTAATTCTTAGTCAATTTAATATACGCATACCCTATGATCAATCAATTCCTCTCCTGGCAATACAGCCCAAAGAAATTCCCATACAGGGCCATAAGGGGATACTTAAGGCAGCATTATTTTTGATGCAGGAAAAGTTAGAAACAGGTTGTTTTCCATCACTGGAAAAAAAGGCAAAATGTGGATCTCCACCATGGACAGCAGTCAGGAGGAAAGGACTACAAGTACAGTACATGATGCTGAGTGAGAATGGTAAGAAAAGTAGGCAGCAGACATATAACACTACCGTTTGTGAAAATTTAAAATGCACACACAGGGCTTCCCTGGTGGCGCAGTGGTTGAGAATCTGCCTGCCAATGCAGGGGACATGGGTTTGAGCCCTCGTCTGGGAAGATCCCACATGCCGCGGAGCGACTAGGCCCGTGAGCCACAACTACTGAGCCTGCGCGTCTGGAGCCTGTGCTCCGCAACAAGAGAGGCCGCGATAGTGAGAGGCCCGCGCACCGCGATGAAGAGTGGCCCCCGCTCGCCGCAACTAGAGAAAGCCCTCGCACAGAAACGAAGACCCAACACAGCCACAAATAAATAAATAAATAAATAAAATTTTAAAAAATAAATAAATAAAATGTACACACATATCATGACAACATACATTTTGCCAGAACACATACAAACAAACTTTATTGTCTGTGGAAGGGATGGGAAATTAAGAAGCAGGAATAAAAGGAAATACATCGGGCTCCCCTGGTGGCGCAGTGGTTGAGAATCTGCCTGCTAATGCAGGGGACACGGGTTCGAGCCCTGGTCTGGGAAGATCCCACATGCCACGGAGCGGCTGGGCCCGTGAGCCACAACTACTGAGCCTGCGCGTCTGGAGCCTGTGCCCCGCAACGGGAGGGGCCGCGATAGTGAAAGGCCCGCGCACCGCGATGAAGAGCGGTCCCCGCACCGCGATGAAGAGCGGTCCCCGCACCGCGATGAAGAGTGGCCCCCACTTGCCTCAACTAGAGAAAGCCCTCGCATGAACCGAAGACCCAACACAGCCAAAAATAAAATAAAATAAATAAATAAAGTAGCTATAAAAAAGAAAAGTGCTTTAAAAAAAAAAAAAAAAAGGAAATACATCTTTTTTTTTTTCTTCCCGGCCGCACCTTGCAGCCTTTGGGATCTTATTAGTTCCTTGACCAGGGATTGAACCTGGGCCCACGGCAGTGAAAGCGCCAAGTCCTAACCACTGGACTGCCAGGGAATTCCCAGGAATACATCTTTAAAAATATCTAAATACATGAAAAAATAAGAGAAGTTTCCAGAATTGATGTTGGAAGACATGTCTTTAAGTCTAGACTCTGCTCCTTAATAGCGGAGAGCAAGTCATTTAACCCTTTGGGGTCTGGGTTCCCCTATATCTAAATATGGAGACAATATGCCTCTCTCCTTGTGTTGTTATAGAGAGGAAGTAACTTGGGGGGTTACAGAGAGAACTCTGCACAACAACTTACCCAATGTCTCTGGCCTGGGGTTTGCTGAATACTTTTATGGCCACTGGAGATTTGCGCTGTTTTCCTTCATAAAGTGTGCTGAATTAATTTTCCTTTAGCAGGATCCAATCGGCTTCTGGAAGCTCCTCCTTCTTAATCTCCTTGACTTGATCTTCTGGGAGCCCCTTCTTGCGTTTCTGTGGGACTGACCTCATCCCTAGGAGAGAACGTAATAAAGAGTCAATAAGCTGAGGAGGGCGTGTGCCATAAGGGAAGAGGCATCTTGCAACATGTGAATGGGAAGCCCTACACCGTGAACCAAAGCTGACCCTGCCTGGAGCTTCTGATTGACTCATCCCAGAAGCGAGGTCCCAGTGCTTCTGAGTGACTGGTACAGACACATCTGGATGGTTAATAGAAATGTCTCATGTACTTCCTTTCCCTCCTCTTCAGATCCTCCCTGTCTCCAGCCTACACCCCCGTCTCAACCCATCTCTCTCATCTACTCCTACTGCCACACAGCTTGGCACCTGAGCATCTGGCATCTTGTCGAGTGATTTCAGTTCTAATAGGTACATGCATAGTTCAAGCTCAGTAACCCCACTGCTGTTATGTGCTCACATGTCTCTCTTTTCTCTCCCTTCCTCTAGGCCACGGCTGGGAGCTCCCGGAAGGCAGGGTCTTTCTCTGCATCTTAGTTTCCTCTATGCACTGGCTCCAGCATAAAGCAGAGACTCACAGATGTGTAGAATGGATAAGCATTTTAAATTTGATTTGAATTTCTTCTTGGAAATTCAGCAAATGACTTGAAGCTTTGAAGCTATCTAAAGGAAGTTGTCAGCACTTGGACAGGTGCTAGAAGATATCTGGCTGGTCAAGAAGTTCCCTTCAAACGCTACTCCAGGGGCAGAAGCCTGGGCCAGCCATGAGCACATCCCCAAACCTGTGGGCTGCTTCCAGCCATCCAGCCCAGAAAATGGACAAGGGTGGGGGCGGGGTGGGCTGGAGTTCCTAGCAAACTAATGACTTCTAGTTTGGGGCAGTCAGAAGCAGCAGGGCACATGATAACTCACAGCTCCTCACGGTTTCGATGGTTTTCTTTGTGTTGTTTTCCAAGTGCCTCAATAAAGTTTCTATGGTTTCATTTTCTGCAAGAAAAAGAGCAGCAGATACTCAAAAATAGAAATGCTCATTAAAAGCACACCGAGATATCCTTTTTCATCTATCATATTCATTGCAGTAGGAATGATTACTGCTCACGAATATTCAGCTCTCCACTTCTAAGCACACAGGAAGTGCCCCGAGGCATGGCTGTGTGCCTTGCTTTGGCCAAGAAGTGAAGTGAAAGAGATTTCAGGGAAGTCTGTGTCAACATCAAAGTGCCATAATATTGAAACATCCTGGAAGGAGAACAGCTACCTTGGAGAGTCTCCTGGACTCTCCCTGAATGAGAAATAGACATTTCTTTCTTTAAGACATTGAGTTGTTTTTTTTTCTTTTTTTGAACCATAGTATAATCTAACCTATCCTGATTTATATATTCAGAAATATGTTAAAAAATTGATCATACACTACATAGGGTGGCCAACCATCCCAGTTTTCTCAGGACTGAGGAGTTCTGAGGATATGGGACCTTCAGTGCTCAAACCAGGAAAATCGCAACAATCTCAGACACGGTTAGTAGGAGTGATATTTCTACAACCTGTGTGGAGGGTAATCTGCCAACCTGTATCAAAATTTAAAATGTCCATACTCTTTGACCCAGCAATTAGACCCAGTAACTCTACTTCTAGGAATTTTCCCTAAAGATATCCTGAAATATATACAAAGATGCTCACTGCAGGACTATTTACAATAGTGAAAAACTGGACACAACTTAAATGCCCATCAACAAGGAGATGCTTAAATATATCTGGTCCATGTTTACCAAGGAATATGAGACAACTCTATGGGCATATATACAGAAGAATATTCAAGGTTATTTAAAGAGAAAAGCAAGAAGGAGAACAGTGTGTTTAGCATGCAACTGATTAGACAATAACAACAACAACAACAATAACAACAAACAACAAAATATAAACTTAAATCTCCAGAAGGCTATTCAAGAAACTGGTAAGAGAGCGTGTGTCTTGGAATGGAACCTTGCTGTCAAGGATGAGAGTGGCAGATTTATGTCTCATGCTGGGTCCGTTTTGTATCTTTTGAATTTTGTACTATATGAATGTATTACCCAATAAAAATGTTTTTACAAAATTGCAGGAAGTAAATCCTTTCCTCCAAGTTGATGACACCAACGGGCCACTTCCACCAGAAAGTGGACCAATGAAAACTCTGAAGATTAGGAAGGCCAGGGACCAGTCCTGCCCTTTGGCTGGATCAGCCTCTGCACCGCCCCCAACCTCACTCCAACCCAATTCCTGACTCTCTTTTTCCTTGGTAGCAGGTACTTGGTTGGGGGATCAAAAATGCCTCACTTTTCCTCATCCAGAAAAGAACACATTTTGCCCACAGGTCTCTTCCATATCTGGTTTGTCCTGTTTGAGTGTCTCCTGCTGACCTGATTGGGGATGGACCACCCTCCACATCAAGGTGGCAGAACAGTTATCCCTCTGAGTTCCGTTACCTGAAGGTTCATCCAAATGTCTTTCACTGTCCCCTTAATTCCTCTCCCTCCACCCACAATCCTAACAAGAGGGAAGGATTTGGAATTCATATCACCAGGATCTGCAAAAGTGTAAAGAGGTCACGGGTCCATCCTTCCCTCTCTTCCCTCTTCTGGTGGTCCCTGGCTCTACTGTCATCCCCCAGTCCAACCTAGCCCGTGTTTAATCCCTTTAGAGCCTTGCCCTCTGCCAAGTCCAACTCAAGCCACTCTAATTCAAGCCACTGTCATCTCTTACCTAGCCTCTAAAGTGGTCTCCTAACTGGGCTTATACTTCCACTCTTTTTTTTTTTGATTTTAAAAAAAATTAATTAATTTATTTATTTTTGGCTGCGCTGGGTCTTCGTTGCTGCACGCAGGCTTTCTCTAGTTGCGGCGAGCGGAGGCTACTCTTCGTTGCGGTGCGCGGGCTTCTCATTGTGGTGGCATCTCTTGTTGCGGAGCACAGGCCCTAGGCGTGCAGGCTTCAGTAGTTGTGGCACACAGGCTCAGCAGTTGTGGCTCGTGGGCTCTAGAGCGCAGGCTCAGTAGTTGTGGTGCATGGGCTTAGTTGCTCCACGGCATGTGGCATCTTCCCAGACCAGGGATCAAACCCATGTCCCCTGCATTGGCAGGCGGATTCTTAACCACTGCACCACCAGGGAAGTCGCCGTACTTCTACTCTTGCCCCCTGGGGTTTTCTGAATTATTATTCCCAATTCTTCACCCCCATGTAGTAGTATTATACATCCACACTCCGGCCACAGCCTCATAGTGGGCACCCCACCCTCCCTGTCCCTTCATGCTGGGCTTGCCCATATGACTTGATTTGGATGCTAACGGATGTGATACAAATAGAGTCTTGAAATGTGCTGGCACAGTTGAGCTTCCCTTCTTGTCATTCTACCTCGGAAAGAACATTCTCCAGGTACTCACTGCTGCTTCAGCCTTGGCTCCAGAATGAGACACGTGGAACAGACCCAAATTGGACCTGGTGCCTAAAGGCCAGCCCAGCCAAGCCTACATGAGATCAGGAGAACCCCAGCAGATCCACAGATCTGTGAGCAAGAGAACTAATGACTATTGTTTTAAGCCTCTGAGTTCTGGTATGGTTTGTTATGCAGCATTAGTGCAGCAGTAATTGACTAATACATATCCATTTGCCACATAGCAGCCTGGGTGATTTTCTTTTCATACAAATCAAATCATGACAGGCCCACATTTAAGGATCTCCTTTCACTGACTTCTAATGACTCAGAATAAAATCTAAAATTCTTATCAGGCCTACCAGGACCAGCATGACCTTGCTCCTGTATCTTCTGGCCTACTTCCCCACTTTAATCTGGTATCTCTCCTTCACCTACCACACTAAAGCCACCCTGGCTTCTGGCTGTTCCTTGCACATGCCATATTTATTCCCACCTCAGGGCTTTTGCATTCACTGTCTTCCCGGCCTGGGATGCGCCTCTCCCTCCTTCACTTCACATGACTCGCTCCTTTTCATTATTCAAGGTATCCATTCAAAGGTCACCCTGACCGCTCTCGCTGCACCCACTGTCACTTTCCATCTCATTACCATGTGTACGATTTTCATTGCCTTTAGATAAAATGATTTACTTAGCCCTCTATCTGCAGACTTTATGTTCCATGAAGGCAAAGATCTTGTGTATTTTGCTCTGTGTTGAATCTCCAGCACGTAGAACAGTGCCCGTCACATGGTACTCAATTCCTGTTTGTTTAGATAATTAGTGAATTTTTCTTCCTGGATAATTTACATATTAACGGAAGGGCCTGGAAAAACTAAGGCTGGGAGGAATGACATCAAAGAGAATGGAAAGGGAAACACGACTCATCAGTATCACTCCCACCCCGCCACTGGTGGCACACTCAAATCTCACCAGCCCCCACCATGTCTGTACCCAGGGATGTCCGGAGTTCTGAGTTACACGAATAGACACCTGCTAAAACCTCTTCAGCCTTCCTGATTTTTTGGTAAACCAAAATGAGACTAATATACCCCCATTTGGAGTCCCCCCATCTAAAAAAACTCCTTACCACTTCTCAGTCCTTGGATAACCTTCCTGTCTTCCTCTGCATCCTATTGATCTTCCTGTTGCCAGAATGCTCCTGGGCTGATGCTTGAAATATGCATCCGTTGATCCACCTGAAGCAGCAGTGAGAACTCCTCCCAGACATCTCTCAGCCTCTTGTTCACTCCACTTAAGAGTATTCTGTCATGCCCTGCTGTTAGAAACTTCTGGATATTGGATTTATTGCTGACCTAATCTATCTGCTCCTTAGCTTCCTCTAGGGCAGCCTGGAAACGTTTCAGGGCATTGGTTTTCTCGGTGGGCAGGTTCCTCTCTCCTTGGGGCTGGAGCATTTGCAGAGGCTGCAGCAGGCCATGGACATGGTTCCTTAGACGCCAGCACTGTTTCTGGCAGTATTTCATCTCTTCACACTGGCTGTAGATAAGCTGGCCTAAGGAGATGATCTGCCTCAATTGATCCATATCTGGAAGAAACAGATGGAATTTGTTTAAGTCCCAGGAATCTCCTGCGTATTTACTACTGGGCTAAGGGTGTCTGTGATTTAAATGGCTGTAGAGGTCTCTCCATCAATTTCATGTAAGGTAGAGATGGCTTGCTGTCCACCAAAATCTTCCAGTTTTAGCTGGGAAGTGTTGGCCCAGCTAGGACTACATCTCCCAGCCTTCCTTGCAGCTTGATGTGGCCATGTGACTAGTTCTCACCAATGGGGTGTGAGTAATATAAGTGTTACTTTGGGCTGAATCAGGTTTGTCTCCTTCACACACTGTCAGCTGGTTGCACAGGATGATGTAGCCCTAGGTGTGGTAGAGCCCAAGAAGGGAGAATCCTGGATCCCGGAATCATCACTTGGAGGAGAGCTGCTCATAAACCTGGAATATCTGCCATGGACTAAATTTCTATTGCATTTGAACCATTATATTTTGGGGTCTATTTATTAAATAAGTTTAGCCTATTCTAACAAATATATCCTGCCAAAGTATAGGGGTGACTATAGGATAGTAGGTTGAAAAGCTCAGGCCCTTTCTAAAGAAGGCAAGGATTACCTAGTAAGTCACCAACTCTTCAAGGATAAAGGGCTCAGTGGTGGAAGATCTTCTAGTTTTTAAAGAGCAATCAGAAATTTGGATTTTTATGTTAAATCTCTCAATTTAAAATATTGCAACCAAGTCAAAAAATGTTGTAAAAACTGTGCAGTCCAACACTGTGTTGGCCAAATAAAATATGTTTGTCAACTGGATATTGCCCATGAAGCCTCAGTTTACAACCTTGGCCACAGCCGGCTGAGGATATTCAGGACTGTAATAGAAGTTGGCTTCTGCAATCTCAAATCTTCTTTTCTGTCTCTTTTCCCAGTGCTTGAGCAGCCCTGCCTCCCTGGTTCTCACCTCCATCCCTCTCTACTGTGTTTTTAGCACTCTGTAAATTTGTTCCAGCCTCCCCATTGGCCGATTCATCAATAAGCCTTCATGTTGTAAGTGCTGACCCCTCAGAGGCATTTGCACTAAAGACTAAGATTTTTCAGGCCCAGAGGAGTTGAGGTAGACATCTGTGTTGCCTACACAGCATCCATTTCTCTACTTCCTACTGCTGCCCAAATTTTCTGTGACTATCTGCTCCTCCTCCATTCAGCAATCAGTTTGTGGGGAGCTGGCCCCACCCCTGGTTCTAAGGGTGAGACTTGTATCTAAGACAGTGGTTCTAAACTGAAGGTGACTTTGCACACGCCCCCCCCCCCCCACTCCTTGCTGGGACTTTTGGCAACGTCTGGAGACATTTTTGGTTGCCACGACTAGGGGATGGGTGTTATTGACATCTAGCAGGTAGAGGTCAAGGTGCTACGATGCATAGGATGCCTCCCACCCCGCCCCGCCAACAAAGAATGATCCAGCCCAAAATGTCAATAGTGCAGGGGTTGAGAAACGTTGATCTAAGCCATCAGACAATTCCTAGTAGCTTACCACAGTCATTGGTTCAAAACTGGGCACCTGGGCTACTTTGAGGGGTACATTTGGCTGGGGAGCTTCCTGGCTCCCCTAAGACAGCCCAGGAAGTCAGCTTCTAACTCTCAACCTCTCTCTGAATATGAGTGAGAAAGCATGGAGCCCTGACTCTAAAGCTGTGGAATGAGGCTAACCTACAGATGGCAGAACGGAAAGAAAAGCATGAGTCCTCAGTGACAACACTGAGCCACTGGTGGTTTGAACTGACCCTGAAGCCTACCCATTTCCTCAATTACAGGTTTCATGAACCAATAATCTTCCTTATTGTTTAAGCTCATTTGAATCGTGTTTGCTGTACTTGCAACCAAAGGCAACTGGGTTCAGTAATGAATGATGCTAATAGCGACGATTACTACAGGCTAAGTGCTTTGGAACTACAAGCTCACTGTGGTTATCTGCATTGTATAGGTGAAGATCCTGAGGTAGGGAAAGGTTGTATTTAAATAAGTACAAGGCCACGGAAACGGTTGCCAAAGGACTTTTATTTTGGCAGGCAAGATCTTAGTTCCCCCGCAGTGGGAGTGCGGAGTCTTACCCAATGGACCGCCAGGGAAGTCCCTCTAAAGTACTTTTAAACAAAGTTAATCTCAACAGTTCTATTCCAAGAAGGTAACTGGTCTGGAGCCCAAATCTGGTTTAAAAGCAAGAGTAAGAAACTAGCAGAAGCCAAACCAAATAAGCAACTAATTGATACATTTTTGTTGTTGCCTTAGAGTTATACTGGTCTAACAAGAGAAGTAACAGGTATTAGGGCATGCCTAAAAAGACTCAGTGGGTCTCAGGCTGCCCAGCTATTCGCAGTTGCTAAGCAGATAGCTTCAAGGCCATTTCTTGGGACTCCTGAGGGCAGTGAACTATACACCTTTCTCTGGTCCACCAGAGACAAAGGCAGATGTGAAAATGTTGCTCAAGGAACCTTGAGGATTTCAGCTTCATAGCTCCAAGCTTCAGTTATCTTATTGCCAGCCTCATCAAAAAAGCCATATCTCAGAAACAACTAATCAAAAGATAATTGGAAAAAATATCCCACTCATCAAAGCAACAATTTAAAACAATACATTTCGCAGGAAAAGTGATAACGTGGTATGAGGAAAACCACAGAAAACAAAGCTTCAAGAAATGGAGAGGGACTTCCCTGGCGGAGAAGTGGTTAAGACTCCGTGCTTCCACTGCAGGGAGCACGGGTTCCATCCCTGGTTGGGGGACTAAGATCTCGCATGCCTCGAGGCGCGGCCACAATAAAAATCAAAAAACGAAATGGAAAGAACTGTTATTTTTCTGGCTGGGAAGATTAAAAATGACAAACCTGGCAATCCTTTCCAAAGGTAAATCCAATTTAACGCAGCTCCAATAAAACTCTCAATGGGACGTTTTGGTACTGAAACTAAATGATCCTCAAGTTCATTTGAAAGAGGAAATTAGTAGGGATAACAAGGATTTTTGTAATAAAAAGGGACTTACCTGTAAGATATTAAAATTATAATTACTAAAATTGTTTAGGGCTTATTAAGTATAGGATAAAGATACCAAAAGGATGAAAGGGAATATAAATGCATATATACTTTGACTCAACAATGTGAATTTCTAGGGACTTGTGCTGTGGAAAAGCTCATATGTGTACAGATAGATGGATACTAAGGATGTGCACTGAGGTGCTATTTGTAATATGTAAAACTGCTAACAACCTTGATAAGGATATGTTACTTGCAGAAAAACAATGAGGGGTAAAAGTCACTAATTTTAAAAGTGAAAAATCTTAAAACAGTGGTAACAATATAAATCCACCGAGAACTCTAATGCCATTTCCTCCTCCCCTCCGAAAAATGCCATCAAGCAACCTTTCCTGATGAGACATTTTACATAAGGTTACTCTCCTTGTGTCTAAAATGGGCTCCAGAAAAGGAAGAGGGCATTAATCATCAAGATCTGGAATCATCTCCCTTGGCAATGACCCACTGTCTGGAGTTGTCTGTCTGGGGCTGCTTGGCCAATTCTTCTGAGCTGGGTTCCCGAGGCCCTTCCACAACGACCTCCACCCGGAGCCCACCCCTTTGCCGCGCCTTCTTTAGCTGGAAGCAGTCGGAGACATGAGCGGGCGGCTCCACCCTCAGAGCAGAGGAAAGAAAACCAACTCGGTCCTGAGTTCCAGGAAATGGGACCGTGGGTCACCCCCACCTCCCACCGCGGCTCTCCCCTCACTGCCCAGGAATCTGGCTGCGCCCTTCAGCCCCGCCGCCTCCGGGGACCGCGCGCGCCCCGGGACGACTGCCAGACTCACCCTCGCCCCTCCTGAGGGCGTCCAGTCGGTCCTGTGCGCAGTTCCAGGAAGACACCCCGGCTTCTCGGACGACTGCCTTCCTCCCGGGCGAGAAGTCTGCGAACGCGAGACCCCGCGGGAAGTGCCGAGTCCCCGCCCGCGCCTCCTGCCCTCGGTGCCCGTGACGCGCGGCCACCGGGTGGATGTGTCCCTTCGAAGTCAAGCGACATTCGGCCCCTCCACGTGTCCCCCAATCAGCTTTATCGCCGGCTGTTTTTGCCCTGAGCCAGCTAAAGGACTGGGAGTCGGACAGGGAAGTCTGACCCGCCTTCTCGGAGCTTTCACAGGGCTCTTGTAGCCAAACCCCAGGCTCGGGGTGCATTGGTTCCCTAGAACCTCTTTCCATCTGGTTCAGAGCGAAGGATCCTTCCTTCCGCCTGGTATTCTCCCCTTGCCCTTTCCACACTCCCCCACCTTCCCCAAATTTCTCAGTAATTATTTACAGAGTACTCCTGGGGCCAGGCCCTCTGCTTGGGGCCGGAGATTCAGAAAAGAATAAGGTCCCAGGAAACTATTATAACCAGGACACAGTATGAGAAAGATTAGATGAGCAAAAAACAGAGCTAGAGAGAAGGTTCTTGTGTCTGCTTCTCGGTGCTTGAAAATATTGGGGTTGGGGGAAGGGAGTGAAGGAAGAGACACACTTAAGCTGGGGTGGGGGGGAGGGTTCGGCGGAAATCAACTTCCTCCTCTAAGGTCATTGCAGAGCTTTCTGTTTTGGTGTGAGTCATGTTTTATTACAGTTAGCTGTGTCCCCAGCTAGAAAGTCTGAGGAATGACATTCATTAACTCATCAGGCTGTTTCCTCTAAAAGGACAGAATTGGATTGTATGAGAAGACTTTTTGGATAGGGAAGACCTGGGTAGAGGATGTCTGGGGTGTTTATTCATTTATATTCTCCTGCTATTGTTCTCCACCTACTGCATCATCAGTTTTCTTCTTAGGTCAGGTTCCCTAGTAGCAGAGTCCAAAAAAGAGAATCAGGTACATTGTGATTTACTGAAGGAAGGCTCTCAGGATAGAGGGTAGGATAGGGCAGGGGGAGAAAATAGCTAAGCAAGGATGCGGTCTCAGTGCAGACTAGCTTCAGCCAGATTCCATGGGGAGGTCTGGAGCAAGAAGCTCTGGAGCAAGAGGCAGCTTCTGCTCTGGATAGATCAGAAGTTAGGTCACAAAAAGTCTTAACAAATTGAAGAACATTGAAATCATACCAAGTATTTTTTCTGACCACAGTGGAATGAAACTAGAGATCAACAGCAGAAGGAAACTGGAAAATTCATAAATATGTGGAAATTAAACAACTCTTGAGCAACTATCCTGTCAAAAAAGAAATCAAAAGAAAATTGGAAAGTACCTTGAAACAAATGAAACATAACATACCAAAACTTAGGGGATGGGCTTCCCTGGTGGTGCAGTGGTTGAGAATCTGCCTGCCAATGCAGGGGACACGGGTTCGAGCCCCGGTCTGGGAAGATCCCACATGCCGCGGAGCAACTGGGCCCGTGAGCCACAATTACTGAGCCTGCGCATCTGGAGCCTGTGCTCTGCAACAAGAGAGGCCGCGATAGTGAGAGTCCTGCGCACCGCGATGAAGAGTGGCCCCCGCTCGCCACAACTAGAGAAAGCCCTCGCACAGAAACGAAGACCCAACACAGCCATAAATAAATAAATAAATAAATAAAATTAAAAAAACAAAAAACCAAAAAAACTTAGGGGATGCAAAAGCAGTACTAAGAGGGACGTTCACAGCAATAAATACCTACATAAAAAAGAAGAAAGATCTCAAATAAACAACCAAACTTTACACTTCAAGGAACTAGAAAAAGAAGAACAAACTAAGCCCAACGTTAGCAGAAGGAAGGAAATAAATATTAGAGCAGAAATAAATGAAATAGAAAACAGAAAAATAATAGAAAAAATCAGTGAAACAGAGTTTATGTTTTTAAAGATAAGCTCTACAAACCCTTAGCTACACTAAGAAAAAAAGAGAGAAAATTCAAATAAAAAGAATCACAAATAAAAGACATTACAACTGATGTCACAGAAATAAAAAGGATCAAAAGAGACTGTAATGGGGAATTCCCTGGAGGTCCAGGGGTTGGGATTCCAGGCCTTCAGTGCCAGGGGCCCGGGTTTGATCCTTGGTTTGGGAACTAATATCCCACAAAGCCCTGCAGCATGAGCAAAAAAAAAAAAGAGAGAGAGATTGTGATGAACAATTATATGCCAACAAACTGGGTAACCTAGAAAAAACAGATAAATCCCTAGAGACATACAGCCTACCAGGATTAAATCATGAAGAAATAGAAAGTCTGAGCAGACCTATAATTAGTAATGGAGACTGAATCAGTAATCAAAAACCTCCCAGCAAAGAAAAGCCCAGGGCCAGTTGGCTTCACTAGTGAATTCTACGAAATATTTAAAAATGAATTAGTACCAATCCTTCTTAAACTCTTGCAAAACATTGAAGAGGAGAGAACACTTTGAAGCTCATTTTATAAGCTCAGCATTATGCTGATACCAAAGCCAGACAAAGATACAAGAAAAATACAGGCCAATACTCCTGCTGAATATAGATACAACAATCCTCAACAAAATACTAGCAAACCAAATCCAACAACACATTAAAAGGATCATACACCATGACCAAGTGGGATTTATTCCTAGGATGCAAGAATGGTTCAACATATGAAAATCAATTAATGTGATACACCACCATAACAGAATAAAGGATAAAAACATATGATCATCTCAATAGGTGCAGAAAAAGCGTTTCAGAAAATTCAACACTCTTTAATGATTAAAGACTCTCAACAAATTAGGAATAGGAGAAAATTATCTCAACATCACTAAGGCCATATATTACAAGCTCACAGCTAACATCATTCTCAATGGTGAAAAACTGAATGCTTTTCCTCCAAGATCAGGAACAAGGCAAGGATGTCGACTCTCACCGGTTCTATTCGATATAATAAAAGAAGTCCTAGCCAGAGCAATTAGGCAAGAAAAAGAAAGAAAAGACATCAAAATAGGAAAGAAAGAAGTAAAGTTGTCCCTGTTTGCAGATTACATGGTCTTATCTATAGAAAACTCTAAAGATGCCATTTAAAAAGCCCACCAAAAGAAAAAAAAAAAGCCCACAAAACTGTTAGAACTAATAAATGAATTCAGTGAAGTTGCAGGATACAAAACCAACGTAAAAAATGAGTTGTGTTTCTATACACTAACAACAAATTATCTGAAAAGGAAATTAGGAAAACAATGCCATTTTCAATAGCACCAAAAAGAATAAAATACTTAGGAATAATAAATCAACTAGGGAGATAAAAGACTTGTACACTGAAAACTACAAAACACTGATGAAGGAAATTAAACAATATACAAATAAATGGAAAGACCAGTGTTCATGGATTGGAAGACTTAATATTGTTAAAATGAGCATCTACCCAATGCAGTCTACAGATTCAATGCAATCCCTATCAAACTCCCAATGTCATTTTATAAAGAAATAGAAAGACAATTCTAAAATTAATATGGAGGGACTTCCTTGGTGGTCCAGTGGTTAAGACTCCATGCTTCCACTGCAAGGGGCGCAGGTTCAATCCCTGGTTGGGGAACTAAGATCCCGCATGCTGCATTAAATTAAATTAAATTAAATTAAATTAAATTAAATTAAATTAAATTAATATGGAAACACAAAAGACCATAAATAGCCAAATCATTCTTTTTAAAATTTATTTATTTATTTATTTATTTTTGGCTGCATTGGGTCTTCATTGCTGCATGCGGGCTTTCTCTAGTTGTGGCGAGTGGGGGCTACTCTTCATTGTGGTGCACTGGCTTCTTGTTGCGGTGGCTTCTCTTTTTGCAGAGCATGGGCTCTAGGCGCATGGGATTCAGTAGTTGTGGCTCGTGGGCTCTAGAGCGCAGGCTCAGCAGTTGTGGTGCACGGGCTTAGTTGCTCCGTGGCAAGTGGGATCTTCCTGGGCATGAACCTGTGGTGTCCCCTGCATTGGCAGGCAGATTCTTAACCACTGTGCCACCAGGGAAGTCCCCAAATCATTCTTGAGAAAGAAGAACGAAACTGGAAGAATCACACTTATTTCAAAATATATTACAAACCTACAGTAATCAAAACATTATGGTACTGGCATAATGGCTGACATATAGACCAATGGAACAGAATAGAGAACCCAGAAATAAATCCACATATATATGATCAACTGATCTTTGACAAGGGTGCCAAGAATACACAATGGGACAAGGATAGTCTGTTCAACAAATAGTGTTGGGAAAACCATATCCACATGCCAAAAAATTAAATTGAACCCTTATTTTATATCACTCACAAAAACCAACTCAAAATGGATTAAAGACTTACACATGACACCTGAAACTGTAAAACTTCTAGAAGAAGACATAAGGGAAAAGCTTTGTGACATTGACCCTGGCAATGATTTCATGGATACAACACCAAGAGCACAGGTAACAAAAATAAGTAAAATTATATTAAACTAAAAAGCTTCTGCATAGCAGAAGAAACAAGAGTGGAAAAGCAACCTATGGAATGGTAGAAAATATTTTCAAACCATATATTTGATAAGGGGTTAATCTCCAAAATATATAAAGAACTCCTACAACTCAATAGTAAAAAAATGAATAACCTGATGAAAAAAAATGGGCTAAGGACTTGAACAGACATTTCTCCAAAGAAGACTTACAAATGGCCCACTTGTATGTGAAAAAATGCTCAACGTTACTAATCATTAGGGAAAGGCAAATCAAAACCACAATGAAATATCATCTCACACCTGTCAAGATGGCTATTATAAAAAAGAAGAAGACAACAAGTGTTGGTGAGGATGTAGAGAAACTGAAACCCTTGCACACTGTTGGAGGGAAAATGGTGCAGTCATTATGGAAATCAGTATCGAGGTTTCTCAGAAAGTTAAAAGTAGAACTACCATATGATCCAGCAATCCCACTTTTGGGTATTTAACCAAAATAGTTGAAATCAGGATTTCAAAGAAATAGCACATCTATGTTCATTGCAATACTATTCACAATAGCCAAGAAGTGAAAACAACCTAAATGTCCATTAACAGATGAATGGATAAAGTAAATGTGGTATATACCTACAATGGAATAGAATTCAGCCTTAAAAAAGAAGGAAATTCTGCAATATGTAACAACATGGATGAACCTCGAGGACATTATACTAAGTGAAACAAGCTGATCACAGAAAGACAAATACAGCATGACTCAGCTTATAAGAGGTATCTAAAACAGTCAAATTCATAGAATCAGAAAGAGGAATGGTGGTTCCCAGAGGCTGGGGGAGGGGGAAATGGGGAGTTACTAGTCATTGAGCATCAAGTTTCAGTCAAGAAAGATGAATAAGCTCCAGAGAACTGCTGTACAACATTGTACCTACAGTCAACAATAATATATTGTACACTTTAAAAATTGTCAGGAGTGTAGATCTCATGTTAAGTGTTCTTTCCATAATAATAAAAAAGAAATAAAACGACTGTAAGAGAATATATGAACAATTGTACATCAACCAATTAGATAACCTAGATGAGACGCACACAAATAACCTAAGTGATTCAAGAAGAAACAGAAAAATTTGAACAGACTTATAACAAGTAAAGAGACTGAATCAGTAATCAAAACCTTCCCGCCAAAATAAAAGTTCGGGCCAGATGATTTCACTGGTGAATTCTACAAAATATTTGAAAATGAATTAACACTAATCCTTCTCAAACTGTTTCAAAAAGATAAATGGAGAGAACACTTCCTAACCCATTTTATGAGGCCAGCATTACCCTGATACCACAAGAAAGAAAACTACAAACCAATACCATTGGTGAATATAGATGCAAAAATCCACAACAAAATACTAGAAAACTGAATCCTAAAACACAGTAATGGATTGTACGCCTTTATATGACCAAATGAGATTTATTCTAGGAATGCAAGTGTGGTTCAACATATGAAATCAATATAATACACCATAGTAATAGAACAAAGGAAAAAACCTCACATCATCTCAATTGATGCAGGAACAAATTTTGACAAAATTCAACACCATTTCATGATGAAAACACTCAGCAAACCAGGAAGAGAAGGGAACTTCCCCTTGATAAAGGACATTTATGAAAAACCCAGAGCTAACATCATATCTAATGGTGAAAGACTGAACGCTTTCTCCCTAAGATCAGGAATAAGAGAAGGATGCCCATGTTCATCAGTGCTGTTCAACATTGTACTGGAAGTTCTAGACAGAACAATTAGTCAAGAAAAAAAACTTAAGGCATTCAGATTGGATAAGGAGAAGTAAAAATGTCTCTGTTCACTGATGACATAATCTTGTATGTAGAAAACCAAGTATCCAATAAAAATTTTACTAGAGCTAATGAAGGAATTCAGCAGAGTTGCAGGATATAAGATTAACACAAAAATCAGTTGTGTGTCTATACACCAGCAATGAAAAATACAAAAAAAGGAAATTAAGAAAACAATTCCAATTACAATAGCAGCCAAAAGAATAAAATATTTGGGAATAAATATAATCAAGTAGGTGAAAAGACTTGTACACTGAAAACTACAAACCATTGCTGAAGTAAATTAAAGAGTTCCAGATATAAACACCTGGACCGCCAATCTCTTGCCAGTGCCTGTATTTGCAGAACTGGCAGTCAATATGCAAAAGAACACACTGAGGCAGTTCACACAGATCAGCCTCACAGGGTACTGAGAGGGATGGGAAAGAAGGGGAGAGTGAATCTGGAGAGTAAATGGCAAGTATCTAGCCCATCTCATAATTCCTATGTCTGATGTCTTTGTTGGTGTATTTGTTGCATGTTGTTTCTACCAGCGTTTACTCATGGTGCCTTCTTTCCCTGTGTGTTTTGTTTTGTTTTTATTGTGAGCTTATAGTCCTTGGAATTTTATCTGTGGGAATTTTTTGAGGCCTGGATTGAAGCTACATTTTTTTCCACCAAAATTTATGTGCTTCTCCTGAGAGCCTTGTGGCTCCACCAGTCAGGGATATTTTGCACTAAAATTTTGACTTGAGGTGTTTCAAACCACACAGTTTATGTGAATACAGGCTTCAGACCACCATGAGGGCTATGCTTGTGGTTCTATATTCTCAAAAGAGCTTTTTCTCCACTCCATGCAGGTAATTTTACTTGCAGTGCCCTGGGAAGGTGGTTTTACTTCCGGTTCACTCTTCCACTGCGGATCTAGCCTTTTGGGGTCTGTAGCAGACATGTCTGCTACAGACCCCAAAGTTCTGCGGGAACTCAGCCACAGTTCTGGTGGATAGTTCCTGGCAAGCTCACACTCAGCTTGTACTGACTGCATCCCACTTCAATTGCACACATCTGTCTTTCTGCTTTTGTTCCAGGACCTTTGTCAGAGCCAAGGAATCTGGTTGCGTTGCATGCTGGGACAGCACATCAGTGAGAAGGGTGTTGACACCAATGCTCAACCAATAGGAGAGGAAGCTGTGGGTAAATGTTCCAGCCTCTTGTCCTTTAGGTGGACAATTCTGGCAGGTATTCTGTCTGCTTCTCAAGATGCCCCTGCGGAATCTGTATGAGAACCTCACATACTCATTCTTATTTGGCTCCCCCACTGTCTAATCTTTCCCAATTTCTCACTCTTTATTTCTGCAATTGCCTCCCAAATAAACTACATGCATCCATGTTCTTGTTTTAAGGTTTGCTTTTTAGGGAACCTGAATGAAGACAGCCCCCTACCTTTATGCTTTTGCCAAAATAATATTTTTTCTTCTTTTTCTTATCACTCCTTCTTCCCCCTCCCCCACTATAAGCTAATAAGGTGTCTGGGATGGAGTGCAGATGAGACTCTTGGCATTTTCCAAATTTCACATTCACCCTGTAGCATCCTTAATAGATAACAGTTCTTCATTGTGCCGTTATTACCTCATTGTAAAGAAATCTCCATCTTTTTTCCCAACCATCATATCTTTATAGAAAGTTAGAACTGGAAAGTTCATATGTATAGTTCCAGCTTCCTCTCAAAAACAGTAGATGAGACAAAACAGTAAGGTAAGAGAACAGGTAAGGTGGAAAAGTGATGGAATTTTACAATCACAGGCATCTGATTTCCAGTCATAAGGGGGCAGAGCCGCATGCCGTCACCAGAGGGCAGCAGAGGCCAGGGAACCGGTGGAAAACCAAAGCCCAAACAATGTAACCTGCCAGAGATCTGACAGAGACAAGACTAACATTTATTGGGGCCTGTTACAAGTTGGGCTTTGCGCTGAGCACAATTAGAAACAGTACAAAGTTCAAAGGCAGAGATGGGAGGCTAGAGCCAATGCAGGAGTGGAACGGAGTCAAGTTAAGAGGGCGGTTCTTTAGGTCAGCCGAGAAACGCCCGAAGACAGCATGTCTGGAGGTAGAGCGATGCCAGAAATAAAGATAACAGCTATGGCCCTGTCCTCTGCCAGGGAAGCTGGGTTGTTGCTAGAGAATCAGGTAAGTTGCTAGGATCATTGAGAGTCAGTCAACCTGCATATTTACTTTACACTGATCAGAATTTAAATGGCCCTTCGTCCACGTAAACATTAAACTTTCTTGATGATTTTTCTGTCTTCTCCCACTACAGAAATAATCACGTGCTCCGAGTTTCAGGCTTTCCCATCATGCTAGATGCGCTGGCATCTTGATAATGTCCCCTGCTGGCTTTAGCATCTAATCTTTGACTCCTCCTTGGGTCTTGCACTTGAAGATAAAATTCTCTGACTCCAGCAGATGATCACTGAGTAGGGACTGCACTTTGAGTGCCAACTGGCTTGAGGTTAAGGGCACTTTCTATATTATTCTCTTCTGTAGGATGGGGCTCATTCTCTCCCTTCCAAGGCCTTGTGGAAATTCCTAACCCCCTGGAAAATTCTAGCCAGCACAGCAGGAAGCTCTGGGGGAGTCTGTCCAATATTCACTGAGTGGACATTTTCATTAATAGATTGGCTTTTTTTTTTCCCCCCTAAGTCTTCTCATTACCATGCTACAAACTCACATAGATTTTAGCACTTCTTACTAGCTCTGTTTTAATCTTTTTAAAGAATTTTTTTTTCCAATTAATTTTTTGCTCAAACTTGCTCATCTTAGACCTGTCTCCGATGGACTCGTGTATTTACAACTAGTTGATCTCTTCCTTTGCTCCTGCTTTTTGTTTCTTCCTTCCCCTGGGGAGTGATGCTCCGTGGTTGGACTCCCAACAGCATCTAGGGAACGGAGGTTGGATTTCTGCTGCTTGGATGGCCTGATTGCAGGAGCTTGAGGGAGGATTGGCTCAGACAGGTCGCCCTAACCTTCAGGCTGGGAGCTGCCCTCTCGAGCAGGGAGAGGCAGCAGGAGCGGGGGGCCCCTCCATGTGGCCACGGTCTCGCCAACATCAGCTTGCCTCCGCTTTCATTTTTGCCTCTGCATCCTTGTGCAGGCGAATGCAGAGCCCACCTCTGCCGCACCTACTGAATGAGAATCTGAGCGTTGAGGACTGGGATCTGTGGTTTGATAGGTTCCATAGGTGGTTCTGATGTGGTGGCTGGGAAGATATCCTGGGAAACTGTTTCACCCAGACTGAGCTGGCCTGAAGTTCTAGTTCCTACATTGGGCATTTGTTGCTGGAGCCTTAGAAAAGTCAACTAGAGTCTTAGCTGTGGTCTGGTAAATTCCAGAAGAAACACCTCCTCTGTTGTGTACCAAGGCAGTTGGTGGGAGTGACGCCCCCTTATGCCCACCTCCAGGTATAAGCAGTGAGGGGGAGATGCTGTCCGCAGAGAATTTAAAAACAGTAACGAGGGAATTCCCTGGTGGTCCAGTGGTTAGGGCCCCGCGATTTCACTGCGAAGGGCGGCGTGGGTTTGATCCCTGGTCGGGGAACTAAGATCCCGCAAGCCCCGAGGCAGTGACCAAAAAAAAAAAAACAGTAATAAAATCGAATAAAAGGATAGGGTTTCGTCTGCTTTTTATCATCACTCTACCCCAGCAAGTCTACACAACCTGGTCAGCAATCGAATAAATACTCCCTCCTGCTCAACAAGCCACAGCCCCCCAACCCTCCTGCGCCTCCCCGGCCTCGACGAAGTCTGGTGAGTGGCCATCAGCAAGTAACACCTCTTTTTTGGTTTCTTTTCCAATGTTTTCATTTTTCAAAATATACAATTTATTTACACCTTTATTTCACAACGGTAGTTTGTATATTTATTCCCAAATCTTTAAATAACCCCGCAGTAAACAGTACAAATCACAGGATCGGTCAAACTGCTTCCCTTTAGCCTTTACACACATCGAGTTTTTAAAAAGTTTCAAGTAGTAACGGTTTGTGGGTAAGAAGGGAACAAAAATAAGACAAAAACGTTTTTACATAAGCTCGACATGTAGGATTAGAAAGGGCAATCTGAGCAGCTACTTGGTCTGGGGCCCGACTAAGGGTATTTATATAGTTTATAAATAAGACCCTCTTGTGAGCAGTGAGGGTTTTGGTTATGAGGAAGAAAGGGTGGGAACCTCGTCTGCTGGGGTGGGAGGGGCTGGGAGATAAGGCACCGCATCAAGGCTTCTTGTCGGCTTAAGGAGGCACTGGCTGGAAGGGTCCTGAGTGAGGCGGGCAGGGGCCCACTTATGCCAGGTGGAGGTCGAGAATGGCTGGGGACAGGATGGGGCTCCCACCCACGGAGAGGTCTCTTTAGCCTCCCTTGGGGAAAAGCTTTGTGATTCTGGAGGCGAAGAGATGGCTAGAGCAGCTGGTGCTTCCTAAAGAAAGGGGCGTGGGCTCCCTCCAGCCTTGAGACCCGCAACAGCTACTGTCGGCCCACCTGCACAGACAGGTGAGGGCCAGGCGTGTGGGTGCTGGATGTGTCACAGCCCGAGGCATGTGGTGATGCAGCTGGCATTTGTCATTGGCAGGGGACAAAGGTGCCGCCCCAGGATTGGGGGTGGCCTGGAGGAGGCTTCATGCTTTCTCCTCTTCTGAGAGTGCTTCATCCACCTCTGTGCTCTCCAGTCCTCAGGACAACAGCCAGAGCCACCACACCCTCCCCAGGAGGAGAAGGTGGGGAAGACGAGGGCCATGGCCCTGCAGACCCCGTTCTTCACTGTTAACACTGGCAGTTCCAGGGTTTCGGGGGGGGGGCAGCTCCTAGGGAGCCCAGGGTGCTAAGATACAGGTGGGACACCAGCTGGTCCCAGGGGTCAGTTGCCTTCACTCCCCTTAGGAAAGTCCCCACTGGCCGGGTCCTGAAGCAGTCCTGTGGGCTAAGGCACTGGGCGGGGGTGTGAGTGAAGAGGCTGGGATGCTCCAGGGAAGAGCTAGTCCCTGAGGGCCACTGGGCCACCAAGTGGACGTGACCCTCCTGTGCTGGGTCAGGAGGGCAGTCTCAGGGTTAGCCTCGGGCTTCAGGGTTTCCCCAGCACCCTCCACCAAGCCCGTACCGCCTGGTCAAGCAAACCTTCTTTGCAGGGTCTGGATGGGGGTGGACTGGGGGCGGGGCCACGGCGGGGCTGAGGGCAGGACAACAGGGCTGGGAGTTGTCACTGTATCTTCGGGTGGGGTTCTTCCGGAATAAGGGTGTGGAAAAAGTGATCCCAAAATTTAGTGCTGATGCCAAATCCTAGAGAGGGAGACAAATGGGGAGAAGATGAGGCATTCTTGAAGGAGTCAGTTTGCTCGGAAGGGAGCCTAGCTGGGGCTAGCATGTGGGGAAGATTTCAACATCGGTCCCTGATGGCCTTCCCAACTCTCAGGGCCATTCTGGCAGAAGTCAAGAGCAGGGTACCAGTGTTTCTAGACTCCCAAGGATACTGTTGGAATAACCCCCAATTTCTTATCTGGCCTGGCGTCCTGGGAGAGCCTGGCTGCTGTCTGCCTCTGCCTCTCTCTCCCTCACACTCCAGCCGCCTCCTTCTCTTTGAAGATGCCAAGTTCATTCCTGCTTCAAGGCTTCGCACCTGTTGCTCCTGGGATGCTCTTCCTCCAGACACTGGATGCTGGCTTCTCCTAATTCAGGTCTCAGCGCTAATGACGTCTCTGCAGTGACACCTTCCTGGACCACTTTAGCTAGCATTCTGCTGTCCAGCAGGGTAGCCACTAGTCCATGTGACTCCTGAGCACTGGAAATGTGGCCCGAGCTATGGAGGGACTAAATTCCCAACTTCATTTAATTTTAATTAACTTACATTTCAATGTAAAAACCTATACTCGATTCAGTTACTGGAAAACTTTTAGGCACATTTGGAGCAACTCATGTATGTGAATCTACTTTTTTGACTGTAAATTTTATAAACTCTAAATATGGATCAAGTATTTCCAATGAACATTTAGCCCTTGAATGGCGACGGGCTTATAAGTGCAAGATACACACCGGATATCGAAGACTTAATAGAAGGAAAGAATGTAAAATTTCTCATTAACAATTTTTTTTTTTTGGGGCCATGCCGCACGGCTTGCGGGATCCCAGTTCCCCAACCAGAGATCAAACCTGGGCCCACGGCAGTGAAAGCGCTGAGTCCTAACCACTGGGCCTCCAGGGAATTCCCAACAATTTTTATATTGATCACATGTTGAAATGATAATATTTTGGTTGTATTTGGCTTAATAAACTATATTATTAAAATTAACTTCATTGGTTTAATTTTACTTGTTAATGTGGCTACTAGAAAATGTAAAATCCCATCTGTGACTCACATTCTATATTATTAAACAGTGTGGGGCCCCTGCCCCGCTGACATGGTTTCTCTAACATCACTTTGCTTTATTTTCTTTGTGGCACTTATCACTGTCTGAAATGGTCTTTGCTATTTACTGGTTTCCTTGTTTGTCTGTCTCTGCACAGCTCCCTGCACCAGGGACTAGGATGGGAGCCCCAGGCTTGCCTTGCTGACTGTGTATCCCCAGAACCGTGCCTGGCCCTGGCTGGAAGCTCAGGGGTAGCTGTCAAATAAGAAATGAACAAACGAGGAAGCGGGGAGGCACCGGCAGGTCCTTACCTGACTGCTGATGTGCAAAGTGGTGCTTGACGTGGTGGGCCTTCAGGTGGTACAGATAGGAGCCCTTGTGCGGGGAGCCGAAGTGCAGATAGTAGTGGATCATGTCATAGATGACGTAGCCCAGGAGGCCCCCTGCAAACACGGTGCCCCCCACCGCCTCAGGCAGGATGAGCCGTAAGAACACGTAGAAGAAAGCTATCACCAGAGAGGCTGGCACCGGGGGGAAGACCAGGCGGGACTCGTCGAAGGGTGCCTGTGGATGGAGGGGCTCATGAGTCAGGACGCAGCCCGGGGCCCCAGGGCCTGACTGTGGTCACACACAGCATGCCGGCCCAGAGGTGCTCCCATGGGGGATGGGGCGGAGCAGCCCACACAGTCCAGGGAGAGCATAGGCTTGGCACTCTCGGTGGCTTTGGGGAGGGTGGGCCACCAAGCCTAAAAGCCCTGGAGAGTCTGTCCCACCCCCAATTTCCAAGCCAGGATGGGACCTGGAAAACCGGCCAAGAAAACAGGGGTGGTTGTGATGTGGGCAGGATGCTCGCAGAGCAGAGCCCCGCTTTATGCTCAAGAGGCCCCTTTGTCTCTGGAATTTGTTCGGTGCTAGAGAGGAGGCCCAACCCCCCACCCCAAGTACCAGGCGGGGCACCTAGACAAGGCCTGAGGGTGATGAAGGCGCACGTGGTGGACGATCCTGGAAGTGTTAACAGGCAGGTCCCCCACCCCAGGTGGCCTTCTTTGTTCCAAGGGGGTGTTGTCACAGTGAACCAGACAGCAAAGGAACCTAGTCTTTGGCTCTGGAGCTTCACAAGTCAAGGGCCTGGCAGACAGGTAAGATTTTAGAGACTGTGTGAGTATTCTGAGGAGAGACCCTCTCTGGGCTGAAAGAGGAGAGAGAGAAAAATCAGGAGACAGAGAAAGAGCAATATACTGATGTGGGCCTCCCTCCCCTCTGACCAGGAGCAACAGCACTTGCTGGCCATGTGCCAGAACACCGGCTCCAGGACAAAGAAGGAAGGAAGGGAGGGGGGAGGATGGAGACCCTGGGACAGGCTGAGAACAGCACGGTACAGGGACAGAGAAGCAGCAGGGGGACACAACTTCCTCTGGGCAGACCTGGCTTCCAATCCCAGCTGCTGGGACCATCATGTTGCCCTTGAGGAGCCCCAGGGGGGTGGATGGCTGAGAGCACAGACTCTGGATTCCACAGGGGACAACATCCAGGTGTGACCTTGGGTGAATTCCTTAGTTCCTTTATTTCCCCAAGCCTCAGTCTGCCAGTCTGTGGAATGGGGAGAACTGCAGCACCATCTTCAGAATGAAGCTCCACAAGGGCAGTGATTCTTGACTGTTTCGTTCAATGGTGTCTAGAACAGTGCCCGGCACATAGTGAGCACTTAAGTGAGCATTTACTGAATGAATGAATAAATGAAGGAATGAAGTTGTTGTGAGGATTAAAGTTGGACACACATGCTCACTCTGTCCACGCCCGGTGCAGGTTAGGACCCAGTCACACGCCCTTGATTTCCCCTCGCTCTCAACCTGACTCCCACCAAGATGGGCAGCTCCCACGGGTGGGTCACAGTGGCAGGGACCCGGGTGAGAGCCTGCCCTGCTCACCTTGTGGTGCTGGCCGTGCATGACGAAGTGCAGCATGATGAGGTAATAGCTGTCATTGGGGGGCTTCATGTGGAACAGGAAGCGGTGGATGAGGTACTCTACTAGGCTCCAGAGGAGCAGCCCCAGCATGAAGAGGCCCGGGAACATGGACTCAGGCATGGCTACTGAGTACTCTGCAGAGGGGCAGGAGAGAGGCAAGGTCAGGGCAGACAGCCCCGGGGCACAGCAGTGCCTGGTAGCTCCAGAGGTCCTGTCTCACGGCACTGTCACCTTGGGAGCTGCTGCCCTCTGCCCAGCAGCTATGGGGCCCAGCCCCACTATCAGGGCCTTTGAATCAAAATGGGAAGGAGGCTGTGATGATCTATGTTGGGCTTAGGAGGAGTCCTCTCAGAGGACTATTGATGTGGGGTATTAGATTGATTTCAGATGTTGAACCACCCTTGCATTCTGGAATAAATCCCATTTGGTGGTGGTGTATAATCCTTTAATATGTTCTAGGATTCAGTTTTCTAGTGTTTTGTTGAGGATTGTTGCATCTGTATTCGTCAGTGATATTAGTTCGTAGTTTTCTTTCTTGTGGTGTCTTTGTCTGGCTTTGGTATCAAGAGTAAGATTTGGCTAGAGATCTGAGATCTTCCTTAAAGGGACTGTAAGAGGAACAGCTATGGCCAGCACTGGACCTTTACCTGGTGCTATGGTTTGAACGTGTTCCCTCAAATTCATATGTTGAAACCTAACCCCCAAGGTGATGGGAGGTGATTAGGTCATGGGGTGAATAGGACTAATTCCCTTATAAAAGAGGCTCGAGAGAACTCTTCCCCTTTCTGCCATGTGAGGATACAATGAGTCTTTGACCTAGAAGAGGGCCCTCACCTGACCATGCTGACACCCTGATCTCGGACTTCCAGCCTCCAGAATCGTGAGCAATTAATGGCTGTTGTTTACAAGCTACCCAGTCTGTGATGTTTTGTTATAGCAGCCTGAACGGACTAAGACACCGGGAAAAAGTGACCTTGCCCCAGCAGCGTGGAGGAGAGGGAGGGGCGATCCTGACGAAGCCAGCAGAGCTGGGGGGCTATTGGTGGAAGGTGTTAACCACCAGGGACTGGGGGGCCAGGAGGGTCAGGAACACCCAGAGAGAGACAGGTTCATGAACAATACTTAAAATCATAGCATATGAGGAAGATGTGAAAAACCTGAAGATGATCAGCCCGGAGACCAGAAGACTGGAGAGGTGTAATTATCATCAAGTGTGAGGTTCCCCATGCCCAGCCCTCGGAGGACAGCCTGCAGTCCTTCCGGCTCTCGTTTCTTTTCTCTGCTTCATCCATTCTTTGACTTCACCGACACTTCAGCTCTTGTCACAGTTTTCTTCATGTCTATCCTCACCCTCTTAGTTCTACTTCTTTTCTCCACAAGCTATTGCTTTGGCTATACTTGCTCTCTCTTTTAAAAAGGAGCAGCTTTATTGAAATATAACTCACATATCTTACAATTCACCCATTTAAAGTGTACAGTTCAATCGTTTTTAGTATACTCAGAGTTGTACAACCATCACCACAATTTTAGAACATTTTTATCACCCCAGAAAGAAACCCTTTACCCATTAACAGGCACTGCCCATTTCCTCCAACCCCTGCCATTTCCCAGAGCCAGGAATCCCCTAATCTACTTTCTGTCTATTGCATTTGCCTATTCTGGATATTTTGTATCAATGGACTCATACAGTATGTGGTCTTTTGTGACTGGCTTCTTTTACTTACAATATTTTCAAGGTTCATCCACGTTGTAGCATGTATCAGAACTTCATTCCTTTTTAAGGCTGAATAATATTCCTTATTAATATGGATGCACCACATTTGTTTATCCACTCATCAGCTGATGGACAGCTGGGTTGTTTCTACTTTTTGGCTATTATGAATAATGCTGCTATGAACATTCATGTGCGATTTTTTGTGTGGACGTATGTTTTCAGTTGTCTTGGGTATATGCCTAGGAGTGGAATTGCTGGCACCTATTGCAACTGTGTTTAACTTTTGGGGAAACTACCAAACTGTTTTCTAAAGCTAGCCATTCTCTTTTGACCTTAGCTGCCCCCATGACTTCCCAAGCCAGGATCAGCACAAGACCTATTTCTCCACTCCACACCCAAGCTGCGGAACACAGAGGAGACGTGTGTCGCCATGGGTCTGGCGCCTTCAACCTCAGCTAGACCTCAAACACTGCCTGGTGATCCTTTTATGTCTCCAGGTTCAGCTCCCTCCCCACTGCCCTCAAACATCCCCCGTTCCTTCCACCCAGACTCCTACTTCACAGAGAAAAAACGACTTGGGGTGGAAGAAAAGAGGGGCGGGGGGAGAACAGCTCCTTCACATCTGTCCACCTTCAACCACACCTGATTGTGCCCCAACCCTGAAACTTCCTTCTTGCTCCTCAGAGAAGAAGTGTGTACCCAGGTACCTGGGCACTGGATGGTGGCAATAATAATAATAATAATAATAATAATAATAACAGCAGCAGCGGATGTGTATTGAGGCACCCTTCATGCCAGGTGCCACTCAAGTGCTTTACATGGGTTACTTCACATTTCATCTCACTCCAGCCTCTCGAGGGAAGCATTGGCATTGCCCATGTGAGTGAGGATGTGGAATTACAGACAACTTACATTACTTGTCCAGCTCACCCCACTAGGTAGTGCACAGCCCTCAGTCTGCCTCCCCTCCGGCCCCCCCATCCCAACCAACCACTCTGGGAATCTTCAACTTCTCCTCCACTGGCTCTTCTGCTCATCTTTAAGACTTTCCCATCATAGATGCAGTATCTTCATAGCCAAACCTACTGAAAAGGTTGGCTAGACTCAAATCTACTTCACCTCTTCCCATTCGCTCAAGTCCCTAAAGTCTGTCTTCTACAAAGAACTGCAAAGGCCATTTGTGATGTATTTCTTGCCAGATCGAAGTAATTTTTTTCAATTTGTCTCTAACTTGGCTGTGGCATATGACATTGGTGACCATTCTATTTTTGAATCTGTAACCCCGTAAGTTCCCATCCTGAGGTTTATGAATACCCAGAGTCCTCGGTTGGATTTCAGAGTGAACCTGCTGACATGGTATCCCAAACGATGCGTCTGTGTGCATCTTTCTGGGGGTTGAGTCCACAAATTTTCAGATTCTCAAAGGAACTGGAACCAACAAGGTTTGAACACACAGCTCCACTCCCTGCCTGCTGGGATACTTGGCTTTTCTCCTTTTCTCTAGATGCCCTTTGTCAGGCTCCATCGTGGAAACTGCCTCTGTCCCCAGGGTCAAAATCTTGACCCTCCCCTCTTATATGCTCTCTGTTTGATCTAGGATGTCAGCCGCACCTGCCTGCTGACAAGCCCCAGATCTATGCCTCCAGCTCAGCCCTGGACGGCCACTTGCTACTGGGCATCTCCATGCAGCTGTCCACAGCCCCGCCTCCAAGGTCAGCAGCTTCCAAATGAAGCCAATCATCTTCTTCTTCCTTCCTGCCCACCCTATCACCCCAGGCTGTACCTCAGTGGGGGGGTTAATGACTTCCACACATTACCTAAGGCTCAACTTATTCCCCTCTCCCGTGTCCAACCTGTCACCAAGCTCTGTCAGCTCCCTCTCCTTAATATCTTCTGGCAAAGTAAAAAAAAAAACCAGACACAAAAGACCACATATTGTAGGAGTCTATTTATATGGCATGTCCAGAACAGGCAAATGTAGAGAGACAGAAGTAGACTGGTGGCTGCCAGGGGCTGGAGGAGGGGGGAATGGGGAGCAGCTGCTCATTGGGGATGGGGTTTCCTTTTGGGGTGATGAAAACATTCTGGAACTAGACAGAAGTGGTGGTGGCACAACACTGTGAACGTACTAAATGCCACTGAATTGTTCTCTTCAGAATGGTTCATTTTATGTTATATGTATCTCACCTCAATTTAAAAAAAAAATCTCTTGGGTCACTTCACTGCTCTGACTCCCCCACTACCTCACCACCTGGTGGCTGCGTCAGCTTCCTACTCCAACTCTCTGCCCCTACATGCTGTTAAAACTCTCCTGTGGTGCCTCATTCTCTTTAGGTAAAGTCCAAACCCCTAGCCTGGCACTCGAGCTCCCTTGAGACCCAGCTCTGCCAGCCTCATTGTCCCGTCACCCTGTACGGGGGCCAAACCGAACCACTTGTGGCTCCTGAGATGCCCCACGTTCCCCACCCACACATATCTTTTCCTTCGCTGGAATTCCCTCTCTCCCTTCCTTACCCCACGTGTCTCCTCCTGTGCGAAGCCTCCGCAGACGCCCTTTGCCCCGACCTGGGCCGGGTTCGAGGCCTGCCACATCATCCTTTGTCATGTTGAGCTATGGCTGCTGTTTTACTCATTCGTCCCCACCAGGTTGTGAGCATTTTATGGGCAGAGTGGGTATTCTGTTCTGTATCTCCTGTGCTTAACATAGCAGGTGCTCAGACACTCGTGGGAGATTCATGGGCCAGCCCAAGTCTCTCTGGAGGGCTGGACAAAGATGAGATTTGACCCGCGCTGTTCTAAGGGCAGCACAGGGGCAGCCTCTGGTTCTGTTTAAGGAAGCACTTCTGAAGGACTGTGCCCAGTGTGAATGGCCACAGGGAAGTAGTGAGGAAGGAGAGAGCCCAGGAAGGTGAGGAGGAGAGGTGACTTTCCTGCTCTTTGGACCAGATTCCAGGCCCAGGGCCATTCTGATGGACGGTTCCAAATGAGTCTCTAAGCTAAGGAAGGATTTTTCACACCTCGCCTGGAAAGGAGCACACAATGCAGCTAAGATTCAATCCCCAGAGGACCCATCCAATCTCTCTCAAATCACGTGTTGAGCTGGTCTGACATTTCTCATCAGTGGGGCCTGCTGTGTCCACATCTGGCACGAGACACTTGCCTGACAGCATTGCCTGTCACTGGCCATCCAGCCCTGCCTGGGCTGCTCTGGTTGGCCAGGTCCCACTTTGAGGGAAGGCTGGACACCTCTGGGGTCTTTCGGGACACTCTGGTGACGTGCAGGAAGCCTGGGCTTTGGATTTGCAGACCTGGGTTCAGATCCCGGCTCTGAACCATCTACGTGTTTTCTCAACAGTAAAATATCCTACCACTTGTGAAGGGCTGTTGCTAAGACAGAGGGAATATAACACCTGATTATGTGATAAATATATATCTTATATATAAGAATAATATATTGTATATTAATACTTATCATAATAATATAATATGCCTCATATATAACAAGCAGCTACTATAATTTTTAAATATAATGAGTCAAAGTACATCTAAGTTCCACCCACAGTTCTCCTTGTGCTGTGTTTTCTCAGTTCTCCTTGCAGGGCTCTGGAGGGTCCCTGGTTGGGGGAGAAGGAGTTTCCCAGCTCCCCCGCCCCCCCGCCCCAGAGTGCAGGAGCCCTTCCTCGCTGTGTAGCTCTCTTGTCAGCAGGGAAAGGACTGGACATACAGAAGCATTCCCTGGCCACAGACTTTGGTCTTGACCTTTGCTGGGGCTCCCACCACAATCGCATGGAGGCCTGAATCCTTGCCTAGGACGCTGCTCTGCACTCACTCTAATGCGCCTCCAGGAACTGTGCTGGGGGCCAGCTTGGATGTGCAGAAGCTCTCTGCTTTCCAAAGCACTTTCACACACGCACCTAGGAATTTCAGCCTTGCACTGGTGTCTCCGTGCAGCTTCCGCTGTTCCTTGGCACCCTGAGTCTCCTGCATTTACTCCAGTGCACCCTTCGTCCAGCAGCTGTGCTGGGACCCTGCTGAGTTTCCACTCGCCTTGCTTTGTGGCTCTATTTTTTTCTGCCTGTGGCCTGTGCCTTGCCTGATGAGCTGCAGGTGAGGGAGGCGTGTGCGGCTCTCATGCCACCATCGCTGGCATCATGGTCACAGCCCCACTAACCCCCTACACTAGACCTTTATTAGACAGCACATTTCAGCTCTCTGCAGAGGCCGGTGGTTCTGATGAAGCCGTCGAATCACCTTCCCTGCCTCGCAGAAGAGTCCCCTCCTATAGGTCAAGTCTCTGCCCGCCCCCTCACCCCAGCATCACCCCCGTCAGCCCATCAGGCCGGAGCTGGTACCGAGTGGCATCTCTGGAGGAATCCTGCAAAGGGACCTGGGCCAAAGCTCTGGCATCCCGTTCCCCCTCCGGCCCCAGCCCTGGCGGCCCTGCCACTGTTGGTGATTGTTAGGGGAGCGCCCGGCAGACAGTGGGTGATTCAGTGAGCAGGCCGTCTCAGCAACAAGCCCTGTGCTGTGCCTGAGCTATTCAGCGTGGGCAGAAAAGGGTAACCTTGGCTCGAGGGGCGCACACATTAACCCTTGGGGACCGGGAGCAGCCTGGGCTCTGGGGGACTTCCTGCAGCTAGCTCAGCCCCTCCGCATCCTGGACCAGATGGGAAAACTGGGGCTCCCGGTGCTGTGGCCGTGGCCCCTCTCATCTAAACCATTCAGCCCTCAACTTCTCCTCCTTCGGGAGGCGGGCAGGAGAGAGCCTCGGAGTGTGGAGAGAAGGAAGGTCGTCAGGGTGAGAGATATACATGCACAGAAGCTCGAGAGGGTCCAACTTCCCTAGAGACACACCTCTCAACTAGAGGGGGATGAGATGTCTCTGGCAGAGACAGGGGTTCAGAGGCTCACAGTTGGGAACATGACATGTGATCAGGAGAGGAAAGCCCACCTGAGCTATTCCCAGCACCCCTCTCCCACCTGTCCCCCTACCCAGCCTCTGTCTGAGCCATTTGCCATGGGCAAGCACTTCCCCAAGGCAGGTTCTGCCAGGACGGACAGATTACCTGGGCAGGTGGCACGCACCTGAAGACCAAAGGTAGGTGATGAACTTGGGAGGCAGGCTGGCAGAAGAGGCCCAAACCTGTGGCTGCCCTGAGAGACTCAGCCTCACAGGCTCTTTGGAAGTCACCCCATGTCAGCCCTTCTCTCTGTCCCCTGCCCACCTGGGTGGCACCTAGCATCTACATCCTAGCCACGTGACCCTGAATTGCTCGCTTGACTTCCTGAGGTTCCATTTCCTTATCTCTAAAGGGGTGTACCTTTGTTGTGGGGCTGTTGGGAGGGTTAAATGAGATGGTCCCTGGAAACCACCAGGCATGTGATAAGTGCTCAGTAGAGGTTAGTGGGTTGCTACTCTGAGTCAGGGCTTCTGCCGCTGGGCCTTTGCCCTGGGGGACATTCTAGGACACTCTGGGATCCTTCTCTCCCAGGCTCTAATCTGTGTTCTGTTCGTGAACCATTCCAAGTTCAGCTCTCTGCTGTGCCACCTGGTGAAATGACTTCATTTAGTTTCCTGACGAACAATCCCAGGTCACACTTTTTCTATTCTTAGACTCAGTGAGAAACCCCCATCTTTATTGTTACACCACTTGATGAAATGATTTCATTTAGTGTCTGCTAATGTGTGGCTGGTTGTTTTTTAAAACTCATTTTGTGGAGGGTGGGGAGGTCTGACATTTCTTTTGGAAGAATATTTCTACAGATAGACCTCATTTAAAAATCTTTGTGATATGGTTTAGGGTTCTATGTTCTCAGAAACTCAGGACCAGGGAGAGCACCAAGGTCTCTGGCCTTCAGGAGCCACGGGAGCAATTGAGGAAGGACCCGACATTACCTGTGGTGAAGGACATGAAGAGTCGGACGTTGCCCTGGGCGAGGGTTCGGTAGTAGGACCAACTGAGATACAGCATCAGGGGAACCCAGATGATGGGGACGCTGTACCTGCAGGAAGGTCGTCAGGGTGAGAGATATACATGCACAGAAGCTCGAGAGGGTCCAACTTCCCTAGAGACACACCTCTCAACTAGAGGGGGATGAAATGATACCAAAGCATGTCCACAAAGCATATGGAGACCTGCGGTCCAGGGGACACTGATGTGGGGGGTGGGGAGGGGAGGAGGAGAAAAGAAGAGAGGAGCTGTGAGTCTGTCTCAGTCTCTGAGATGAATTACTGGCAGGAAAAAAAAAGAGTCCCTCTGGCTGACAGTCCAGCTAGATAGGTGCTGACCTCTTGTGGCAGAGGGGCTAATTGCAGGCAAAATAATCCACCATGGGCAGGGAAGGCTAGAAACCCCTCACAGGAGTCTGGAATAGAACAGGAGTGACATTCAAAGTGGTTTCTGGCTACATGTTGGATTGTCACTCAGTGGACAAAATCATGCATACGAATGGATTATGCCTATGGCATGTTCCACTATCGCCAAGAGCTTACAGTACAGCTCTCTGGGCTCCAGGGAGGGATCCATTTGCCCCTTCCCCTTTGCATCTGACTGGCACCATCAGGAGAGAGGGATAGCCCACAATGGTCCGAGAACAGGGCTCACCAGACAGTCTTGCTGAGGGCCTCGATGAGATCTGAGTGGAAGAGGCGGATGGGCCTGGTCACCGGCTGGTGGACCCACTCATCGTACTTCTCTCCCAAGTGGCCTACCTGCCACAGTAGGGGCTTCCGCCAGTCTACCAGGTCCTGCAAGAGATAAAGTCAAGTGGACACTTGAAATTCACACCTGTGCACATTCGTTCTCCCATCTCCTGGTTACAGCATCCTACTCCCCAGCCCCACCTCAGCTTATGTGGTCTGTATGGAGCTACCAACCCTCCTGCTCCAGTGCTTGGGGACTAACTGTTCATCCCAACCCAAGGGCCACAGAAATGGGATCCAGGATAGGCCCATGGCCTAAGCTGGTGCAATGAGCCATCGGACAACCCTCTCCTCTTGCTGGAGTTGCTAGGTTGGCAGGGCATGACCCTGGAGTTGCCAGTGAAGGCTGCTTGAGGATGAAGTCAACACAGAGGATGGCCAAGCCAGGAGCTGGAGACACTGAATCCTGGTGATGACATCTGAGTGCCCAGATTCAGCCATGCATGAAGCTTGAAGTCTTAACCAGGATTCTTTAGGTATAGGAGACAATACATTCTGTACTAGGAATCAAGTAGGCCCTTTCTCCTCCAACAAGGGCTTTCTTCTTTTTTTTTGTGGCTGCACTGGGTCTTCATTGCTGTGCACAGGCTTTTCTCTAGTTGCGGCGAGTGGGGGCTATTCTTCATCGCAGTGCGTGGGTTTCTCATCGCGGTGGCTTCTCTTGTTGTGGAGCACAGGCTCTAGGGGCGTGGGCTTCAGTAGTTGCAGCACGCAGGCCCCAGAGCACGAGGGCTTCAGTAGTTATGGTGTGCAGGCTCAGTGGTTGCCGCTCACAGGCTCTAGAGTGTGCACTCAGTAGTTGGTAGCGCATGGGCTTAGTTGCCTCGAGGCATGTGGGATCTTCTCAGACCAGGGATCGAACCCATGTTCCCTGCATTGGCAGGCAGATTCTTTTTTTTTTTTCTTTAATTTATATATGTATTTTTATTTATTTATTTTTGGCTGCGTTGGGTCTTCTTTGCTGTGCGTGGGCTTTCTCTAGTTGCTGCGAGGAGGGGCTACTCTTCGTTGTGGTGCATGGGCTTCTCATTGCGGTGGCTTCTCTTGTTGCGGAGCATGGGCTCTAGGCACGTGGGCTTCAGCAGTTGTGGCACACGGGCTCAGCAGTTGTGGCATGCGGGCTCTAGAGTGCAGGCTCAGTAGTTGTGGCACACAGGCTCAGTTGCTCCACGGCATGTGAGATCTTCCCAGACCAGGGCTCGAATCCGTGTCTCCTGCACTGGCAGGTGGATTCTTAACCACTGCACCACCAGGGAAGTCCAAGGGCTTTCTTATTCGTCGTGGCCTGTGTAATTCATTCATTCATCCATTCAAACAATCATTCGTTCAGTACTTTGCTTGACATATATCTATATTTCTATGTTAGTTGCTGGGAAGAATAAATAACAATGTAAGAGACCATATTTGCTTCACATAGCTTAGTGCTGAAGCAGAGTTCAGACTCTAGAGACAGGCTCTATCACTTACTGTGTGACCTTGGGGAAATTACTTGACCTCTCTGAGCCCGTTTACCTAGCTATGAAATGGAAGTAATAATAATGGTACCCACATAAAGTACTCAGCAAGGTGAGACATGCCAGGCAAGATAATTTAATGGTGATGCAGGCAGGCTGAGGTTGGGAGGCAGAATGATTGGTACAAATGCCCAGGTCTAGGGTAGGAGAGGAGGGCTTTGCACAGAACCTAGGGTTTGGGTTGGAGCTCATACAATATGGAATACTTGGGAAGGGGGAGAAGGGAAAGGAGGTGGGGAGGGAGTATGGGCATAGATGTGGAGTTGAGAATGATTGTGGCCCATTTGATTCCTTGACATTGGTCTGTGGGGCAGTAGAAAGAGATCTGCTGAGAGCTTTAGATGACAGAACACCCAGTATCAGGCTCAGGAGTTGTCACTTCATCCTCCAGGCTGGCTGTCTCCAAGGTAGGGATGTATGTGTACCCCAGGGGTACTCACAGGCTGATCCCCAGAGGTGAGGAGAAAATATTAGAGACTATTTTTGATATATTTCTTTCATATATAAACCATATTTGAATGTTTTCTAATGTACGTAATACAAGAGTACATTAGCTCGCACAAATAATTTGTAGATAATTTAAATGGACATATAATGGAGAATGTGCTCAAAACGTTTTACTTAATAGGGATGCAAGGTCAAAACAGTTTGGAGGCTGCAGAAGCCCTTGAAGACAATGGGAAGCCCTTGAAGATTTCTGATGAGTCGGTGTATTGAAGATTAATCTAGACCAAAATCAGTAAAGAAAAATGACCTTGGAGTCAGGTGACCACCTTCAAAGCCTGACTCTGCCTTTTATCAGCTGTGGGATCCTGGGCAAGTGCCTTTACCTCTCAGAGCCTCTCGGCTCTCTCGTCTGTAAAGCCGGGTGTGCCTGGACCCACCACCCACGATAGGAGAGAGGGCACCATGTGCCCAGTGTCTGGTGTTCAGTGGGTGTCAATGAACGTCCAATGCAGGGCATTCGGCAGCTACTGCGGGTGACAGGGACGTGGTGTCAGGAAAGGAATGGAGAAGAGCAAGGGATGGATGTGGAGGAAGAGCACTGAAGCCTGGGAGAAAGAATCAATTGTGATTCAGAAACCCACCTGCCTGCAGCCCCAGCTGGAACCTCACCCTTGCACTGGCCTCCATGCCAAAGCTGGCTCAGCCCCAGCAGGGCTCCCAGCCCTGCCAGAGGTGAAGCTAGCCCTGCCATTACAGCCTTGGAGCAGGGGGCTGGGGGTCTCGGGGCAAGTGGGGAAGGTCACCAAGCACTCTCTCTGTGCCGGCGACCAGAGGGAAAGGCCCAAAGATAATTGTGGTTCCTGCCATGTGAACTTGGCAGGTCCCAGTTGCTGACTGCCTTCATGCTTCTCAGGCTGGAAGATGACCCAGGTCAGCCTGGAGCCATCCCATCCAGCACCAGTTAAACCAGGCAATCATCCAAACCCCACCTGGTCGTTGCACTCCTCCTGGCCCGGTCCCAGTGTCTCCTTGACTTCATCCTTTGGGTCTAGCAGCAAACGGATCAGTGGATGCAGGCTGACTCATTCGTCCCATTCCTCTGCCTCAGGTCTCTATACACACACACACACACACACACACACACACACACACACACGGAAAGGGAACTGGAGGAACCAGGTAGTGGCCTGTGTTCACATCTTATCTTGCAACAGCCTGCAGAGCCTCACCTCAGAAGAAGCTCAGCCAGGATCGTGGTGAGAGCCTGAGGCTTTGTCCCAGATGCAACAACACTGAGGGCTAAGAGTCGCAGAGCACTGGTTATGTGCTAAGCATGGTGAGTTAAATCCTGTGATCCTCACTGTACCCATAACTAGGTGGGTACTTTTATTGTTGTTGTTTGCAGATGGGGAAATTGAAGCTGAGTAACTTGCCCAAGGCTGCCCAGTTAAGACATTTTTGATGAATTGGCCCCTCTATTATTGGGAAATACTCCCTGGTAATACTCCTTGTCCTGAAGTCCACTTTGTCTGATTTTAGCAAGGCTTCCTTATACTTGGTGTTTGCATGGTCTTTCTTTCCCCACCCTTTTACTTTCACCTTGCACGTGCCTTTAAATTTAAAGTACATCTCTTGCAGACAGTGATAGTTGGGTCTTGCTTTTCGATCTAGTCAGACACTCTCTGCCTTTTAATTGGAGTATTCAGTCCATTTACATTTAATGTTGTCTTGCTATTTGCTCTCTGTTTGTCTCCTCTGTTCTTCCCTTCTTGACTTGTTTGTGTTGATCAAGAATTAAAAATATTCTATATTATCTGCTCTGTTGGCATTTTAGCTGTGCCTTTTTGTATATTTCTTAGTTGCTGTTCAAAGGATGATAATACTCATCCATAGCTTATCACCATCTATCTCAAGTGAAAGCCCTGGTTTTTACGTGTTCCACTTTTGCATGTTACACACGACACTTAATTCAGACTTAGCTACTTTAGACAAGGAACGTTTCCAGCTGTGGCACAGGGATGTGAACAGGCAGGCCTCTCTCTCAGACAAGCAGTGGCTTGGGAAAATTTTTTCTGTTGATCCGTTTTGCCCTTATTTTGTAAAGTGAATAGAAAACAGTATGGGATTCATAAGCTTGATTCAGTTGAGCCCCAGGAAGAAACGTCTAGGTCTAGCACCAAGCAGGGATTCCAGCCTGAATCTAACACCCTGTTGCGAAGGGAACAGAACAGAAGGACAGAGAATGTATGGAGAAGCTGGACTCAGATGGCCAGAGAGCTGCTTGTTTACAGGCATGATGGAAACAGAGCCAGCCTCTCCTCCCAGACACAAGGGTCTCTCATTTGATGGTCTGTTGCCCACTGGATCTTTGGACATGACTTGGGCTCCTCCCTGGCTAGACCACTGGGCACTGGCCACTGTACAAAGGGCAGACTTGCTGTCTTGAATTGGTCCCAAGGGTCCTCTGACCTGCTGGCTGGCCTTGGAGGGCCTGGAACCTGGGCTCTGTGTCTAGCTCCCCGTGCATTTCTGCAAGGTAGCCCTCATTGGTGCCCAGGAAGGGCCACTTCACCCTGGGGGATGAAGGACCACGGTGGAGGAATCCCAAGAAGGCTCACTTTCCTCTCTGCAAACATCCCCCTCAGTCCTCAAAGGCTGACACCTGCACTCTCCCCGCTGGCAGTCCTGCTACTCCAGGGGCAGTAAAGCTACCCTTCCACATTAAGTGTAGAAATCCAGCTTGGTTGACTTCCTCCCCACTTTGAGAAGGACGACACTGAGGCCCAGCGGGGTTAGGTGACTCTTCAGATAGGGTTGGTTGGTCCTGTAGTAGGAGCTCCCTTCCCGCCTCCCCCGAGCTCGTGGCACCCTCCACACAATCTCCCAGGAGCTGGGACATTCACCGTGGGCTCCACCCTGGTTTAGACAGTACAGCACACACAGGGTGTCTCTTCTCAATTCTCTTCCAGTCCTGCTCACTGAAGAGCAAGTCTCAGGTGGGTGCTAATTCAACACCTCTCGCTCGCTGGTCATTTCCAACACAGCAGCTGGTTGAGACAGGAGGATGACAAGAGATGATGGCTCGGATCCATGAGGTGGGAAGGGACTCAGGATAAATTTCACTTCCTACTCTACCTGGCCGGGACCCCTTGGCCCCTTAACCCTCCCACATAAACGGCTCTCTTCCTCCAGAGCTGGTGCCTGCTCCTGGCCCTCTCCCACCCCTACTTCCTAAGGCTCAGGGGAGACAGGGAAGGCGTCAGCAAAGGTCTGCAGGCCTCGGAAGGAGGCTGGGTTGGGGAAGGAGGGGGGAACAGGCCACTGATCACGCCTCCAGTTCCCAGGCATCTGGGGGTTTCTGTTGCTACCCTCACGATAGCAAATCCTCCTTTTACAGTTGTGGAACCTGATGCTCAGAGAGGGCAAGTGATTCACTCAGGGTCACCCAGCTAAAGCCAGACTGCATGGATGAGGGTGAGGATACGTCCAGAAACTGCTCTTGAGTGCACTTGTTGAGGGTGGTGGTGGGGGGCGGGCTTGAGTGAACTCAAAGACCCAGAGCAACAGGCCAAGTCCCAGGGAGCACACGTGTAAGTCGGGGTGAGTTTGGCCCAAGCACCTGGCATCCCATTCCCCTCCCCCATGCAGCTCTGTCCCTGCCCTAATGGGAGGGAGGGGGAGGGAGTCTCCCCAGGCTATGCCAGGAATGCAGCTGCAGCAGGGCCAGCGGGGGAAAAGGGCAGCCTGCTGCCCAGAGGGTGGGTGGAAGGGCGCTGCCAGGGTGGGGAGGGGGCCTCTTTTCTCACCCCACCCATTCCCCAGAGGCCCCTCCTCCTGGGCAGCACGGGGCCAGGTGGCACATAACTCTTTCCAGGGGCAGCCCCAGCTCAGGAGTGGGAATCTGCTCATCCCCAGACAGGGCGAGGGGCAAATGTGGGGAGAGGGGGCAGCTGCTGTCAGCAGCTCCTCCCACCACCGCAGCTGTGAGCTGAGGCGATTGTTGAAAAGAAATGTGTACCCAAACCCCAGAGCTCACAGCTCCAGGGCAGCTTTCTGGGCCAGGGAGGTGGGGGAGCGACTTCCAACCAGCAGGAGCGGGGGCGGGAAGGGGGGCGGGAAGGGGGGCGGTGCCCGTGAAGGACGAGAATTCCAGCCGCTGTTTCTGCATCCTTGTAACAGGCCCCTGGGCTCAGACTTCAGGTCCATTGTTCTCGGAAGCCAGGATTTTGAGAGATGGGGCCTCTGATGAGCTCATCTGACAGATGAGGAGACTTAGGCTAGATGCTCAGCTACGTCTGCTACACCTCAGCTGCCCAGCTCCGGAGCCCGAGGTCCTAACCACAGGGCCAGGAGGCCCGCTCTCAGCCGGCTCAGGACCCGCACGGCAGTGGGTTCTCTGGCACAGAGGCTGTGAGGGATCCAGCAGGGGTGTCCAGTGCAGCGGCTCTTGGTGGCCTTGCAGGGGTGAGTGCAGGCCTGTCCCCTGAGGTCTAACTGGGGGCTCCCAGCTGGACAAGCTCAAGTCCACAGGGGCGGGTTCTGCCTCCCCCGCCCGTGCCCTATAACCTCCCCGTGCCCAGAGGAGGTGGCCTCATGCTCCCCGCTGCGAAGGCGCAGCAGATGAGAGTGACAGGGAGCAGGGGGCAAAGGGGCCGAGGCCCAGGGAGAGAGGAAGGATGGCGTGCTGTGCAGAAAGCCAGTACCACTGCAGTCCCGCCCTGGGTGCCCAGCCCAAGGCCGGGCGGGGTGGTCTTTCACTGGCAACTCACTTTCTGATACCCCACACAATACAGGGCAGGAATAATTTCCTCCTTCTTGATGGAGAAACAGGCCGGAACTGCCTGTGGTCACCCAGTGGCACCTCCTGCTCCCTAGCCTGCCTTGTCCGCTGCCCCTGCAGGGACAAAGAGGGCAGTGCCCAGCCTGCCTGCCTGGTGTCTCCCCGGGGGGCATTTTTTGAGCACAGCTGAGCTCTTTAGAAGAGGGGCCCAGACCTCCGGGCAAGGGGACGGGCAGGGAGGAAACTTGAGAGGCTCTGGGCCAGGACGACAATCCTGGGGACCTCCTGTGGATCCCTCTGCAGCCAGACCCTCCACACCCCTACTCTGGGGCAGGCCAAAGGGAGAAGGGAGGCTCAAGGGGGCCCCAGGCGACTGGGGGGCAGAGTCCTGGGAAGGAACCCAGCACCCATGGTGTCGAGGTCGGCCCTGTCCCAGGGGCGGCTGCCCGAGGGGCGCTGGTTCCGATCCAGGTGCTACTTGCCCAAGTTCTCAGTGACTTATGTGAGGGTCGTGAAAGGGTAAAACTCATTGGGCAAAATCAACATCTTTGCTAGGCAGCCCCTGATGCCAAGGGGTGTGTGTGTGTGTGTGTGTGTGTTTGTGTGTGTGTGTGTGTGTGTGTGTGTGTGTGTGTGTGTGTGTGTGTGTTTAGGGGCAGGGAGGTTGGGGAGCTGCAGTTTGCTCTGACACCTGCTGGTGGCCTCCAGGAGCCTGAGGGAAGCAGGATGCGGAGAGGAGGCGGCCAAGCTTTGAAGACACCTCCCTGAGTACCTGCTCAGCCTCCTCCCTGCCTTCTGCCACCCCCTCTCCCAGTCACCGGCCTCAGGGTCTTATTCTTGGCCAGCCACCAGGGTGGAAGGGCTCCAGGACACACGGGGGTGGGGGGTGGGGGGCAGGGCAGGGGGCTCAGCTGTGACCCCCTACGCTAACCAGCAGAGTGACTTTGACCTTGGGCAGAAGATCTTCCTCATTAGTTAAATCGGGATCATTATCACCTTGTGTTGTTGACAAAAGATAATTTCATTAAAGTGCTTAGCCTAAAGCTCTTACCCTGTGCCGAAGAGTTCAATGAAAGAAGAGTTAATTCAGTGTTAACTCCGCTATCCAGGGGGATCTGGGCAGGGGCTTCTGCAAACCCCTCAAATCACACTAGTTCAGTCTGGTTCCCAGGACGCTGGCCCCCCAATGGGAAACCCTGCCAAGGACACAGTGAAGGAGCAAAAGAGGCCGTGGGACAAATGGAACAGGTGTGCCCAGAAGCCAGGAGCAGTGGGCGCTCCGTCTACCTCTACTGGGGTAGGCTCTGAGCCGGCTGGGTTCCAGGAAGCAGGGAGAGACATGTAGGGTGTAGTGTGGGGTAAGGAGCTACAACCTGGTTTCTTGTCCCACAAGGAAACTTGGGTCCTGCCCAAGAGGTGATGGAAGGTATGATTCAAAAATTGTTCCAATAAAATCCCATGCAGAGCTGGAAAGTCAGACGATCCTGCACCTCTAAGCAGGCAGGGCCCCCCGGGCTTGCTTCCTGGCCTTTTCTCCTGTCTTTTCAGAACTCTCCGCCCTCCACTCTCTGCCCCAGCACCCCCATCCCAGTTTCCCCTCACTCTTTCCAGCATGGCTGAATCTGTCCCCCAGCTTCTAGGACCAGGGAGGCTGGGCCATGGTAACCAACACTCCCTTCCTTAGCAGCACCTAGAGGGGCTTCCCGTGAATGCACAACATGAAGGGTTAACTTTGTCAAGTGCACCCCAGGCCCGGGACCTCCGGCTGAGACAAAGCTGCTGCCCTCTTGGCCTTTCTCTAGAGCTCCTCAAGGTCCAGATCCTGGCCTGGGTCAGAAACAGATGGGGGTCTCCCAGCCTCTTGTCTCCCCGCAAAGGGGCTGGGATTGACTACGTGGTAGATGAATAAAAAAGGAAAAAAAGCAAGGAAAGCACTGTTCGCTCTCCCTGGGAAGTGAGCTCCTTGTGCTGGGTCCTCTCAGGGCCTGGGGGAGGCACGAAGCTGGTCCCCCCATTGCTCCCAGTGGGTCTCCACACCGTCTCTTGGGCCAGCCCTTGCCCCTCTCTCTCAGCCCAGGGACAAAGGAAGAGTGAGAGGAGGAAGAGAGAAAGTGCGTGTGAGAGAGAGAGAATGACAGAGGCGGGGAAGGTGAGTCAGGTATGACCTGGATGTGCTGGAGAGGAGCCTGGGCAGGGCCCGGGGGAGGAGGGGGAGGGGAGGCTTCTCTTCCCCTTGGGTGGGGGCGGGGTGGACGGCGGAACAGGCCTGGGGGACTTGATCCCTCTGCCTTGTGCCGAGGGCAGCCCAGGGAAACTGGGAGGACCCCTCCCCTGAGCAGGGCTGGTGATCTGCCCGTCCCCAGCCAGGCTCATGTGACAGTCCCCTCCCTTCTAGGATGATTCTTTCTTGCCTCCCCACCCCAGGCCTGCTCAGCTCTCTGTAGAGTATTTTCTTTCCAACCTTCAACCCCTAAACCAAGCCCACAGATGCTGGCCCCAAGGACCCCTCTTCCTGCGGTCCTTCCAGCACCGTCCACTGGCTGCTGAGCCCAGAGCCCGACATGCTGCAGCTCACTCTCTGGTCCCACCCTCATCCCCACACCCTCCTCATCTCCCACCACAGCTCCTCCTTTTTCAAGTCGAGGTCCTGACTCCACCAGCTTCCAAGGTCCCTGTCCCATTCAAGCTGGCTGTCTCCCCCTCCATCCTGCCCTCGTGCAGAACAAGCCCAGGTCCCCAAAGTTTCCAGAGAAGTCAGCCGTTTGTACTGAGACCTTCAACCTGTGCCCGTGGCCTGGGCAATGAGCAATCATGGCTGAGTCCGGCGTCAAGGTCAGGAGACCAGGTCCAGCGAGCCCTCTGGGGACATAGTGCGTGGCCTATGCAAGCCTTTCCCCTTGATGCCCTTCAATTTCTCTTTCAGTCACAGGCCTGCTTGAAGGGGATAGGGCACAGGACAGCTTGTCCCAGCCTCTTCAGTGAAGCACCCCAAGGCGTCTTTGCCCTGGGCTGATGGGCTTCCCCAGAGGCAGAGGCGATTCCCACGTGACAGATGCCATCTCTAAGTTCCTGGGGTCAGGGCCTCAGGAGTCCTGGCAAAAGGGGCCCAGCAAACAATCAGTGGGGGCCTCCTCTGGTCACCTGTGTCCCTTGGGTGTGCTTCTTGCATCTCTCCATATTGTAATAACATGTCTGGGGGGAGATTTGCCCTCCACACCAGATTGTGAGCTCCCTGAAAGCAACGGCCTGTCCTGTTGGTCTCTTGTTCCCAGTGTCCAGCACAGGTTGGGGACATTTATGGACATATACACTTATGTCTATTACAGGAGGAAATGACGCCATGACATTAAGAAAGGCCCATGATCCAGGTTGGAGGGAAATGACACCCAGGTCTGGTTCTCTCCAGAGCCCCCAGGCAACGCTACCCCTTCCTCCTCTTGGCTCCACTGCCACCTGTAACTACCCAGCTCCTCTAGGACTTCCCTAACCAGCAAATGGGTGTGCCTAATCACAGCAAGATGCTGGTCTCTGAGCGCCAAGAGAGGTTTGTCATCGGGCTCTGCAGCCACATGCTACAGAAGGCTCCAGCCCTTTCCCTGCTGGCCTCAGTGACTGGCTCCCATGCCGGTCACTCCTGCGAGTGGTCGCCGGCACCTGGGGCAGCTCTGCCTTGTGCACTGGCCAAGCTGGGTGTGTCTGGGCCTCCTGACCCTGTCATCGTGCCCTTCTCAGCTTCAGGGGTCCCTGTGGGAGACCTCCCTCTGGGGTTTTTGGAGCCTGGCTCTGCACAGATCTCGTGTACCGTTTCCCCAGACCCACCATAACCTCGGCCCGGGTTTGCTGCCCCAGGTCGTGCTTGTGAGCTGTGGGCACCTGCTCCTCGGTCCTCATCTTCGCTGGGCAAACATCATGAATAACCATAGCCTGTGGCTCCACGCACCCTCTCCTCGGCCCTGGGAGCCCCGACCATCACCCCACCCTGTCTTGTGCCCGCTACCTTGTCCCAGTCCACTGCTTTGAGCTTTGGCTCCATCGCAGGGTCTGTCTTCTGAGTGCTTGCAGAGGTCACAGCCCCATTCTCCACGGAACCCTGGGGAGAGAAGACACAAGGGGATTATCCACAGTGGGCGAGGGAAGAGAACCCCCAACTGCCCCACGATGAGGCAGTCAGGAGTGGTGGGAGCACCATGGCAGGGCAGGGTGGGCGGAAATCAAGGGCACCGAGTGCACTTGAAAAAGGGTAGACACTGATGTGGGTGGTCTTAACCTCTGCACTTCTCTTCTCCCTGAAAAAGGAAATAATACCCATAAAAACAAGAGGCAAAAGATCTGGGGGAGGAGAGAAGCTGGCAGAGAGCCTGGAGGGAAATGAGAGCAGTGGGTGGGAATGCCCTGGCCCAGAAGATCTCTGCCAGCCTTTTCCCAGGCTCCTGGCAGGTGTCAGGTAAAGAGTCACAGGGTGGCACCAGGGGACCTGGCAGGCTCACTGGGCCACGCCCAATGACTACGCCACCTGCCTCTCTCCCTGGTAATTCTACAGAGCTCGTGGGCCACAGGCTGGGCAGCTAGGTCCACGTGCCCACAAGAAAGAGAGGCAGCAGAGCGTGAGGGAGCCGTCCCTCCAGGAACTCCCAGGTGTGGGTCAGCGGCCACACGCGGGGCGGGACTGGCAGAGGAGAGCCCAGATGGGCTCAAGGTCAAATGGAAGGAGCAAAGAGGCAAAGGCAGAAGGAAATGGAATGTACTGGGAAAATCACATGGCTCCAGCTGGCCCTGACGTCATGTGAGGTGAGGCCGGAGAGCGCAGGCCGGCACGTAGGTAAAATGCAGGCTTCCCTCCAGAAAGGGTGGGGAGAGCACTTACCAATGGGGGGGGGGTGTCCTCTGAGTCCCTGTGACTAAAGGAAGCTGTGGTGGCCATGGAGAAGGGGCCCTTGGAACCTGGATATTGGCAAGAACCCAAGAAGAGTGTTTGAGCAGCAAGTTGGGGTTTCTGTTGCTATGATTCTTACATTTTTTGCTTCCAAATGAACCAAGAGAACTTGATGGTGACAGTGATGCTGTCATTTTCTGGGAAAACACATATGTAACCCAAGTAAAAGCGGGCTTTCATGGTCCTGTCTTGGTCTGGGTATCTCAGTATTTTTAGTCTTTGTCACCATGCTAATACCTGAATTTATCTAAAAAGCAACTCTGATGATCTCTTGATGATGGAGTGGATTTTATAGTATTTCATACAAGGAAACTCCCTAAGTATCAAATATAAATGTCATATAAGAATCTTGTCCCTTCTAATTCTGTTCTACCCTTGAAATACCTCCGAACGCCTCCAATCATGGACCTATTGGTTCTCCCTCCCTCCTGGATAGTTCTTTTCTCCTGGTCACCCCAAGTCCTTTCTTAAGTAGGGTGATCTAATCCTTCTCTGCACCTCCAACCCCTCTCATTCACTACAACTCCATCCATCTCTCTCCACAAAAGGCTTGTCTTGGGGTCCACCCATCCCAAGCAGGGAAGGGGTTATCACTCGAATTAGCATTTGATGTTTTTGTCTGCGCTACACTTTTCAGACATCCCTGAGTGGCAGACACAGACCTGTTTGGGGCACATGCATCTAAACAACCACTGGAAGCAGAAGAAATGGTCATTACTTTCCAGCACTGGGCACAGAGCACTCGTGTATCCAGCCCGTGCTTCTGGTCACCTAAGGCTGGGCTGCTTTCCGAGAGTTCGAGTCCTTGGGAAAGTCTCCCTTCTGCTCAGCTGGCTGCCTCAGTTTCCAGGGACCACTCCTGGCTCTTCCCCTCTAGGACTGTACAGGCTCTTTTTCACCTGTCAGCTTATACATACATGAGGACCACTGCCATCTGCTTTTCCACAAGACCTCCTTAGGACATAACAGGGTCTCTAAGCATAATGATTGGTTCCTGCTCCTCTTCCAAGGTGGGTGTGATGGGACCAGGCCAGAACCCAGCAGGGCTCATGCCTCCCCCACATGGAACATCCTATTTCAGCCCATGGGAACTGAGCTCCCATTGGCACTTTGACCTCCATCTTTTGCGGCTCATTCACTTAGCTTATGGCCACCTGAAGCTTTTTTCATGGACTGCTGCTGCTGGTGTGGTGTGGAGAGCTTGTGTGGCCCAGGAGGCAAGCTGGACCTGCAGACCCACTGTGATGAACACTGGGATGCCCGGAGTAGTGATGAACAGAAGGGTAGAAGGCGGTGGAAACCAGAGAAACCCTAAGAAATGGGATGGTCAAAAAAAAAAAAAGAAATGGGATCATCGGGGGGAGTTTGCAGGGACGGAAGCCCTGGTTCCACATCCGCCTCCTCTTCAGGGGCTAGTGGTCTCAGTGAAGTATCACTATGGTCCCCTGCCTCTTCCCTTAATTCTTCCCTCCTACAAGGATCTGATCCACACCCACTGCTGTCACCCACTCATCCACAGACATACGTGTTTGAACATCTGCAACGTGCCAATCACACATCAGCTCAGAAGACTCTGCAACGTCTCTCTAACACTGGTCCTGCTCCTTGCTCCAGGAGTACGTTTCCAACAGCTGACATTATAGTCTGACCCTCTGACCACATTCCTAAGAGTGAACACACTATCTTCCTCTGTAGGTTGGCTTATCCTTGACTTCCTTGTATTTAACGTCTTTCCCCTGTATTTCCAAGCTCTTCTCCTGTCACGCCTTTGAATTAACCCTAATTTTTCCCTCTCACCGGTAGGGACGACTTGCCATTTTCTAAACATGCCTCGCGTTTTTCTTCTCAAATGTCATCCTATCTAGCCTGATGACAACGGTTAATATTCACGAAGGCTTACCATGTGCCCAGCCCTTTCATCTTCATAACAACCATATGAAGGAGGCATGATTATTATTCCCACTTGACAGATGAGAGGGCCAAGGCATGAAGGAGCCCCACAGCTAATGAGGGGTAGAGCCGCAGTTGGGCTCCAGAATATTCTCTTGACCACCATGTACTTCTTCCCTAACCATTCTAGCCAGAAATGAGCTCTTCATTTTCCAACTTTAAAAAAAGTCACACTTTCCATGTGTCCCACTGCCTCAGTTGGTATTTACAATTTCCTGCCTCTTATTGTTTTTGCATGTTTGGGCCATGATCTTGTTTGTCCAATGGTGGACAAACAATAGATTCTAACAGGCCAGGAAACTACTGTTTCCTCTCCTCAAGTTACCTAGGGTGGGCTCTTGAAAATATTACATCTCCACTCATACTTCTTGAGTGGATCATGTTTCAGTGTTGGCTCTTTGCAGAACAGCCACGATCCCCTGACACTCCAGACCCCTGAGATGTGGCAGGAACCTCAGGAGATCCTGGCTGTGCTGCTTGGGGTGGAGCCCTGAAACTCTGCCAGGCTCATGCTCCTTGGAAATATATAAAGAATGGGGGGTGAGCACATCTGCTTGGAAGAGAGAGGTCGCCCAGGACACTGAACACACCATCTTAGAATGCCACCCCGGGCTGGGTGGGGTGGTGCCCAGACACAAGGGTCAAATTCCAATAATCTGGGCCATATATTCTCAGTGCCCTTTGGCCAAGTCCATAGGATAGGCATGAGCAGAACTGAAAGTACATTAGTCTGACATGAAATTACCAGCATCTTATTTTGCCAAATAAAAATATTAAAAAAGGGGCTTCCTTGGTGGTGCAGTGGTCGGGAATCCACCTGTCAATGCAGGGGACACAGGTTCAAGCCCTGGTCTGGGGAGATCCCACATGCCGCGGAGCAACTAAGCCCGTGCGCCACAACTACCGAGCCTGTGCTCTAGAGCCCGTGAGCCACAACTACTGAGCCCATGCGCCACAACTACTGAAGCCTGTAGCCCGTGCTTTGCAACTGCAGTAAGAGAAGCCGCCGCAATGAGAAGCCCACGCACTGCAATGAAGGGTAGCCCCCGCTCGCCTCAACTAGAGAAAGCCCGCGCGCAGCAACGAAGACCCAGCGCAGCCAAAAAAAAAGAGTAAATAAAATAAATAAATGAAAAAAACATATATTAAAAAAATATTTAAAAAATTATCAGCAGCAGCATTTCATAAATGAAAGAAGTAGGTAGGAAACACATGCTTGCAGAATAAAAGGCAGTTCTTCCCAAGGAAGGGCATTTGGCAAATTTACAGGGGGATTAAAAAGAAAAAAGGTTCCATTTAAAAATATTTATTAATGCAGAAGAAATTACAACCTAAAATTTTGTTTTGTGAGCATTAATTGTATGTCATTGTTTTCTTGGTTCATGGTGGTCGGTGTGGGTCTCTAGTCTCTGTGTAACCGGAAGTAGATCAAATGCTCTCTTTGTTCCAGTTCCAAGGTTTTCTTAACAAATTACTAAAAATCCAGTTTCACAGAGAGATGTTGGCTGAAAATGAAAACAGAACTTTCAAGGGTTTTTTTTTTTTGTTGCTGTTGTCGTTCAGCTGGAAATACTCCGGGTGGAATGAGGGAAATGGAGGGTGGATCCCCGTGGCTCTCTGCCTCTTTCCTGAGAGCCAGGAGGAAGGGGAGCGGCTCCTGCCCAGCACCGGGCTCACCAGCTTGCTTCCCCAGCCCTGAGCAGTCAGGGACTCTCCCAGGACGCTGCCCTTGAATCCTGCACCAGCGCCTGTCTGAGGGCTGGCACGGGCCGTGCGCTGCCATGGAGGGTGGGGAAAGGAGAGGAAGAAGGGACGGGAGAAGGCTGTTTCCTCCTGCCACCCCAGCTAATCACAACTTGAGGGTCCTGGAACCACCAGGCAGTCATGTCGTGGGTGATAGGCTTTTGGCCAATAGATCGCAGACTGACAACAGAACCAAGGTGCTTTCTGGGTGGCCTCTTCGGGACCACAGCCCTCCATGGCAGGAGCCCAGGTTTATTAACCACAAGATTGTACACAGCTCCAATACGGGAGGAGATTTCAAGGAGAACCACAGCAAGCAGCACATGGGCGCTGCCAGGAGCAGAAATGCCCTCAGGTACAAGGAAGTGTCCTCTAGTGCGTCTTTTACTGACTCTTTTTCTAGAGTCTAGTTGTGAGTTTTCAAAAGGTCTCCCATTCCCACTAGGGGGCTGCTCCCATCCGAACCGGGGCGGGGAGGCGGGGGTTCCAGGACCCGAGTCCTGCTGGGAGCCGCCACACCACACACGCTGATCTGGGCCATGGTTTCCAGACTTCCCTGCCCCGTGTTTATTTTATGGTTGAGCTGGGCTCACCCTTGAATTCCATGGGCAAACACCATCTATGAATCAGAAGTGTGTAAAGGTCATTCCTAGGGACTAGGGTACAACTCAGACTCTAAAAGACTTTTTAAAAAAAGTTTCTTGGAAACTTCCACAATGCATTATTTAAAAGACTCTCCTGATCCTGGAAGCAAGCCTGAAAACCAAAAACCTTTAAAAACCAAAAAGCAGCGGCAAGTGAAGGATACATGTACTCTTTTCCAGGTTTTGGAAATTGTTCTGGGTCCTGCCTTCAGATTGCATTAGCTGCAGACTTTGGGGAAGGGAAGTGAGTAATTCTGTAGTCAGACTCACAATGGCTTTCACAAGAATAATCAGCCCAAGTGTTGATGGATGTGGCTTGACATGCGGCGTCCAACCCACCTGCGTCAGATGACAGCTTTCCTAGAGGGTCTACCCGAGGGACACAAGATTGTCCCAGGGTAGCAAGAATGGAGCTGAAGACCCACCCCTCCTCTTGAGCCCTGCTGACCTTTCCATCCTGGGAAGGCAGGCAGGAGACCTGGCTAGAAGCGCATTTTACGGTCAGGCCCAAGGCTGTTTGAGCCTAGCAAAGTATCGATAGTTCAGGGGCTGAAAGCATCTTGCTTTCCTATGCATTTCCCTGTGACTGCCTCCCAAGCCAGAATGCAAGCTCCATGAGGGTAGAGACCCTGCTGCCTTGCTCACTGCTCTGTCCCTGGCAGCTGGCACGGGGTCAGCACCTGAATACGTGCTGAATGGTATATTTGAGTAGATGGTGGCCTGTTTAGGGTCTGGGGGCCCAGGCAGGCAGGATGCCTACTTGAGGGGAGAAGGTCAATGTGCCCTGCTAAGGAGACTAGGTAGGCGGGCACTGCCCACCCTGAGCTGGGAACCACTGGACATGCTGGGCAATATGGGGGAGGAGGTGAGGAGGGCATTTTGATCTCCTTAGATGCTCCCAGCCACAGTCCAAGGCTGCAGGGAAAGAAGCCAATGAAACAGCAGCACCAGCCCTATTTTCTCCCAGTACAGTGCCAGTTCCCGGCTGCTAATGAATCAAGATGTCCTCTCAGGTCAGCCCAAGCCACTGCTCTTGTCTCAGGGAGATGGTCCTGCTGACACCACCGGCCCCTCTCCTGGGCTCCCTCGGCCGCCACCTCCTCTCTCACACTGAGTTCAATGCCCTCGGACCCGAGCTCACAGAGGACCCAGGAGTTGTCCCCTGCCAGCTCGCTGAGGTTCCAGCCAGTTCCCCCAACATGCCTGTCTCTCAGGGAGGCAGCCCTCGGGGGAAGAATCCGGGTCCAACCATCTATTCCAGACCCTGCAGATTCAGCTTTAATAAAGAGACAAAGTTCTAGACCAGCCTCCCTCATCGACTTGCTTTGTGACCTGAGGATCTTCCTCTTGGAACAAGAAGCGCTTCTCTCTGGCAAAGGCACCCCAAGTTCCTGCTCTGGCCTCAGAAGGTGGGCAGGTGCCTTCGATGAATGAAGCAGGCAGAGTGTGGTTCATAATACAGACTCATTTTATTTGCGGACTAAACACGTAGGAATATTCTTTTTTTTTTTTTTTTAATTTTTTTCTTGTGATGAGAACTTTTTTTTTAATTTTAATTTTATTTATTTATTTTTGGCTGTGTTGGGTCTTCGTTGCTGCACGTGGGCTTTCTCTAGTTGTGGCGAGCAAGGGCTACTCTTTGTTGTGGTGCGCGGTCTTCTCATTGCAGTGGCTTCTCTTGTTGTGGAACACAGGCTCTAGGTCCACAGGCTTCAGGAGTTGTGGCTCGCAGGCTCAGTAGTTGTGGCTCACGGGCTTAGTTGCTCTGAGGCATGTGGGATCTTCCCAGACCAAGGATCGAACCCGTGTCCCCTGCATTGGCAGGTGGATTCTTAACCACTGTGCCACCGGGGAAGTCCCCGCGAACTTTTTTTTTTCAATTTTATTTTTATTTATTTATTTTTGGCTAAATACATAGGAATATTCTTTACTTCTATGAGGAAAGATGCTCACTCTCCTTTTTCTTAAAACACGAGGCACCAAGAAACAAAAGACAAGCAAAAACATGAGGAGCCCTTTTGCTAGAGACAGCAGTACAGAGAAAAAAAGAAATGCAACACGTGCAGTAATCTATGGTCATTGTCGTGGGGTCTTGGCATGGGGGAGGCTGTGGGGGATGGAGGGGACTGCAGCAAACTGGAGGGGGTCACACCCCGTGGAAAGGGGGCAGCCCCGACTGAGGTTCAGGTCAGGTGAGGATGGGGCCCAGGGTTGTCAGACCTTCCGACTTCTAAGAAAAACTGCAAAACTAGATTTCTCTGTGAAATCTCCAGATTTCAAAATTTGACTCCTGTTTAAAACAAACACACGATGTGGGCCAAACCAACCTGCCTGAATACAAACACAGCCCTTGGTCCGCCAGCTTGAAAAGCCCGGGTGAGCTGCAGCCCTCCTGCCCCCGGGACAGCCTCAGAGAAGGATGGGCACGGACGGGCAAGAGCAAGGGTTTTGCCCTCCTGTTCCCACAACAGGGAATCCACGGGGAGCCCACGTGCACCCACCCAGCTGTACCAACGCCCTGAGTGGGCTGGTGACAGGCGGGCAGCACTCGAGGACCAGAGCCCCAGCAAGGCTCAACGAAGGGCAACTCGGGCCTCTTTCTCCCTCCAGGCTAGCCGAGAGGAGGCAGGGTGTCAGGAAGCAGAAGTGGGTGGTGGATGCGGATTTTTACTGGCGCTCTTCCCCTTCATGGTGTCTGGCAAGGAGACAAATCCGTGAGGGTGAGGGGATCGCAGCGGAGACGCAGCTCTGCACCAAGGACGTTCCCTCCGGGGAGGGTTGACTTGATCCTCCCCATGCCTACCCCACCTCTAATAAATTCCTATGTTGATGTCCTAACCCCGAGTCCATCAGAACGTGACCTTATTTGGAACTAGGGTCACTGCAGGTGTGATTAGTTAAGGTGAAGTGATTAGGGTGGGCCCTAATCCAATGTGGCTGGTGCCCCTATAAAGAGGTGAAATTTGGAAACAGACACACACACTGAGAACACCATGTGAAGAGGGAGGCGGAGATCAGGGTGAAGCAGCTGCAAGTGCCAAACCGCCAAAGATTGCCAACAAAGTACCAGGAGCTAGGGAGAGGCCTGGGACAGAGTCTCTCCCACAGCCCTCGCTAGGAACCAAGCCTGCCACACCTTGGTCTCAGACTGCTAGCCTTCATAACTGTGACACGTAAATTTCTGTTGCCTAAGCCACCCAGGTTGTGGGACTTCGTTATGGCAGCACTAGCAAACGAATCCAAGCTGAACCAGTTTCCCCTGGGTTTGCCTCAGGGCCACAGAAGGAGAAGGAATCCAACCAGGAACGAGAACAAATGATGGAGGCGTCCAAGGAGATGTGGAGACAAGATCTGAGGAAGCGGCAGGAACCAGGGTCTTGCAATCAGCACAGCCTTCCTGCCAGGCCCTTGGTGGCAGCCCACACAGACGGCACTGGGAGGGGTAGGCATTCGAGTACAGCAAGTCCCCTATGTATGAAACTTCAAGTTGCGAACTTTCAAAGATGCGAACGTGTGTTCTGTCAATGTCAGGCGTGAGTGAAATTGCAGCTTGCCCTCCGTCTCCTGTTGCTGGCGATCCTTCAGCTCTACCATCTCCCACCTCCTCTCCCTCCTCCAGTCAGTAACTCTTCTTGCCTGTTCCCTCGATGCCAGCCCCTGTATGCCAGCTGTTGTACTGTACTACTGTACTTTTCAAGGTACTGTACTGTAAGATTAAAAATGTTGTCGTGGGGCTTCCCTGGTGGCGCAGTGGTTGAGAATCTGCCTGCCAATGCAGGGGACACGGGTTCGAGCCCTGGTTTGGAAAGATCCCACATGCCGCGGAGCAACTAGGCCCGTGAGCCACAATTACTGAGCCTGCGCGTCTGGAGCCTGTGCTCCGCAACAAGAGAGGCCGCGATAATGAGAGGCCCGCACACCACAATGAAGAGTGGCCCCCACTTGCCACAACTAGAGAAAGCCCTCACACAGAAACGAAGACCCAACACAGCCATAAATAAATAAATAAATAAATAAATAAATAAATAAATAAACCCAAAGTTAAAAAAAAAAAGTTCTTTATTTTTTGTGTTTATTTTTTATGTATTATCTGTGTGAAAAGTATTATAAACCTATTATAGTAAATACTATATAGCTAATTGTGTTAGCTGGGTACCTACCTAACTTTGTTGGACTCATGAACAAATTGGACTTATGAACGTGCGCTTGGAACGGAACTCGTTCGTATGTAGGGGACTTACTATACCTCCCTCCCCAGCCCACCGTTCCCTGTCTAGCAGCCAGGGGTGGCCTTGCTCCCCTTCTTCAGGGCCTGGGAAGTCACTCCCCAGCACCTGGAAGCACTGTGTTGGGGAGGCAGGCTGAACGGGGCGGGGGGGTCCGGTGTACCGTGACCCCCTTTAGCACAAACCTTGGCCTACTTGGCGATCCCCACCCCCTACCCAGCCACGAGGCTTCCGGGACAGCTGCGCCACCTCCACGGTGAGTGCCATTACCACCACGTTGCACGTGTGGCCAACATCTCATCGGGATCAACACAATTCTCCCTGAGGACGTGTTCCCTGGATGAGGGAAATGGAGGCACAGACAGACCAAGTCACTGATTCAAGGACTCGCAAACAGTTGCTGGGAGAGCCAGCCAGGAATCCACTTCCAGGGCTGTCCCTGCCGAGGTCCTTCCCACGTCCTCTTCTATCCCCTCTGGGAGGACTCACCGGGATGCTCCAAGCCCCTGCCCTGAGCCCCCAAGCCCCTCTCTAGTGCCCCAGACCATCCCCAGAGAGGGTTTGCTTGGATGGTGCATGAGGGGGAGAGAAAAGAGAAGAACAACAAAAAGCCTGCCCTCTGCATGGCAAACAAACAAGCCGACTGCAGAGGCAGTGAAAGGAGGCTGTGTGCAGCGGGGCGGGGGCTGCAGGAGGCGGGGGAGCCGGCATAAAGGAATGTTGTTTGGGAAAGCCGGGGCTGGGCACCGAGGGACAGACAGATGGCCTTTTATCCCATGGCCTGGGTTCGGCCTGAAAACCCTTCTTCTGAAATGAGGGGGTGCCCCAGGCCGTGTCCAGCTGCCCCCCCCGCACCCCACGGAGGCCCAGAGGCCCATGTGTCTCAGGATACCTGGGTCGCACGTGGCCCAGGCAGGCCCTGGAAGGAGGAGGACAGTAACCACGGCAAGAGGCTTCCTTGGGGAGAAGCCAGTGTTAACAAGCCCACCCCCGGGCCCCCCGGGGAGCAGCCTCTCTGGAGCTGGTTGTCTTCTGCAGCCAGAAACATGGGGCGAAAATGAAGGCGGCAGGACCTGCTTGCTTCCGTCTCCAATAAGCTGCTGTGCGATGAGGTCCAAATCAGAAGCCAGGCCCAGCCAGGTCCTGTGGCCTATCCAAGCCTTAAAACATTTAAAATAAACCGCTGACGTGCACAAAACCCAAACCAAAACAAAATCCATGCCTGGCAAATGACAAGCCACAGAACTCCCAAAGCACACGCACGTCCCACTCGCCCAGTCACTGCAAGGCAGCTAGCTCTGCCAGCCACTCTCCCTGTATTCATGGTAGGCAGATGAAAGGAAAAGAGGAAATGAGTAGGAATAGGAAACTTGCACCTGAGGTGTGCCCCACGCCTCTCTCTCGGAAGACGTGGGGATGTGGACAAGACATTCCGAGCCTCCTGGGTCCTTGACGTCAGTTTGCTGTGGACCCAGCATTGCTCTTACTCATGAAATGAGCCCCCTTGGATGACATGACCAGCAACCTTGTCACCAGAAGCAGGAGCCAGCATAGGTGGGCATTCCAAGACATCAGAAAAGGGGGCCAGTGGATTGAAAATAGTAAATTACCACTCAAAACTCGCCAAAGCACCCCACAAGTTTTCAGGCTACTAACTTGATTCTCTACCAAATCCTGCCATGGACCATCTGTATCCAGGAAGATCCCTTCTGCTCTAGCCTCTAACCTTAGATGAGGGCACCATTTCCAGGAAGTCACCAAGAGTCAAGCGGACACAATTTTTTCCCAATGAAAGCCTAACTCAGGGATTTGGAACAGCCCGAGGGGAAAATTCCATCTGGGAGCCTGGGCTGGGGAGGTTGACCTGGGCATGGTCGGGGGGGGACCAGGGAAGCTCTCTGAGGCTCACCTCCTTGGTCCTGCCTTACAAAACCCTGCCTCGCCTGCAGTGGTAGGATGGGTGGGACCAGAGCTTCAACTCTGATGAGCTGCGTCAGCAACTGCAGGAAATGAGCTCCTCAAGGTTTAGCCTTTTGCAGATTCCACGGGACATTTCTAGACTGTGGTCTCTCAAGTCTCAGACCTCAAGGCACCTCAGGTGGGCTTACAGAATGTGCTATCCACAGGGAAGACACACTTAAGCCATCTAAAATATATTATCTCCTGACTGACCCAACTTCTATAAAAAAAACAATTTCAGATGTAACACTCCGTCTGTAAGGATTAATCTCAAAACACTATTTTGCTGTTTTATTAAAGGAGAAACAAGACCATTGATTAACAAATAACCTCATATATCACTATTCTGGAGACAAGATTCCTAAATGTGGCTTTTATAATCTAATAATTTAAGAAAGAAAAATACTGTTGTTCTCCTTTGTTTACAAAAAATGGCAAATGATTATATTGCCAGGAACAATAAAAGTCACTGAACTGTTTTGTAAACAAAACAATAAAAACAACAACAAAAAACAACCTGTCTTATACCCACTACTTCTTTTTACTTATTCAAGCAATTTCCCCCTCTCCCTGCTCAGGCATGGAATCTTCTCCCATGTGTAGCTGAGGATGTTGATGCTCAAGAGGTTGACTGGCTTAACCTCCAGGGACACAGTTAGTTCAAGAACACAAGACTGCTGAACTCTAAACCTGTCTTCCACCCTCATTTATTCTGACAACTTCCAAATCCACTGCACATTTCTCAAACTAGCCAAGTCTGCACAGTGAGCCCTAGAACTGGTACTGCCTCATGAGTAACAGCCTACACTCCACGTTTTATGCTCATCTGTTTATACTCATCACTCTAATGATGCTCAGCCCCAGGGGATGATGCCCTTGATCAGCCTCACGGCAACTTGTCCTTCTGGGTGGCCAGCGCCTCTCTGACACGGCCACATGTCAGGGACATCACTGAATACACGATCTGGTGTGATCATGTAGAGAGAGAGCACGAAGGAGCCATTTGAGAAGGATGCAGGGACACCAGCTTTCTGGCCCCGAATCACCAGATTAGGATGCCACTATCCTAGAGAGAAATGCCTTTGTGACTCTGGGCCACAGCTCAGACCAACGCTTTTTTGCCCAAGAGAACTTTCTGCAATGATGGAAATGTTCTAGATCTGTCGTGTCCAATACAGTAGTCACTAGCCACAGATGTCTACTGAGCAATTGAAATGTAGCTAGTGTGACTGAGGAACTGCATTTTTATTTATTTAATTTAAAATTAAATTGCCACATGTGCCTAGTGGCTACCATATTGGACACCAGAGTTCTGGACTCATATATTCAACTACTATTTGAAATCTCTACCTGGGTGTTTCCTGGGCATCTCAAACTTAATAGGGTCCTAGTGAACTTTAATTGCCCCATCCCAAACCAGGGACCCCCATCCCAGTATTCATCATTCCACAAATCAAACCATCTAATTGCTCAGGTCAAAACCTTGATGTCACCCTCAACTCCTCTCTTTCCCTCACTCCCAGTGTTTAATCCCTCAGCAAGACATTTCCAATTTCTATCTACTTCTTTCTGTCCCAATGGCCTCCCAGTCCAGGCCACCTCTTTTTGTCATCTGGACAACAGTGATGGCCTCTTAGCTCTCTTTCTGTTTCCACTCTTTTTAAATTAATTAATTAATTAATTTATTTATTTATTTATTTTTGGCTGTGTTGGGTCTTTGCTGCTGCACGTGGGCTCTCCCTAGGTGCGGCGAGCGGGGGCTACTCTCCATTGTGGTGCGTCGGTCTCTTATCGCGGTGGCCTCTGTTGTTGTGGAGCACAGGCTCTAGGTGTGCAGGCCTCAGTAGTTGTGGCACGCAGGCTCATTAGTTTTGGTGCACGGGCTTAGTTGCTCCGCGGCATGTGAGATCTTCCTGGACCAGGGCTTGAACCCGTGTCCCCTGCATTGGCAGGCGGATTCTTAATCACTGTGCCACCAGGGAAGCTCCCTGTTTACACTCTTGACTCCCTTCAGGCTACCATCCACATGGCAGCCAGAATGATCTAATAAACTACAGACCAACTTTGTCAGTGTTCCGCTTCAAGTCCTCCAGCCCCTTGTTCTCAGAGTAAAATCTAAGGCCCCTACAATGACCTGTGAGCCCCGCTGAGGTAGGGCTCCTGCTTACTCCCCACTTCAGCCCACGCCACACTCCCCGTCGCCCACAACACTCCAGCAACAGCAGAGCCGCCTTTTGGATGCCTGATGTCACCAATCCTGCCAGACCCCAGGACCTTTGTACTTGCTGTTCCTCTGCCTAGAATGTTTTTTCACCCAGTTCTTATGACAGCTCCTTTTCATCCATCATATATCAGTTCCCCAGAGAAGCCTTCCCTGACCATCCCCATCAGAAGCTGCAGCTGTGACTCTGTCACAGCCCCCTGATCTAAAATATATTTTCTGTCTGTCTGTCTATCTATCTATCTAAAATATATTCTGTTACAGCTCTTGTCACCACCTGTAATTGTCCTATCTATCTCCCTCCGTCTACTGGTAGGTACTCCCCATGAGGGCAGCGACCAGTTGTCTTTTTATCCCCAGTATCGAGCTTGGTCTGGGCATGATGAGACTATATCCACTATGTTTGCAGGTGAATAGAGGAAGGAACGGTGGGGAGAAAGAGGCAGCCCTGCAAGCCCCTGGGACCACTGGGGCGGTCGCCAGCCTCTGTTTCAGAGACCAACTGTCCCTGACCAGGGCGTGTGTCCCCAGTCCAACATTGTACTTGTCCAGGTGAAGACAGAATGAGGACAGCAGGTTGGTGCAGACCCCACATGCCCTAGCTGGGGGGAGGGGTAACTCTGAGAGACTGAATGTCACCACTCTCCAGCTCCTCCAGGGGGTAAGTGGCCTCACCCAAGAGAGTCTGAGCACATAGCAACTCAGATCCTAAAAGCATCCATCCCTCACCGCCTAACAGGAATCTGCCTTTTCTTAGCAGAAGTTGGGGCTAAAGGGGCTCGTAATCATCTATCTCAGTTTAATCTACATGTTCTGTCTTACAGAGCTCACATGATGTCATTGAAGCTGCAGAAAATCCTGTAGTGATGCAAGAAATAAGGAAATCAAGGCCAAGAGAGGTTTAGTGACTCATGCGATGTCACGTAGCTGATAAGACCCAGAGCTAGACCCAGAGCTGCAGATCTCCGGCTCCTCTCTCCTGGAGGGGAATAGGATGGGCTGCCAATTCAGCACCCACCACACAACTGTTCTGCACTAAGCTCCACTCTGGGAGCTTGGGGACACTGATTCTTCAGTAATTCCAAGAGATCTACCTACTGAGCCACTTTCAGTGACTCCAGCTTTTCCATCTCCATTTTCCCTCTGCCCTTAGCCTTCTAGGACAGTAGGTTGCAAACTTTATGTTGCTTCTAAGGCACACAGAGAGCTTGTTAAAAGTACAGATTTCTGGGGTCTTGCCTTCAGAGATTCTGATTTTGTAGATTTGGGGAATGGTCCAAGAATATGAAATATATATATATATATATATACACATATACATACACACACACACACATATATATATCTATATGTGTGTGTGTATATATATATATCTCCTTATGGCAATTAATTCTCTAATTTAGTTTTATGTCTATTTTTTCACCCTCAGTGAAACATCAAACTTTTCACACAAGTCTTAAAATATTAGAATCTCTGTTGCTACTAGAGCCATTTTTCTGAAATATAACGCAGTTCTCCAGTGCCTATCACATTCACTTCCTTCTAGGTTATTTGAGCGGCAGAAGTTGTTTAACGATATCTGTTTTGGGAGGAATAGTATCTCTCTGCACCCCACCCCTGCCAAATTCACGTCCACCCAGAACCTTGTGAATGTGACTTTATTTGGACACTGTGACTTTATTTGGACACAGTGTCTTTGCACTGATCATGTTCTCATGAGGTCATACTGAGTTAGGGTGGGCTCTGAGTCCAATATGACTGGTGTCCTAGTAAGAAGAGGGGAAATTTGCAGATACAGATGCAGAGACACAGGGAAGAATGCTTTTGTGCAGATGGTTGCAGAGACTGGAGTGATGTATCCACAAGCCAAGGAACACCAAGCATTGCCGGCCCCACCAGAAGCTAGGAAAGAGGCAAGGAACAGATTTTCCCTTAGAGCCTCCAGAAGGAACCAAGCTTGCCAACTCCTTGATTTCAGACTTCTAGCATCTAGAATGGTGAGAATAAATTCCTGTTATTTTAAGTACCCACTTTGTGGTATTTTGTTACAGCTGCTCTAGGAAACTAATACAATATCACTAGAAATGTGATGCCTTGTTACACGTAACCATTCATGTGCTGTTACCTTGTTTTATTTTCCCACTCATCCTTTAAGAACATATTTGGGAATGATGTCCATGACGTAACTACCCAGTATTTTTCCAACTTTTTATTATGAAATCATTTAAACATGCAGCCAAGGTGAAAGAATCTCACTGTGAATACCTGTATCCCTACTACCTAGATCCTACCATTCACATTCTACTTTTTCTTTTTAAAAGCATTTTTGGTACATACCTTAATTAAAAAATACTTTATTGCTAAAAAATGCTAACCATCACCTGAGCCCTCAGGGAGTTATTACCTTTTTGCTGTAAGAGGGTTTGAAATATTGTTAGAATTACCAAAATGTGACACGGAGACACAAAGTGAGCAAATTCTGTTGGAAAAATGGCACCGATAGACTTGCTTGACGCAGGGTTTCCACAAACCTTCAATTAAAAAACAAAAAAATGCAGTATCTGCGAAGTACAACAAAGTGAAGTGCAATAAAACAAGGTCTGCCTGTATATACTGTGTGATTCCACTTCTGTAGTATTCTGTATATGTCTGGAAGAGGAAGATCAGAGGACAAAGAAGTGCCTCACAGTATGTGGACAGTCCTTAGTAAAATGTTGATCCTTGCACCTCCCTACCAGGTAGTCTCACTGCCCTCCCCCCAAGGCTCTTGGAAACCCAGTCCCTACGTCACAGTATGCTTCTATTACCCAAACGACACCCCACTGGGACCTCCCTGCTTCCCAGAGCCTTTCTCCAAAGCCGTCTCCTCACCACAAAATCCAAACCAGCATTCCCTCAGTGTGCTCCAATTCTGCCCAGTTCTAGCAGGAAAAAAACCTGATTTACGTGATTGACATTAAGATCTGAATGACCAGAGACAACTCTTTTAACCTGTCAGAGTTTTCATGCTTTTAATTGAGCTAAGATTTCTAATCTCTAGTTGATAGACCTTCAGACAATACTACTCAATGGTAAAATGATTAAAAAAAATAAAAAGCAATTTTTAAAGGCTGGTGTATACCAACATCTAACGCTTGCAATCATGAGGTCATATCTTTAGAAGCAATTACCAAATATGTGTTAAATTTATTTGCCTCCTTTAAAAAAATTGGGTATAAACTTCATATAGTAAAAAATTACCAATCTTAAGTATATTGTTTGATATGTTTTGACAATTATATGCCTCCTTGCAGCCAATGCCCACATCAAGATGTAGGACATTTCCACCGTCCCAGAAAGTCCCAGGAATCTATTTTTAGTAAGGCCTCATTTGATTTTGATGAAAGGAAGGTAGAGTGGGATAAGTATTCAGTTCCCTTGACCAGAGGGACAAGAAGTTTTAGATTTACAGGGCTTTACAAGAGAGGTGTCAGGTTCCCTGATAGGGCTCCTTCCCGGCTCTCCTAGCCTCCCCTGTTTATACACACATAGAACTTGACCTGTAGGCCCCTCCTCCAACTACAAGCTGTGGACACAAAGCAGGAAAGGTACACAGGACCCGCCCCCATGCTGAGTTCAAGCGGCAAGGTTGCCTCCAGACGTTCCCTCCACACCCCTCCTCATCCTTGCATTCCCTGCTGAAATCACTACCATTCCACAACCACTGCACACCCACCGTGCACCCCCCCTTCCCATGGGCTTTTGGACTGCAGCTGCAGCCTGTGTGAGCTTCCCTGAGCCACTTCCTCCCTGCTCCAGCCACATGACATCAGGGTCAGGGCGTGCTGGGCAGCGCAGCTCCTGAAAGTCAGACTTGACTGTATTTCCCCAAGTCTGGCAACATGGTCCAGAATTGATGCTCAACTCTTGTCCTGCCCTTTGCTTTCTCTAGTGGAGCAGGTGGGAGCAGGATGGAATGGAACAGAAGGAGGAAAGGGGAAAAAAACCCGAATGGCTAAAACCTAATAAGAAAATGAGTGATTTCATTAGTAGAGCATAGAGTCCAAGAATAGACCAAAATATATCTGTGAATGTTTGATGTGTGATAAAGGTTTTTGTTTTTGTTTTTGTTTTAAATCAGTGAGAAAAGATAGATTATTCCATAAATCTACTGGGATAACCAGTTGGTCATTTGGAAAAATATAAACCTAAAATAATCCCTATTTTGTTTTTTACACCAAAAAAAAAAAAAAAAATCCAAGTAGATAAAACATTTAAGCAAAAACAAACAAACAACAACAGAATCATTAAGGATAAAAACTATGAGCAGGATACAAAATATTTTTTGCTTGCTTTTATATATAAAATCATAAAGTAGAGGTGGTCTTTCTAAGAATGATAAGATGACAGCTTTTACTACATGGAAAACTGAAAGGTTTAAATGGAGAAAAAAAAAAATTAAACAAGCCAAAAGACAAATGAGAGCTGGAAGACAAGTAGTATTATGTATGATGGAAAATAGGCTAATATTCTTTATATATAAAGAGTGATATAAATCAATAAGAAAAAGATCAACTATCCAGTACAGATGGACAAAGGACCTGAACATGCAGTTTACCAAAAAGGTGCAAATAATTTAGAAATGTATAAAAAGACACTCACTCTCTCATAATTCATATAAATGAAAATTTGAACAGGGAGCAATTTTTTTCACCCATTGGCAAAGATTAAAAATATTGGTAGTACACAGCATTGGTGAGGGTGTGAAGGAACAGGCATTCTTGTATGCTTTTGGAGGGAGTTTTAATTGGTACAACCTTTTTAGAGGGCAATTTGGCAATGTCCATCAACATACAAAATGGATATCATTTTGATCTAGAAATTTCACGTCTAGGACTCTATATTACAAATTTATTTGCATATGTGTGCAAAATGATTATGTAAGGATGCTTCTTGTAGCATTGATATAATAGGGAAAAACATCAATAGGGACAGCTATCAGAAAGATTGTTGACAACCTAGAAGAAATGGACAACCTTCTAGAAACATACAGCCCACCAAAACTGAATCAAGAGGAAATAGATAATTTGAAGAGACCAATCACTAGACGTGAAATAGAATCTGTAATAAAAAAAACTCCCTACAAAAAAAGTCCAGGACCAGATAGCTTCACAGGAGAATTCTACCAAACAAACAAAGAAGAACTTATACTGATTCTTCTCAAACTCTTCCAAAAGATTGAAGAGGAGGAAACACTCCCAAAGACAGTCTCTTAAGCCACCATCACACTGACACCAAAACCAGAAAAGATACCACCAAAAAAGAAAATTACAGACCAATATCTTTGATGAATACAGATGCAAAAATTCTCAACAAAATATTAGCAAACCGAATCCAACAACACATAAAAAAGATCGTACACCACGACCAAGTGGGATTCATCCCAAGTTCACAAGGATGGTTCAACATATGCAAATCAATCAATGTAATACACCACATAAACAAAAGAAAAGTCAAAAACCACATGACAAAAAAAAAAAAAAAAAACCACGACCATCTCAATAGATGCAGAGAAAGCATTTGACAAAATTCAACATCCATTCATGATAAAAACTCTCACCAAAGTGGGTATAGAGGGAACATAGCTCAACATAATAAAAGCCATTTATGACAAACCCACAGCCAATATAATACTCAACAGTGAAAAGCTGAAAACCTTCCCACTAAAATCTGGAACAAGACAAGGATGCCCACTCTCACCACTTCTATTTAACATAGTATTGGAAGTCCCAACCACAGCAATCAGAGAAGAAAAAGAAATGAAAGGTATCCAAATTGGAAGGGAAGAGGTAAAACTGTCATTATATGCAGATGACATGATACTATATATAGAAAACCCTAAGCACTCCACACAAAGACTACTAGATCTAATAAATGAACTCAGAAAAGTAGCAGGAAACAAGATTAATATTCAGAAATCAGTTGCATTTTTCTACATTAACAATGAAATATCAGAAAGGGAATGTAAAAAAACAATAACTTTTAAAATCACCCCACACCAAAAACATACCTAGGAAAAAACCTGACCAAGGAGGTGAAAGACTTATATGCTGAGAACTAAAACATTAATAAAGGAAATCAAGGGACTTCCCTGGTGGTGCAGTGGTTAAGAATCTGCCTGCCAGTGCTGGGGATATGGGTTCAATCCTGGTCCAGGAAGATCTCACATGCCACGGAGCAACTAAGCCCGTGCGCCACAATTACTGAGCCTGTGCTCTAGAGCCAGCGAGCCACAACTACTGAGCCCATGTGCCACAACTACTGAAGCCCGCGCTCCTAGAGCCTGTGCTCAGCCACAAGAGAAGCCACTGCAATGAGAAGCCCGCGCACCTCAACGAAAAGTAGCCCCCGCTCGACGCAACTAGAGAAAGCCTGTGCACAGCAATGAAGACCCAACTGAAACATAAATAAATAAATAAAATAAAGGAAATCAAAGAGGATTCAAAGAAATGGAAAGATATCCCATGCTCTTGGACTGGAAGAAAGAATGAGGAAAACTTTTATTGCTGATGTGGAAGGAAGTACAAAACATGTCATTAGGTGAAAAAAGCCGCAAGTTGCCAAGCAGCCGGTACCATACAACTCCTTTATGTGGGAAATAGAATAATATATGTGTTTCTCTGAGGCCACATAAGAAATTGTTGGTAGTGTTTACACAGGGACTAGGTTGGGAGGGGCACTCAATATTTTTTTTTGCACATTGCTTTTTTTTTTTTTTAATTAATTTATTTATTTTTGGCTGTGTTGTGTCTTCGTTTCTGTGCGAGGGCTTTCTCTAGTTGCGGCAAGCGGGGGCCGCTCTTCATCGCGGTGCACGGGTCTCTCACTATTGCGACCTCTCTTGTTGCGGAGCACAGGCTCCAGACGCGCAGGCTCAGTCATTGTCGCTCACGGGCCCAGTTGCTCCGCGGCATGTGGGATCTTCCCAGACCAGGGCTCGAACCCGTGTCCCCTGCATTGGCAGGCAGATTCTCAACCACTGTGCCACCAGGGAAGCCCTGCACATTACTTTTAATGATATAAATTTTTGTATGAACTATGTTCATGGGTAATTATCACAATAGAGAAAAGGAGGGACAAAGTGATGGCTGGGGTTACTACCACCTGACAGTATACAATATAACAAAATGCAAACTGACTGCAAAGTGAAAATTCAAAATCAATGCAAAAACTTAGAAAACTTCATGAAGCCAATGAAAGTGAGAGAAAACTGTTTTAGTTACAGTTCCACTGCCAAATACGGATCTGGCAAAGCCAGGCTGTTTAACACTGAAACACAGGCAATCAACAAAGGATGAGGCCCTTCAAAAGAGGAGGACTTGTTTATTAAAGGATCAAAAGAGATCCTTAGCCCTTAAATACTCTTGCTAAAATGACCTTTTTTAAAAAATTTTAAAATTTTGGCTGCATTGGGTCTTCATTGCTGCACGCGGACTTTCTCTAGTTGTGGTGAGCAAGGGCTACTCTTTGTTGCGGTGCACGGGCTTCTCATTGCGGTGGCTTCTCTTGTTGCAGATCATGGGCTCTAGGCGCATGGGCTGCAGTAGTTGTGGCTCACGGGCTCAGTAGTTGTGGCGCACGGGCTTAGTTGCTCCGCTGCATGTGGGATCTTCCCAGAGCAGGGATCAATCCTGTGTCCCCTGCATTGGCAGGTGGATTCTTTTTTTTTTTTTTAATTTATTGATTTATTATTTTTTGGCTGCATTGGGTCTTCGTTGCTGCGCATGGCTTTCTCTACTTGCAGCGAGCAGGGCCACTCTTCGTTGTGGTGCATGAGCTTCTCATTGCGGTGGCCTCTCTTGTTGCGGAGCACTGGCTCTAGGCGCGTGGGCTTCAGTAGTTGTGGCACGCGGGCTCAGTAGTTGTGGCTCGCGGGCTCTAGAGCGCAGGCTCAGTAGTTGTGGTGCAGGGGCTTAGTTGCTCTGCGGCATGTGGGATCCTCCTAGACCAGGGCTCGAACCCGTGTCCCCTGCATTGGCAGGCGGCTTCTCAACCACTAAGCCACCAGGGAAGCCCTGGCAGGTGGATTCTTAACCACTGCAGCACCAGGGAAGTCTCTAAAATGACCTTTATGATCACACTGTGAACAGCCAATGCAATGTTTAGAATGTCACAATGTGCTTTCATACGTTTTTGTCAGAAAAACCACACATGCGCAAAACAACACTACTTGATTCATTATTTGCTCAATTTAAGAATCAGCACCCAAGTGCAATCTTAATTTTGCTGTCAGATTTTTTTTTTTGGCTGTGCCACGGGGCTTGCAGGATCTTAGCTGCCCGACCAGGGATCAAACCCGTGTCCCTTGCAGTGCAAGCACAGAGTCCTAACCACTGGACCGCCAGGGAATTCCCTTGCTGTCAGATTAAAATAAACTAAAGCAAACAACAAAAAAAACTTTTCAGTTTCATTTTTAAAGAGAATCAATTTCCTTCTATCAACCACTTGGTCCATTTTCTATGAAATTTTGGTCTTCATTTAAAGTAGATTCACTTTAAGTGACCTTTAATCCTAGGAGTCAAGGACTTTCCTACTCAGGTTTAAGAACAACTGAATTTTTTTATGGCACCCTGTCTCCAACCTGCATAATCTTTTACACCTGGCACTCCAAAGGGTCTTGCCCAGGACATGGGGAAGCAACAACTAAATCGGGTTGGTCTGTCCTGATGCCTAACTTGGGATCATGGAAGCTGTATTTATTCAGCTAAATGTAACTTCTCCTTATTCCTCCATGGCAGCCAGTCTCGAAGTGTGGGCCTTAACTTGATTTAAAAATGTGAGGTCTTTCTTTGATCTTTGTGGGTAAATGATGCTTGTTTCATAGACATTCATTATTACATAAGACTAGGTGCTATTTATTAGCAACTAAGTGGGTTATTATGGACTATTCACATTTGGGATTTATAAAACAAAGCTAGCCATTACTAGAGATCCCTAAAATCTCCAATTCCATTTTCCAGTGGGAAAGGTAAGCATCATGCAATGCTAAGCAATGTTAAAAAGGTTCTGCTGGGCATAGAAGAATGTACAGAACTAGAACTCTACTCCCTTTAAATTCAATTTGTTTTAAAGGAGAAACTATGACTAATTCACTTAGGTAATTATCAACCACATTTGTTGTAGATTACATGGTTCACTCTAAGTGTGTAGTCACAGGTACTTCCATCAAAGGAATTTTTGGCTACTAGCTTTCCTCTAACAGGACCTTAAGACATTCTGTATGCATCGTAGTTCAAAACACATCCCCCCAAATTTGCTTATCTGGTACTGCTATTTTAACACCTTGCAATATAAATACTATCGAAGTCAGAAAACAAAGCATTTGAATAATTATGTTTTAGGGCAATGCTTCACAACAACAGATCCTGAGTATGAGGTTTCTATTTCTCAATGATAACTTTATGGCTGTTGCTAGCATCAATTTTGTTGTTCCCCAGTCTTGTTACTATGACTGAGTTTGTTTTCCATCAGAGGGCAAGAGCAGGTGGGGAAACGGTCGTTAGAATCTTCTGCCCATCTTAGTTGAGCAGCAATTAGAGAAGATTGAGAATCACCATTCGGAGATGACACGCTTTAGAGAATTTTGCATGAAAAGACACAGGAAAGAGTAAACAGAACTGGAAACCCAGGAACCTGGGTCCTGCCTATGCACATCTTCCAGACACTTACAGACACATGGGGACGGGTCACAGCCCTGAGAGCGAGGAGGGCTCTCAATTGGCATTTTCTATGGTTAATTTCACTTCTAACCTTGCAGGGGACTCACGGGCAGGGATGAACTTCAGTAGCCTGGCATGGAAGACGTTTTGCCAACTCTTTCTGGCTGCGAAAAACTGAGGGCAAAGGCAGAAATGAGTGACTCACTTGATAGTCCTCCATCCTTTCCATCAACTCCCAACCCTTTTAGCTAACAAAGAAGAAACTGGAAAGAGGTTTGTTTCTGTTTTCTTTTTTTTTTTAACATCTTACTACTTGAAGTATCTTGTGTGCGCTAATATCACCACTTTCCTTTTCAATCTGGTACACATATCAGTTTTCCAAGCAGCTCATTCATTCATTTATTCAGACATTTGTTACTTCCTGTTGGTAGGCACCAGTGGGCTACTGTCTCCTAGGGAAACCCAGATGAATCAGGCAATTCCAGTCTTCAGAGAGTTTACAGTTTAGTAGAGAAGATAAGACACGTAGTGAAAACACAGTGAATAAGGAAGAACATTTTGAATGCTGTAATGTAGGGAGAGGCCAAGTGCTATGAGAGTTTGGGAGAAGGAAAAACCCAGTTCTAGATGGGGAGGTAAGGAGAATCTCTGTGGAAGAAATAGAGTTTGAGATGGACTTAAAGGATGTGGCAATCAGGAGCCACTGAAGATTTAGGAATCCCGCTGTAACATATTTGGAAAGCTTCACAAGGCCATGGGCTGAAGGAAGCGTTGGCAGGGAGAGACCTGCCCAGGAGACTGCTGCAATAATGAGCATAACGCAGCTCTGGCCAAGGTAGGGTAGTAGCGGGTAGGCGTCCTGGAAGGAAGACTAGGAGGCTCATGAGGATGGGCATGGGGTCTGTCCCAGCCACTGGCTCTGCTTTTTTCCAGTTATCCCCCATTTTCCCCTCTGCAGCCTCTGGATTCTCTAGGACAGAGCAAGGAATGGAGACAGTTGGAAAACACACATACAGGAAAGAGTAAACAGAACTGGAAACCCAGTTGAAAAACAGTTGAAAAACACAAATACGATCTCCCAGACGTAGTAGTGGGTGAAAGAAGCTGTACAGCAGAGCACACACTGTGTGACTTTTCTGGGAAATGAGGAGCAAAAGAAACTAGCAGTGGAGACTGAGCCGTAACGACCAGGGGTATAAGGGGTGAAGTAGGCGGGATAACGCACCCCCCCTTCAAAATCTACGGCCCAATACCTGGAACCCGTGACTGTGTTACTTTACATGGCACAGAGGACTTGGCAGGTGTGATTAAATTAAAGACTTTGTGATGAGGAGATGATCCTGGATATCTGGTGTCGGGGGGGGGGGGCGGGGGGGACAGGGGCACAGTGTAATCACAGGGTTCCTTATAAGTGAAGGATGGAGGCAGGAGAATCAGAGTCCGAGAACGAGAAGGGACAGGAGAGCAGAGGTCAGAGCAATGTGACTGCTGGCTGGGGGCCAGGAGCCAGGGAACACAGGCAGCTTCTAAAAGCTGCAAAAAGTGAGGAAACGTTCTCCCCTAGAGCCTCCAGAAGGAAGGCTGCCCTGCCAATTCATTTCTGACTTCTGACCCTCCAGAAACATAAGAGAATAGATGTGTGTTGCTTTAAGTCACTGAGTTTGTGGTAATTTGTTACAGCAGCAATAGAAAACCAAAGGGGCGAGGTATCCAGAAACCAGCTGAGGACAGTGGCTGAGGACAGTGTGTCAAGAAGCGGGGTGGTGGGGGGGCGATCGCCATGTCGAGAGTTGCTGCCAGGCCAGGTGAGAACTGACCACCAGGTTTAGCCAGGTGAAGGTCCCGATGGCCCTGGCAAGGGTACTTTCAGTGCCGTGGTGGGTTTCAGAGAGAACAGGACGCTTATTTCCTGTCTGTCTAAATGAATGAAGACGACATATGGACCAACAGTGAGTGTGTGTCTTAAGATAAATAAATAAATAAGGAAAGGGAAGATGATAGATGCTGTTCAGGCATCAGTTTGGGTTCTTTGCTGGGAATGTTTCCAGAAATGATTACCCTCAGGTGTTTCTGAGATTCCTGTCTATTTCTTTTTATTTCCCCCATAGAGTCCTAATTTCCAAACTTTGCCCTAAATTGGGTCTCGAAGCCCCTTCAATCACTGAATTCTGAGGTGACACCAGGGGGCACTCTTGGAGCCTGTGTTTACCCTGGGTCACATGGAACCACAGTGACTTGGGTCCCTGGCCCTCTCCCAGCTTGCCCTAGCTTCGTCCTCCAGGTAAGGCTCACCTGGCACCACAGCAGGCCAGGGCTCACAAGTCCCTGGCAGGTAGCAAAGGACGGGGGCTGCTGACTGGCCAGGCAGGCCCACTTAGGAAGCCTTGCTGTGGGCTAAGCAGACCTCGACCCCCTTCAGTTAGCAGATTTCTCACATCCACTCCGCTCTGCAGGCAGGGGGAGTTTAGCAAGTTTCCCAATCATCAGCTTTTATCTGAATTCTCAGCTCAGACCGGCATTCCAAGCTGGGCTGTGCTCAAGCTGTTCCGGAGCCCCGGGTGGGGTGGGGACCCTGAGTCTTCCTGCACTTAGATCTCCTCCCTATTGTCCATCCCCATTTAATGACTCAATCTCCAAAGTTCTGAATGGCTGGATGCCCAAAGCCTGGCAGAACCACATGTGGCAGAATCTGTGGACTTCTCAGCCACTCAGAGACAGATACACCTTGCGGGATTAGGATGCGACACACATTCAGACAGTAGGGTTAACCCAACAGCAGGGACTGGGGAGTCAGGGCTTGCCCTCCTCTAGGGTCTCCCCAAACAGAGGGCTTTTCCCCAGGGGCATGGTCAGATGTCTGCCCACAGGAGGCCCCCTCAAGGTCTGGGTGTGTAAGACGGGGGCAGTATGATCTGCCTTTCAGTTATTTTCCTCTTGGTGGCAGGTCTGGAGTGACGGAAGGATTCTGGTTGGACTGTGATGAAAGCTGCAGCTCTCTCACCAGAAAAACGCACAACCATGCATGTTTTACACACAATTTCATCTCTTCCATCAATCCCAGAAAATGATCCATAGAACTCCAGGGTTAAGAAGCTCTGCTCCTTGTGTCTTCCAAAGTGTGATACTTACTCCACTGACGGTGTTCAGGATTTTAGGGGATAGGAGGATGAGCATTTACTTTAATAGCTCTATTTTTAAAGTGCATGTACACCCTGATTTCCCTGGTAATATTGCCTAGGGTGAGTAAATGGTAAAATAAAAAGTGAGTCTACTTAAAGATAAATATTAAATAGTTCAAGTCGTATGCCAATTTGGAAAAAAACTGGGACAGTGATTCATGGATGACAAGTCTGCGAAACAGTATTTATGGCCTTGGGAGGTTTGGACCCGAAGTTCTTTTCTTTCCTATTTCTTTAAAAAAATTGCTGGTTGCAGCTCAATCAATGGATTTCATGCCCCACTAACAACGTGAGCCACTCTTATCTAAGCTTGGAGTGAGGAGCCCTGAGCGCCCAATCGAGAAGAGGGCCTGGCTTCCCTGCTCAGCCATCACTGATTCACGTCCTCAAGTCCAGGGCTACAACAGATCTTGTCTCATCCCCACGGTATGTTAGCTCAAACAAGTTCGACTTGTTTCATGTGTGTGTGCTTCCCTGTGAGTGTGAATGTGTGGGTAAGTGTGTATACAGAAGGGGTGTGGCAAAGTGGGGGAAAGGGGAAACCAGTGGGGTTGAGCCTTGTCCCTGGAATTTCATGGCAGAGCTCCAGCAGGCTCCCCGCTGAGGAGTACACTTGGGAAGAAGGACTCCAAGGAGGGGCACCATTCAGAAATGAGCTCCAAACAACAGAGCTGGTTCATGACACTCCCCTTCCCCGTCAACGCCCCTTCTGGTCCTCACGCTACAGGAGCCGGGTTCTAGCCTCAACAGGTGTCAGCATCCCTGGTCCAGCAGGAGGAGACGGGAGAGGTAGAGAAGGCAGCATGGGGGTTGCCAGAAGGGCTTAACCAGAGAGAAGAACAGATATGTCTTCTCTCCATTCAGCCCTTACGAAGATGGCTTCTCTCTGAAAAGATATCTTCTCCAGATTTCTCCTCTGAATACCTCTCTTCCCCAATATAAAGACAACCCTACACTAGTTTCCAGAATAGCAGATAGAAGCTGACGAGCAACTGGAGTATTGGGTGACTACGGCCATTGGTCAAGTTTGGGCCATGGATTTGTAAATGTGGTGTTAATTTTTAGTTTTTTTCCCACATCCTCAGGTGGGGGCCCAGATATAAGGATGCCTGAAACATGGCCACACTGGGACTCTTGGGGTAACAGGTGAGTGCAGGGGTAAGAAACAAATTTAGACTCAGTATTCTCTGAAGGTCAGGTAAAGCAAAGCAAAACAAAGCCAAATCAAACCATAGTGCTGGGTAGCTAGCAGAGCTGGGAGGTAAAGCCATCTAGGGCAGCTAGCCAGGAGAGATGCTCTAGATGGTGCTGGGAGGAGAGGCCACACCCTAAGGCTCCTGTTTATAGGACACAGTTACAATGTAGGATGGCTTCCATGAGCCATCACAAGCCTGGAAGTCTCTAGTATTCCAGCCCCCACCTCTCATTTCCTGCACTCAGCTTCAGTTACATCTATGGCTAAACCTTCTGCGCCTTCAGCATGACCTGACACCTAACATCAGCTTCCAAGATTAAACTGGGCCCCTGCTGCAGAATGCTGAGTCCTGCCATTTTACGTATGAAGTCTCCCAAATTCAACCTTCCCCTTCCCTTGGTCATAGTCACCGTTACCTCTCACTTGGGCTATGGGGTAGCCTCCCGCCTGGTCTCCTCACACCCACTTGGGTTCCTTCCACCCCTTCTTGGCATCGCAGCCAGGATGCTCTTCCGAAGATGCAAATCTGACCACACCACACCCCTGCTTGAATCCACTACCTGGCTTCCCATTGTTCTTAGAATCAAGTCCCAGATCCTGACCACAGCGGCCCTGGCTGATCTCCGGCCTCCTTCCACTCCCTCTCCTTGCCCAACAGCCTCTGGTCACATTGGTTTTATTTCTGTCCCTTGACTCTGCCAAGCCCTTACCCTTCAGAGCCTTCACACATTCTTTTCCCTCTGTCTGGAAGGTTCTTCTCACCACACTTCACCTGGCTTAAGCCCTATCCACTGATTAGCTCCCAGGGTAAGTACCACTTTCTCCAGAAAGCTCTCCCTGATTCATACTCTGATAGCACCAGGTAATTGAAGAATTACTGTGGGATTAGTATGTTACCTCATTAGCCTGTTAGGTCCATGAAGACCGTACTGCTTTTGTCCATTGATACCTCCTCAGTGCCTAGCTCAGTGCTGCCAATCACTAAGGGACCAAGTGAGTGAGTGAATAAATGATTAAAGAATTAGGCAAGATGGTCCAGTGAAAAGCCACCTGGAACAGTGAGAGGCAAGTCCTTTCATCCAAAGATCTAAAAGCACTTGCTGGGGCCATCTTGAATGCAAGAGCTAGAAGCAGGGAACAACTGTTGGTTTATGTCCAAGCATGATGGCCTCACTGTCACCAGTCCTACAGCTGGGCCTGGGGAAGTCCTGAAGAGTCGGTTTGCCTCTGGCACAAGCCTACCTGGAATCCAATGGATAGGATCATCTCCCAGGCCCAAGGATCCTTGGGATGGAGAGACAATTGATTTTGGAATCAGACACACTTGATTTTTCCACTAACTAGCTCAAATTACCTCAAATTCCAAATTGACCTCAAATTCCAAATTGACCTCAAATTACAGTGCCTCCTTGATCCTCAGTTTCCACATCCCAAAATGGGGATAACAAAACCCACCCCAGGATCAGTCAGAGGCTTAAATACGATCACGAGCCTGTGGTGCACAGCAGCATGCAGCTCAGAGTGCTACTGCCTTCTCCCCAGCAAAACTGGCTCACCCTGTCATGTCACTCTGCTGGACACCCAAGCCAGCATGCAAGACAAGGAATACAGGAAGGTCTGAGGGGTGGGAGGACATAGGCCACCCAAGACACTGCGCCAACCTCTCCACGCGACCAGAGAAGCCCTTGCGCAAGACTAGGGTGGCACCAGGAAATCCAAACTAGCTGAGAAGGGTGACTGGTCTGTGCCTTTTGGATGCAGGGGTAGGGTGAGATGGGGAGGAGAGGACAGGTGCGCTTGGAAGCTATTATTCAAACAAATGAAGCGCAGTTGCGAAGAGGGAGAGGCCGATAAGGGGACAGGAAGGAAAGATTGAGTGTGTGAGGGGCTGGGAGGGAAAAGGTGATCCAAGTTGTCAGATGGCAGAGGCTGCAGCAGGAACAAGTAGGAAGGAGGAGGTACCTTGGGAGGTGGGAGAAGTAGCAGATAGAGGAGGGTCAGGGGAAATGCTGGAGAGGAAGGGCAAACTCCTGGTTGGGGGTGGTGGTGGTAGGCAGGGACCTGTTACCTGGAGAGAAGAGAGGTGAGGGCGGAGGCTGTCACCTTGGGTCCTCCTAGAGGGCAGGTGAACGCGGCCTGCCGGGGAGTGGCGAGTTGGGGCGGGGAGGGTGGGGGGGAATAGAGGGTGTGTGACCCCAGGGCCCGGCTGTACCTGAGGGTCTCCTTGCAGGTCCCCCACGTAGTACTGCTCGAGCCAGCGGCGCGCGTTGTCCGAGTGCCGGTGCGGTGGCCCGTCCAGGTCGGCGCTAACATCCTGACCAGCCCGTGCCCGCAGCAGCTGCTCGCCCCCTGGGTGGTGCCGCACGAAGCCGGTGAGGTCGTAGAGGCGGGCCCCGCAGCGGACCCAGCAGGCGCCGGCCGCCAGGCGCCGCTGGACCTCGGCGGGGGAGAAGGAGGCGGCGGGGGGCGGAGCGGGGGCCATGGCGGGAGACCGGAGCTCGCAGCTCGAAGCCTGCGCGTATGCTCCGCGGCCGCCCAGCGCGCCTCTAACATCCCCTGAGCCGCTGCCGCCTTGACTGGTCAGCCGTCGCCGCACCTGCTCATTTGCATGCCGCGCTCCCATTGGCCGCTCCTAAGGACGCTGCCCGTGTCCGGAGGGGCCCCTTCCCCATTGGCCGGCAGGACGCCCAGCCGACCCGAGCGGGGCGGGCCAGGGGATGCCCGCCCTCCGTCAGGTGGTCCTGGGCAGGTAGAGGGAGCGCCCGCCAAGTGTGTCTCATTGCAAGAGAGCAAAGGCGGCGGGAGGACGCAGGTGGAACAAGTCTTCCTGTTGCCGGCGGCTGTGTGGACGGACGTCCTCGATAGCCTGATCGCCACCGGAATAACTCTTCTGCTGCTGCCTTATGGGAGAAACTTGCAGTTTTCCTTCCTCAGGCTGCAGGAGTGGGTGAAGAGTGGGGGAGGCAGCGTGAGAACTAGAGTAAGGCAAGGGAGACACTGGCCTCTGGCGCCCCCAAACTCAGTAATCACGATATACAATATTTTAATGTAATATTTTAAAAAAATCATGTGTACAGAACAATGTGAATGTGCTTAATGCCACTGAACTGTAAAGTTTAAAATGGTTAAAATGGTACATTTTATATTATGTATATTTTACCACAATAAAAAATATATATAACAAAGAATTTTTAAAAATAGGAATATTGGCAAACCACAGCCAGTGGGCTGGCCACCTGATTTTGTATATAAAGTTTTAGTGGAACCAGGACTAGTGAGAGGAGTGAGGCAGGTTGGTGAAAGTGAAGGGTTGGATCTCGTCTTTAACACTGTAAGTTCTGGTATTTTGTTCATCATGGATTTTTTTGTTTGCATTAGTTTTGAATTATTAAAATACACTTTTTTGTTTGTTTGTTTTTGTTTTTGGCTGCGCCACGCGGCATGCAGAATCTGAGTTCCCGGAGGAGGAATCGAACCCCTGCCCCCTGCAGTGGAAGCTCGGAGTCCTAACCACTGGACCACCAGGGGATTCCCTAAAGTATTCTTTATCTTGATTACTGAGTTTTTTGGCACACCCTTAACTTTTGCCTGCAGAATGACTGCCTCAGTTGCCTCACTCTAGTCTCACCTTCTGGGGAGGATCCTGAGGGACGAAGAGAGAATCCTGCTGCCATTATAGGAGGGGAAATAGGGACCTAAAGAAGTAAAGCCTGGTAGTCATGCTGGATGGAAGGGAAGAGCAAGTGTGCTCAATCCAGTTTTGTTTATAACAGGGGTGAACTGCACACAACTTTAACTGCCCAGCAATTGGGGATCTCACTTGAACTCATGATTTGTAATAAAAGAATCCTGGTACTGAGGTTGCCCCATTCAACTGGTCTTGGTCTCTCTCAGCAAAAGGTATTTTCAGGGTCACCCCTGTTTATGCTCTTCTGGGGTTGGGCCTCTATGCTGGGCCAGTGCTGTGGGGGAAACCCTAGCTCAGATGCCCTAGGGGCCACCCCAACTATAGACACATCCAAGGTCAGGAGAGTTGTTCCTTCCTTCTCTCCTTCCCAAGACTTTCCTGGCTCACCCTCAGGGAGTAGGCAAGAATTTGGCTGAGTATATGGGTCGGCTGTGGAACTGCTGTCCAACAGGCCTGGAGGGAGGCCTTAGGTCACTAATTTTGCTTTTCTCAAGCAGTGAATACATAGTCACTCTCACTCCACTTCCACACCTACTCTGTTCCAAATACATTGCATGTGCAAAAGCATTCAAACACTCCTGGGCGTCCTCAGGTACTTCCTGATGACAATATCTGTAGGCCACCCGCATTTGGATTTTTCACCGTTGCCTTAAACTCATATTGTCTGAAGTTAAACAAGCAATTTAGTCATCTATTCAGAATTGTAACATTTCTTACCATAGTAATTCCACTTCTAGAAATTTGACCTTTCAGATTACTGTATAAAGATGTGTAGGGAGGAAAAATAATTTTCCTTCTACCCTTCTAGGTTCTCGGCTGAGACACTCCCTGAAATAAAAGATTAATAGAACAACAAACTTAATTTCATACATAAGGGGACCCCAAAGGTATAAGACCCAAAGAAGTGACCAGAGCAGGCAGCTTTTACACCTTTTGGACAAAGAAACGATAAATCTGTGAAGAATTGACAAGACAAAGGAGTTTGGGCTTGGAGTAGTATATCAGTAAAGAAGTAACAAGATTTTTTTTTATACAGACATCTCAGCTCTGAACTCCCTATCTCTAGTGATAAGAATGCCCTCTACCCTTCTGGTACATGGAGGGTAACTTTCACATGGAAGACTTATTTCCTGCTTTTAGGGGGACAAAGGAGGGTCAGAGTGTCCTTCTTGTACCAGCTGTTTCTTAAGTAAATTTAATTCAAAATAATCAATATGCCAAGGTGGCATATTTTGGATTGGCCTGCCCTGAACCCGAACAGATGTATGCATAATAATATTAATTGCGGGGACACCCCTGGCAGTCCAGTGGTTAAGACTCTGCCCTTCTGCAGGGGGCGCAGGTTCGATCTCTGGTTAGGGAACTAAGATCCCACGTGCCACGTGGTGTGGCCAAAAAAATAATTAATTAATTAATTAATTAATTACTACATTGCTTATAGACTATAAACAACCCAAATATTCATCATTAAGGAGGACTGATTAAATAAATGATGGTGTATTCAGTGGAATACTATGTAACCGTTAGAAAGAATGAGGTAGGTCTATGTGTACCGATAGGGAACAATCTCTATGATATTGTAAGTGGAAAATAAGAACAGTGTGTATGGTATGCTAATAATTATTTTGCTATTTTAAGTTCTTTAATTTTTAAAATATTTTAAATGCAAACAAAAGAGTATGTATATGTTCTAAAGCAAAAATAGTATAATTAATTCAATGAATTTCCCTCCCAACCCAAGAGCTAGGACATTACAAAAATTGTACCTACTCCTACACTCCAAAACTCCCATCTCTCTGCCTCCTCCCAAGAGGTAATCACTGTCCTGACTTTTGTTAATGTCCATGAAAAAATTTTTTTATATTTTTATCACATCTATATGTATGCTTATACCATATATTGTTTAGATTACCTTGTTTCTGAATTTTATGAAAACCACATGACACTGTATTTTGATTTATGTAGCCTTTCATGTTTTACTCAATATTGCCTTAGCATTCATCCATGTTCTTGAGGGTCACCGTAGGTCATCAATTTTCACTGCAGTGTCATATTCCACAATACAAATTTATTTACCCATTTTCCTTTACTTGCAGATATGAATTTGAGGTTTTTTTTTTCTATTACAAGCATTCTTGTACATATGGGTACTTCAACTATACTTCAATAAAAATGTTCTATTTCAAATAATAAAACTCAGAATACTCAGAATGTATTTTTTTAAATTAATTAATTAATTAATTATGGCTGCGTTGGGTCTTCGTGGCTGCACATGGGCTTTCTCTAGTTGTGGCGAGCGGGGGCTACCCTTCATTGCAGAGCACGGGCTCTAGGCGCGTGGGCTTCAGTAGTTGTGGCACTTGGGCTCAGCAGTTGTGGCTCACGGGCTCTAGAGCACAGGCTCAGTAGTTGTGGTGCACGGGCTTAGTTGCTCCGCAGCATGTGGGATCTTATGGACCAGGGATCAAACCCGTGTCCCCTGCATTGGTAGGCGGATTCTTAACCACTGTGCCACTGTATTTTTTTAAAAAAGTAATGAAAGGTATAAAGAGCAGAGATGAAGGCTTAAAAATCTCTCTATTTGCAGATAACATGATTGTTTACATAGAAAACATCAACTAAGTTGCAAAGCAACCAGAACTAATAAGTGAATTTAGCAAGTTCACAGGATCCAAGGTCAAAATACAAAATCAATTATGTGTTAACTACTATCAGCAAACAATTGAAAAATAAAAATGTTAAATTCCATTTATAATAATGTCAAAAAGCATGAATTATGTGAAACTAATTGAAAACTACAAAACACTGCTGAGAGAAATGAGAGAGTATCTAAATAAATGGAGTTCATGGATATAATAAGTTCCAAGTTCATGGATTGGAAGGCTCAATATTAAGATCTCAAATCCTCCAATTGATCTAAAGATTCAATCCAATCCCAATCATAATCCCACTAGGTTTTTGTGTGTTTTTTTCCCACTAGGTTTTTATTAAGAAATTGATAAACAATTATATAATTGAAATTTGCTAAGAGAGCAGTACTTAAATGTTCTCACCAAAAAAAGAGAAAGAAAAAAAAAGAAAGAAAAGAAAAAAATTGACAAACTGCTTCAAAATTTACATGGAAATGTAAAGGACCTAGAATATCCAAAGCAATATTGAGAAAGAACAAAGTTGCAGACTTACACTTCCTAACTTCAAGACTTAAAACTTCATATTTGAAAGAGTGTACTGCTCTCATAAGAACCGACAAATAGATCGATGGAACAAAACAGAGTCCAGAAATAGATCCAAACATATAAGTCCATTTTGTTATTTTACTGAGATACAAAATTTGACCTTTTTAATGTATAGTTGTCCCTTGGTATCCACAGGGCATTTGGTCCAGGGCCACCACCCTCTCCCCACAGACACCAAAGTCCAAGGATGCTCAAGTCTTTTATATAAAATGGTGTAGTATTTGCATACAACCTATGTACATCCTCCTGTATACTTTAACTCAGCTCTACAGTACTTATAATAACTAGTACAATGTAAATGCTATGTAAATAGCTGCTGATGCATAGCAAATTCAAGTTTTGCTTTTTGGAACTTTCTGGAATTTTTTTCCCCAAATATTTTCGATCTGCAGTTGGTCGAATCCGCAGATGTGGAACTCATAGATATGGAGAGACAACTGTACAGTTCTATGAGTTTTGGGCATCTTCTATACTGTTATAAAGATCGGGTTTGTCTCTCCTTTTGTCAATACTACATTGTCTTTGTTATTATAACAGCTTTATATTAAATCTTGATATCTGGTAAGTCTACTGCTCACTCCCTGTTCTCCTTTAGCGTGTCTTGGCTTATATTTGGATTTTTCCTTTTTCATATAAACTTTAGAATCATTTTGTTAATGTCCATGAAAAAGCCTATTTGGATTATGAAAGGAATTGCATTGAATCTATAGATTAATTTGGTAAGGATTAATACGTTTGCAATACTGAGTCTTCCTATTTATGAACTTGAGCTATATCTCTACTTATCCAGTCATATGTAATATTGTTCCATGAAGTTTAAAATTTTCTGCATACAGGACTTGCATATATATGTTAAATTAATTTATAAGTATACCTTATAGGGTTTTGTTTTGTTTTTGCTATTGTCAACAGCTTCTTTTTTAAAAAAGCTTTTTTCGTTGAAGTATGACATCCATAGAGAAAAGTACATAAAATCATAGGGGTACAGTTCAATGAATTTTCACAAAATGAACACACACTTACCAGAAGATAGAACACTAGCAGTTCCACAGAAATCTCCCTCATGCCCCTTTCACATTACTACTTCCTTTCCTCCCCAAAGAAAATCACCATATTGGTTTCAAAAACTGTACATCAGTTTTGTCTGCTTTTGATCTTTATATTAATGGAATCATATAGGGTGTGCTCTTTTGTAGCTACCTTCTTTCACTCAAATTATGTTCCTGAAATTCACCCATGTTTTGAGGTGTAGTAATCATTTGTACATTCTTGTGGCTGTATAGTATTTCACTATATGAAAAAGCCACACTAATTTATTCATTCTATCATTGATACCTATTTGAGTTGCTTCCAGCTTGGGGCAATTAAGAATAAAGTTGCTATGAACACTCTTGTACATGTCTTTTTTTTTTTTTTTTTTTAGTATAATTGACCTACAACAATATGTTAGTTCCAAGTGTACAACATAGTGATGCAATATTTCTATATATTACAGGATGATCACAAGTCTACTTACCATCTGTCACCAAAGTTATTCCAATATTCTTGACTATATTCCCCATGCTGTATACTTCATCCCTGTGACTCATTTATTTTGTAGCTGAAAATATGTACCTCTTAATCTCCCTCACCTATTCCACTCATCCCCCTTCCCTCCCTCTGGCAACCAACTGTTTGTTCTCTGTATCTATAAGCCTGTTTCTGTTTTTTGTGTGTGTGTTTGTTCATTTGTTTTGTTTTTTAGAGTCCACATATAAGTGAATTCATATGATGTTTGTCTTTTTCTGTTTGACATTTCATTTAGCATAATACCTTCTAGGTCCATCCGTGTTGTCACAAATGGCAAGATTTCATTCTTTTTATGACTGAGTAATAGTCCATTGTATATATATACGACATCTTCTTTATCTGTTCATCTATTGATGGGCACTTAGTTTGTTTCTAAACCTTGGCTATTGTAAATAACATAAACAATGCTGCAATGAACATAAGGATGCATATATCTTTTTGAATTAGTGTTCTTGTTTTCTTTGGAAAAATCCCCAGAAGTGGAATTGGTGCATCACATGGTTGTTCTATTTTTAATTTTTTGAGGAACCCCATACTGTTCTCCATAGTGGCTGCACCAATTTACATTCCCACCAACAGTGCACAAAGGTTCCCTTTTCTCCACATCCTTACCAACACTTGTTATTTGTTGTCTTTTTTAATAATAGCCTTTCAAACAGGTGTGAGGGGGGTATCTCGTTGTGGTTTTGATTTGCATCTCCCTGATGGTTTGTGATGTTAAGCATCTTTTCCTGTGCCTGTTGGCCATCTGTATATCTTCTTTGGAAAAATGCTCATTTTAAAATCAGATTGTTTATTTAGTTGATATTGAGTTGTATGAGTTCTTTGTATATTTTCGCTATTTAAATCCTTACCAGATACATTGTTTGCAGATGTCTTTTCCCATTCAGTAGGTGGCCTTTTCATCGTGTTGATAGTTTTCTTTGCTATGCAAAGGCTTTTTAGTTTGATGTGGTCCCGTTTGCTTATTTTTGCTTTTGTTTCCCTTGCCTGAGGAGACAGATCCAAAAAAAACTATTGCTAAGACCCATGTCAAAGAGTGTACTGCCGGGCTTCCCTGGTGGCGCAGTGGTTGGGAGTCTGCCTGCCAGTGCAGGGAACACGGGTTCGAGCCCTGGTCTGGGAGGATCCCACATGCCACGAAGCAACTAAGCCGGTGTGCCACAACTACTGAGCCTGCGCGTCTGGAGCCTGTTCTCCGCAACGAGAGGCCCGTGCACCGCGATGAAGAGTGGCCCCCGCTTGCCGCAACTAGAGAAAGCCCTCGCACAGAAACGAAGACCCAACACAGCCATAATAAATAAATAAATAAATAAAGAGAAAAAGATGGTTCAATTAAAAAAAAAAAGTGTACTGCCTATGTTTTCTTCTAGGAATTTTATGGTTTCAGGTCTTAAAAGCTTTTTAAGTCAGTAGCCCCTTCTAGATTGCCTTATTTCTGTCCACGATACTACAGCTCACCTAGCCCTGACATGCAAAATCTTAGAATCACCCAAGACCTATACCGCAGGCTTCTCCTTTAAAATTAATCTTCTGTAACTTGTATTTTCTTTTCATCGTAGAAAGGATAGAATTAAAAGTGACCCAAGAGAAGGAATATGGTTCAATTTCATCATTTGATAGATGAGGAAGATTAGACCTGAGACCACAGAACTAGTGAGGAATACAGCTGGGAGCCAAGTTTAACTTCAAATTTAATGTTAATTTTTCTATTGCCACTAGACGGGAGCAACTCAAGGGCAGGGGCCATTTTGCCTCCATCATTGCTGTTTTGCTCCTCACAGAGCTTCAGACACGTAGTAGGTGCTTAATAAATATGTGTTGAAATTGAACTCCACACTCTAATTCAGATGCTCCCCTGATGCTTAGACTAGTGCAATAGCCTAACAGTCTCTTTTCCTTCAAGTTCTGCTTCTTCCGATTCATCTTCAACACCACTGAAGAAGTGCAAATTAACTAAGTACATGTCATTACCCTGCTCAGAAACTGTCGGACGTTCCCTCTTGCAAAAATGATGCGATCCAAATTCAAGCTGGGATGCGAGCCCTAATCACTTCCTCAGGCTCACCTCACCCTCCTTCAAATGGAAAGATCCTCTATCTCTCTGCCTGGCAGGCCTGACCCCTAGATTCAAGCACCACCTCTCCAAAGGATCTTCTCTGATTCCTTTACTGTCTGTCCCACTCATATTGCCCTTGCCATACAATGTCCTGTACTGTTACCTTCACTCCCTAATTAGACTGGAAGTGCTCAAGGGCAGGGAATGATTCCCATGTTAGTTTGAATCTCCAGCACTTAGCACACAGTAGAAAACCAATAAATATTTACTTATAATTATGCCAGTAAGTATAAACACAAATTTGTTACAGGCAAACATGCACACATTTCAAGCACTCTTTTGTTTTAAATTAATTAATTATTTATTTTATTTTGGGCTGCGCTGGGTCTTCGTTGCAGTGCGTGGGCTTCTCAGTGCGGTGGCTTCTCTTGTTGTGGAGCACGGGCTCTAGGCACGCAGGCTTCAGTAGTTGTGGCACTTGGCCTCGGTAGTTGTGGTTTGTGGGCTCTAGAGCGCAGGCTCAATCGTTGTGGCACACGGGCTTAGCTGCTCCGCGGCATGTGGGATCGTCCCAGACCAGGGATCGAACCCGTGTCCCCTGCATTGGCAGGCGGATTCTTAAATCACTGTGCCACCAGGGAAGTCCCTCAAGCACTCTTTTGAACACTAAGCATTTTGTTTATACTAGGAAAATCTGAAGGTAATATCTTTTTCTTCCACATGTTATTGACTACGTACCTCATTCATTGCAGGACAAACCCTAGGGTTTTTGTTTATTTATTTTTGGTGGGCTTTTTGTTTATTGGCTGGTTGGCTAGCTGGTTGGTTGGTTTGCTAAAAGGCAGCATAGTGTCTGTTGAAGCATTGGGTTTGGGGGGTTTGTTTTTTCCATTTTATTGAGATATAATTGACATACAGCTCTATGTGAGTTTAAGAGGCGTCTGATGATCTCACTTCTATGTGGAATCTAAAACAAAACAAAACAAAAATCAAAGAAAATAGATAATAGATCATATTTGTGGTTACCAGTGGTGAAGCACTGGTTTTTGAGTCTGAAGCCCTGAATCTACTGGAGGTCCTAACATTGACCCTGGTGACTTTAGCCAGCTTCTTATGCTAGTGAACACTGGTTTCTTTTTTCTTTTTTAAAAAATTCTCACACAGATGAGAGCCATTCGTCCTGACTGCATAGTCTTGCAACTGCAAGGTGAAACTTCCCCTTCCTCTGATAAGGTATCTCTGTCTTAGAGATGATGACAGTCCAGGACAGGAATGGCCAGGCGAGTAATAGCAGGTGCTCCAAAGACTAGCCTGATCCTCGTGCAGCCGCAGGAGACACCATAGGCAGGGCTGAGGCTCGCCATGGTTTTCCCCAAAGTGTGACTGTGACAGATCTGTTGGTATCCCGTCCAGATGCCCTAACTGGGGCATGCACCTGTCCTCCAGCTCCAGGGTGTTGGCTGCTAACTGCTCACCCCTACACCCTCCTCCTGTCCTTGGCTGGCCACCACGGCTTTGTCTGGAGACGCCTGGAAGGTTCTGCACCATCCTTGGAGGGAAGCCTGCGGCCAATGACTAATCTACGTGGGAGTACAACAGCCCTGCTCCCTTGCCTCTGGCTGCGTGTGGAAGGACAACCTCAGTGATACAGGTCACATCCTAGAGCTCCCCTGGGATCAGGCTGAAGCTACACTTAATCCAAACCCAGGTCTTTCCTTGGCTCACCCCCTGCCCTATCCTGCTTCCCTCTCCACCTTACACGTTTCTTTGGAGCCCCTTCTCTCAGTAAATCTCTTGCACAACAACCACCCTTTCAGATCCTGCTTCTGGAAAACCCATCTAATAATAATGCCCTGCCCACACCAGTCTTATAAAAAGATCTGTAAGAAATAAGTTTCATGGCCAAATAAGGGGGAGCAGCTCTGCAAATTCTGTTCCCCTCCTAAAGGACCAAAATGCATATTAAAGGTTCTGAGAGATCTTCCCATAAAGAAACCTGCTGAATCCTGTTAGTACTTGCTTTAGCACATCTAAGCCAGTCAGGTTCAGAATAAGTAGGTTGGGGGTGGGAAAGGGATATCGGGAAGAATCACTGATGGAGAATATTTTAAGACTAAGTCTATTCTGAGGCTGGCTTTGGGGTATGGATTCAGTTTGGTTGGAGATTACAGAGAGGATTTGCTCCGTGTAACTGCGGGGAAGTTCCCAGACCAGTAGTCACCCAAGTCCAAGCTTGGACACAAATGACAAGGCTAGAACCAGCTCAAACCCCAGGGTCTGGGTGCAGAAGCATCATCCCTCTTGCCCTTCTGGCTGGACTGCTGACCCCAAGTCACAGCTCCTCTGTTGCTCGCTCTAAACAAGGACCACGCGGGATGACCACCTCTTTCCCGCTTTCACTGCCAACTGGGAAGAATATTGTTTGACTAAAGAAAACGTCTGGCTTTTTTCCTAACTGAAGATGTTCCAAAGTCAAATTCCGTCTAGGAGATCAGTTTGCCATAGTCCATCTTCTCTTTTCTTTCTCCAAGAGGGTGTGAGGAAAATTATTCTCTATTAACAACGTGGGTTGGCAGGTCCACAGTGATGGGGAAAACATATCAACATGACCTTGGCAGAGCTGGAAGATGAGAGTGTGAGAAAAGGAGCAGGGCAGGGGCAAGACGGAACCAGTCTCCTCTCGTTGACTTGCCCTATCCCTGCCTCAGGGCGACGCTGAAACGTGCTGCAGCCAGTGCCCGATCCGTGAGAGTCTTCATAATCCTCGTTCTAGGGGTTTGGTGTCCGCTCCTTTCCTGCCACTTCCATCTGACTGGAGGAAGTGTGCTGCCTGGAGAGTGTTGGGTCCAACTGGATGAGTGGTGACCCCAAGGCCCTACTTTTGGGGAGCTCAAGGCTTTCCAGAACATCTGAGCGAGGCAGCTAGCTTTCCCACCCAACCTCTAAGGCCACCTGAAAACTTCTAACCATTGAACCTCCAAACTGCAAATAAGAAGCCAAGGCACACTCGGGACTTCCCTGGCGATCCAGTGGTTAGGACTCCGTGTTCCCAATGCAGGAGGCGCGGGTTCAGTCCCTGATCAGGGAACTAAGATCCCACAGGCAGCGAGGCCAAAAAAAAAAATTTAATTAATTAAAAAAAAAAAAAAAAAAGCCAAGGCACACTGAAAAGAGGAGTTTGAAATGCCCGGTTATATGATTATACAATTCCACTTAAGATGATAATATCACATATGAAACCTGCTTGAACAAGCCAGTTTAAACTTAACCAATAGCTGAATTGTCTCCAGACATGAAAAAGCCACAGAAGGGCTTCCCTGGTGGCGCAGTGGTTGAGAATCTGCAGGCTAATGCAGGGGACACGGGTTCGAGCCCTGGTCTGGGAAGATCCCACATGCCGTGGAGCAACTAGGCCCGTGAGCCACAGCTACTGAGCCTGCGCGTCTGGAGCCTGTGCTCCGCAACAAGAGAGGCCGCGACAGTGAGAGGCCCGCGCACCGCGATGAAGAGTGGCCCCCGCTCGCTGCAACTAGAGAAAGCCCTCGCACAGAAACGAAGACCCAACACAGCCATAAATAAATAAATAAATAACATAAAAAAAAAAAAAAAAGCCACAGAAGCCAGTAGTTTAGATGTAGGTCTAGAAAGAAATAAAATAAAAATAAACTTGATCAGAACACCAGCCTGTGGCGACTGGTGTACTAGCACAATGAACTTGACTCATCCTGAGTTTTGTAGATATTATGTGATTAATTGACTAAGGCAGTCCTTGCAAAAGCCTGAGACCAAGAAGCTGGGAGCATGGGAGGAAATTTGTGGCGTGTTCGTGGAAGGCTGTGTGCTTCCAAGGGGACTCATGGTGTGGACACTGGTGTATCCAAGATGTGCGTGTGAGCGGAAGCTGGGTGCGCGTGAGCAGCCCTGTGGTGCGGAGGCAAACGGCTGTGTCTGAGAAGGCCTGTGTGGGGGAAAAGGGCTGTGGGTGGGGAGGGGAGCTGTGATGTGGATGGACACACTTGAGAGAGCTTACTGTATGGACATGAAAGGCTTTGCGTTCTTGAGGGGACCTGTGGTATGGACGTGTGTACCTGCCCAAGGGGATCAGTAGTATGGACACAGAAGGCTGTGTGTTCCTGAGGAAACCTGTGGTGTGTTTCCAGAAGGCTGTATAGACACGAGGAGATGTGTGGTGTGGATATAGATGTGTACCCAGAGAGCTGGTAGTGTGGACACAGAAGGCTTGTGTACCCAGGGGAACAGTGGTGTAGACATTGATGGGGAAAGGACCTCAGGGCCCCTGTGTTGTAGACAGAGATAGCTGTGTGCGCCAGATGTGGCTTGGGTCTGGGCACAGAAAGCAGTGTGTGTTCTGAGAGGACTTAGCGTGTGGACAGGGAGGTCTGTGTGTCTCTGAGGGAAGTCTGTGGAGGGGGGGAGCGGAAGGCTGTGTATATGTGATGCAACTTGTGGGGTGGACACAGAAAACGGTGTGTCCCTGAGGGGACTTGTGGTGTGGATAGAGGACACAGAAGGCTGCGTAAACCCAAGGGCACAGAGACTCAGTAGTTAAAAAAAAAGGCTGTGTGAACTCGAAGGGACGTCTGCTGTGGACCCCTGAGTCTGTGTAGGTGTCAGAGGAAACGTGTGATGTGGACAAAGAAGGCTGTGTATCCCCGAGAGGATGCATGCTGTGCATACGAGGGTGTGTGTGCTCAAGACAACATGCGGAGTGGAAGCAGAAAGCGTTTGTTCGGGGACTTCCCCGGCGGTCCAGTGGTTAAGACTCCGTGCTTCCACTGCACGGGGCACGCGTTTGATCCCTGGTTAGGGAACTAAGATCCCACATGCTGTGTGATACAGCAAAAGAAAAAAAAAAGAAAGCTGTTTGTTCCCAAGATGACATGTGGTGGCGTGGAGGTAGACATGTCGACACGTGCCCCCGTGTGATGTGGGCATAAAAGGCGGTGTGTCCCCGAGGAGACTTTCTGTGTGGATAGAAGGCTGTGAGCACCTCAGGGACCTGTGGTGTGTGTCCCTGAGGAAAATCGTGGTATAGACGAAAAAAGACTGTGTGTACCTGAGGGGACTTGTGATGTGGACATAGGTGGCTCTTTGTACGCCGGGGGACACAGAAGGTGGTTGTACCCAGTTGGAATTGTGGTGTAGATACAGGAGGCTCTGAGTACCTGAGGAGACCTGTGGTGTGGTCACAGAAAACTGTCTGTAACCAGGAGACTTCCAGTTTGGGCAAAGAAGGCTGTGTGTAACCCAGGGGACGTGTGATGGAGACACAGAAGACTTGTGTACCTGAGTAGAATTGCGTCAACACAGCTAGCTGTGTGTACCTGAAGCAACTTCTGTGTTGGACAAGAAGGCTCTGTGTTCGGAAGGCGAGTTGTAGCAGGGAGGTAGAGATGCTAGTACCTGCGGTGACCCGCGGGGTCAACGTAGAAGGCTCTGGATACCTGAGACTGTGGTCTCCATGCTGTGGACACAGTAAACTGTGTTAGCCCAGGGGACTTACATGGACGTGGAAGGCCATGTGTGCCCAAAGGGACACGTGGTGAGGAAGCCGAAGCCGTGAGGGGGCTTGTGGTGTCGACATAGAAGGCTGTGTATGGCCAAGGGGACTTGTGGTGTGGATACAGGTCTAATGAAAAAAATACAGATAGGGCTTCCCTGGTGGCACAGTGGTTAAGAATCCACCTGCCAATGCAAGGGACATGAGTTCGATCCCTGGTCCGGGAAGATCCCACCTGCCACGGAGCAACGAAGCCTGTGTGCCACAACTACTGAGCCTGCGCTCTAGAGCCCGCGAGCCACAACCACTGAAGCCCGCGCGCCACAACTACTGAAGCCCACGCACGTAGAGCCCGTGCTCCGCAACAAGAGGAGCCACCGCAATGAGAAGCCCGCGCACCGCAATGAAGAGTAGCCTCCCCTCGCTGCAACTAAAGAAAGCCTGTGTGCAACAACGAAGACCCAGTGCAGCCAAAAATAAAATAAATAAAATAAATTTATAAAAAAAAAAAGACAAAGATGCCTGCTTTTAAAAAAAAAATACAGATAATAACAAATGTTGGTGAGAAGGTGGAGAAGTTGGAATTGCTGGTGGGAAAGTAAAATTGTGTATTTGCTTTGGAAAACAGTCTGACAGTCCAGTCCTCCCAACGTTAAACACAGAGTCACTATATGACTCATATACTCAGGAGAAACGAAAACATAGGTCCACAGAAAAACTTCCACATAAATGTTCACAGCAGCAGCATTCATAATAAACAAAAAGCAGAAACAACCCAAATGTCCATCAACTGATGAATGGATGAACAAAATGTGGTGTATCCATAACATGGAATATTATTCATCCATAAAAAGAAATGGGATTCCGATACATCTTACAACATGGATAAACCTTGAAAACGCCATGTTAAATGAAAGAAGCCAATCACAAAAGACTACATGACATGTACATGAAATGTCCATAATAGGCTAATCTCTAAAGACAGAAAATAAACTGGTGGTTACCAGAAGCCAGGGGAAGGGGGGGAGGTTGAAGTCTATTCGTTTCCCAGGGCTGCCATAATTATTGCCACAAACCTGGCAGCTTAAAACAACAGAAATGTATTCTCTCCCAGGTCAGGAGGCCAGAAGTCCAAAACCAAGGTGTCGGAAGGGTTGGTTCCCTCTGGAGGCTCTGAGGGAGAATCCCTTCCGTGTCTCTCTCCTGGCTTCTGGTGGTTGCTGGTGACCCACTGAGGCTCCCGGCTTGGGCTTGGTAACTCCAACCTCTGCCTGCATCTTCATGCTGCCTTCCCTCTGTGTCTCTGCATGTTCTCCTTTTTCTGTCTCGTATAAAGACACTCATCATTGGTTTTAAAAACCCTAATCCAGAATGATCTCATCTCATGATCCTTACTTTGATTACATCTGCAAAGACCCTTGTTCCAAATAACGTCACATTTTGAGATTCCAAATGGACATATCTTTGGGGGCCACAATTCAACCCACTCGGGGTGTGCCGGCAATGGGGTACAGGGTTCCATTTTGGGGATGATAAAAATGTTCTAAAATTGATTGTGGTGATGGTTGCATGACTTTATGAATATACTGTCAGGCACTGAACGGTGTACTTTAAAAAAAATTTTTATTTTATTTTTATTTATTTTTGGCTGCACTGGGCCTTCCTTGCTGCATGCGGGCTTTCTCTAGTTGTGTGGAGCGGGGGCTACTCTTTGTTGCGGTGCGCGGGCTTCTCATTGCAGTGGCTTCTCTTGTTGCGGAGCACAGGCTCTAGGTGCGCGGGCTTCAGTAGTTGTGGCTCGTGGGCTCTACAGCGCAGGCTCAGTAGTTGTGGTGCACGGGCTTAGTTGCTCTGCGGCATGTGGGATCTTCCTGGACCAGGGATCAAACCCGTGTCCCCTGCATTGGCAGGCGGATTCTTAAATCACTGTGCCACCAGGGAAGTCCCTCAAGCACTCTTTTGAACACTAAGCATTTTGTTTATACTAGGAAAATCTGAAGGTAATATCTTTTTCTTCCACATGTTATTGACTATGTACCTCATTCATTGCAGGACAAACCCTAGGGTTTTTGTTTATTTATTTTTGGTGGGCTTTTTGTTTATTGGCTGGTTGGTTAGCTGGTTGGTTGGTTTGCTAAAAGACTGCATAGTGTCTGTTGAAGCATTGGGTTTGGGGGGTTTGTTTTTTCCATTTTATTGAGATATAATTGACATACAGCTCTATGTGAGTTTAAGAGGTGTCTGATGATCTCACTTTTATGTGGAATCTAAAACAAAACAAAACAAAAATCAAAGAAAATAGATAATAGATCATATTTGTGGTTACCAGTGGTGAAGCACTGGTTTTTTTGTTTTGTTTTGTTTTGTTAATTTTATTTATTTATTTATTTATTTATTTATGGCTGTGTTGGATCTTCGTTTCTGTGCAAGGGCTTTCTCCAGTTGTGGCAAGTGGGGGCCACTCTTCATCGCAGTGCGTGGGCCTCTCACTATTGCAGCCTCTCCTGTTGCGGAGCACAGGCTCCAGACGCGCAGGCTCAGTAATTGTGGCTCATGGGCCCATTTGCTCCGCGGCATGTGGGATCTTCCCGGACCAGGGCTCGAACCCGTGTCCCCAGCACCGGCAGGCAGACTCCCAACCACTGCACCACCAGGGAAGCCCAGCACTGGTTTTTGAGTCAGAAGTCCTGAATCTACTGGAGGTCCTAACATTGACCCTGATGACTTTAGCCAGCTTCTTACGCTAGTGAACACTGGTTTCTTTCTTCTTTTTTAAAAAATTCTCACACAGATGAGAGCCATTCGTCCTGACTGTCTTGCAACTGCAAGGTGAAACTTCCCCTTCACCTGATAAGGTATCTCTGTCTTAGAGATGATGACAGTCCAGGACAGGAATGGCCAGGCGAGTAATAGCAGGTGCTCCAAAGACTAGCCTGATCCTCGTGCAGCCGCAGGAGACACCATAGGCAGGGCTGAGGCTCGCCATGGTTTTCCCCAAAGTGTGACTGTGACAGAACTGTTGGTGTCCCGTCCAGATGCCCTAACTGGGGCATGCACCTGTCCTCCAGCTCCAGGGTGTTGGCTGCTAACTGCTCACCCCTACACCCTCCTCCTGTCCTTGGCTGGCCACCACGGCTTTGTCTGGAGACGCCTGGAAGGTTCTGCACCATCCTTGGAGGGAAGCCTGCGGCCAATGACTAATCTACGTGGGAGTACAACAGCCCTGCTCCCTTGCCTCTGGCTGCGTGTGGAAGGACAACCTCAGTGATACAGGTCACATCCTAGAGCTCCCCTGGGATCAGGCTGAAGCTACACTTAATCCAAAGAGCAAATTGGCTGGTTAGCAAAGTCATTTCAAAGTCCCCTAGAACTCAAAGATTATCACAGTAGCAGCTGGGGATGACTTTCCAAACCCAACTGAATATTAAATCAGTAGTAAATTTGTAAACAAACAGAAAAAACCAGTATGCTTTACTTGGCACAATATTTTAGAAATCATTATTTAGATGTCCTTGAAAGGCAAACAACTTTTCCAGCAATGTTTGTCTACTGCTCACTTCATGATATAAATACTAAGCACATGAGGCCAGATACTGAGATTAAGGTTCAGATATCAGAATATCCCTTACCTTGATTCGACCCTTTGCTGGAAAGCCAGGACTCGTGTGGCTGTCAGGTTTTCATAGGGTAGAGGTGTATGGTGCTGTCTTCCATGCTTTTAAAATGCCGAAGGGGCAAAGCCCACAACGAGACCACACCCTTGAAACTCTTGCTGATTTCTGAAGAGAGTGAGTACCAGGGCAGACGCCACCTCCTCCTTGAAGGCCTCCCTAATGCCGTGGGCACAGCTCTCCTCCCTGCGTACTCCAGTGGCACTTGACACATTCCTCTCTGCATGGCCTGGTTCAGGGTAGATATTCAATAAGTTGGTTAAGTGTAAACCTAATAAAGTGTGTTTTACGGGAAATTATGTGGAAGCCACCAATGGAAACTGAAATTGCCTAGTAGCCACATTAAAAAGATAAGAAGAACCAGGTGAAATTAATTTCAATAATATATTTTATTTAACCCAATATACCCAAAATATTATCAAGACAATACGCCATCACTATAGAAAACTTTAATGAGCTGTTGTTCTGTTTTTTTTTTTGTCCATGCTGCGAGGCACGCGGGATCTTAATTCCCCCACCAGGGATGGAACCTCCGCCGTCTGCAGTGGAAGTGCAGAGTCTTAACCACTGGACCGCCGGGGATTTAACACAAAAAAGGCAGTAACAGAGGTGTGTTTGAAGAAGAGTTCGCAGACCAGGAGTTTGGGAAAGAGAGCTGTGTAGTGTGAAAAGGTAAAATCGGAGACGTGGGTGAGATCCTAATGGTCATGCAAAGCCTTGGAAGCCATGGCAGGGAGTTTGCAGTCTGTTCAAAGGGCAGAAGTACAGTGGACTTTGGTGACTCTGCCTCTCCCTTTGGCTCGCTCTCTGTCTCTCTCTAATAGATAAAATGAATAGCAGGCAGAATCTTGAGTGTGCCTCCTGTCTCTTGGGGACCCTGGACTGACACAAGTGTAAACAGTGTGTAAAACCAAACTAAGAAAGTCCAGCTAGGTTTAGGCCATCGGATAATTATTCAAGGAAAGAACAACTTCTCTGAATGCATAAGAGTAATGTATAAGTAACCGTTTTGATGTACTCCTATAGAGGTGAACATTTTTCTATACAAAGTTTCAACAATTTTCCTGCATTCTAGCTTACGCAGCTCATTTATTCAGTTGCATTTCCTGTGAAGTCAATGTCTATTTGGATGCCTTCTGGAGTATCATAGCGCTGATTAATGAGACTTAATTTTATAAAGTACTTCTTGATGACTGCCTGAACCAAATCCTTTCAAGTCCTTTCCTAATGTCTTGGTGCGACTTGTGAAAGGTGAAGCCACACTAATCCTTGCTCTCCATCAAAGTTGCAGGAAAACAGGAACAGGACAATTCCCTGCAAGCATGTCACCATGTGAGCTGAGTAACCGGAGACCTGGAGGAGCTCAGGGTTACTGTGTTTGAAAAGCAGTTGTTGAAGAGACTCACAATGGAATTTATGGGACGCTTCAGAGGAGGCTGAAGACCCGCACCTCAGATTTAAGCAGAGGGATTTTCTTTTCTAACTGTATTTTAAAGAATTTTTAAAAGAATTTTAAATTAAAAAATTTTAATTTTCTTAAAAAATTTTTGGAATGACAATTTTTTTTTTAATTTTCAAAAAATTTAATTTTCAAGAATGACAGCTGTCCCACGCCTTGTCTTTGTCAGAGCTTCCACATTACAGCAAGCACATCTGGCAAGTTAAAAGGAGAAGAATTTAAACAGAAAACTATTCCTCCCTACCTCACTTTCTTATAACATACTTATATTCTTATAATACTCATTCTTAGCCTACTTCCCCCTTTTAGTCCACCCTTCTACAAGACATGTTGACAGCTTACGAGATTTCATTCATTCACTCAACAAACAGTTACTAAAGCATTACCCTCATCCTTTGGTTATACAAAGCTGACCGTGTTAGTCATGATTCTTGGTTGCAAGCAGCAGAAGCCAACTCTACACACACAAAAGAATATTCGGAAGAAACAGATGGGAGGAAGGAGAACTGGGTTTGGAAAGTGGACAGGACACAAGGCAGCGGTGGAGGGTCAGCAAGCAGAAAGACAGACACCATTTTTTAGCAGAAACCATTTGGTCGGGATGCTACCACCATCACCGTGAACAAGGCCTAACCGTATCATCCTCTTTGTGTCGCTAGTTCAAGATTCTGTGTCCCAGGTGGGAGAAGTGATCGGCCAAGCCAGGTCCTGTGTCCATACCCTAATGGCCTGCGACAGGGAAAGAGTACTTCTTGTCCTTTGATGCTTTCACAGGGGAGGTAAACTCTACAAAGCCAGTGGTGGGGGTGGGGAGAGCTCAAAAATAGGAATGGCTGTGGCCGCCAAAATCAACTACACACTTGAGTAAGTAAGGCACTGACTTTGTCCTTAAGAAGCTCTCAGTCTTGGGCTTCCCTGGTGGCGCAGTGGTTAAGAATCCGCCTGCCAATGCAGGGTACACGGGTTCAAGCCCTGGTCCGGGAAGATCCCACATGCCGCGGAGCAACAAAGCCCGTGCGCCACAACTACTGAGCCTGCGCTCTAGAGCCCGCGAGCCATAACTACTGAACCCGTGAGCCACAACTACTGAACCTGTGTGCCACAACTACTGAAGCCCGCATGCCTAGAGCCCATGCTCCACAACAGGAGAAGCCACCGCAATGAGAAGCCCGCGCACCACAATGAAGAGCAGACCCCGCTCGCCGCAACTAGAGAAAGCCCGTGCGCAGCAACGAAGACCCAACACAGCCAAAAATAAATAAATTAATAAATTAAAAAAAAAAAAAAGAAGCTCTCAGTCTTGAAGGAGAGACACACAATAGATAGATGAAACCCAACACAGAATAATAAACACAATACCAGGGACATGATCAAGAAAAAGTACAGTGCCAGGCTCTGAGCACAAACTCTGCAGGCAGATGGTTAAATCTTGGTTCTGCTAGGTGTAAGCTGCATGACCTTGAAAAGGTGTTTAACCTCTTGTTGCCTCCTCACTTGCAAAGAAAAGTTAATATTACTAATCTCTTCAGAGGTCTGCTATTAAATAAAGTATGCAAAGCAATTAGCATAGTGCCTGGTACACAGTAACACTTCAATAAATGTTAGCAATGATTATTACTATAAAGGGCCATAGGAGCTCTACCAGAATTGGAAAAAAGCCCATCGTTCACTCATACAAAACTCCAACCTACGGACTCTATCTACTCACATCTTCCCAGAAAATAGATTCGTTTTCATTTTGTCTTTGGAAGCAAATAAGTGACTCTGCCTAAAACAGGAACATAAATTACAAACATATCTTCCAATCTTTTCCCCAGTCCCTCATTTAATATACAGAAAAATGGGCTGGGTTGGGTGGAGACAGGGAATAATATCTGCATCAGATTCTCAGAAGGTTTAGCAACTTCAGAAACAAAGTTGGGGCCTCCACCCTAGAAGAAAGCTGTGCAGAAGGAGATTTTAATAATCATTGTGTTGGCAGAGGAATTGGAATTGCATATACATACCCAAATATGGATGTCCGAGGAGGTTGGCTGAAGTTTCAAAAACATTACCACTCTTCCCTGACCCTCCATCCATCATCCTGCCATTATCTAATACTCTGGGATTGTGTAAGAGAAGACTGTTTCTCTTGATGGTTCCACAGACTTATCTTTGATCTCTGTCAAGTCCGAGAATTTTTTCACATCTTGGTTTCATTCTCCAAAGCAGTGCTGTCCACTAGAGCTTTCTGTAAGGACGGAAATGTTCTATATCTGTCCAATATGTGGCCACTAGTTGGTGATCACTTGAACTATGGCTAGTGTGACTGAGACACTGAATTTTTAATTTTAATTAATTTAAATGGAAATAGTCACATGTGGCTAATAGTTACCATGTGTGATGGTTAATTCCATGTGTCAGCTTGACTTGGCTAAGCGATGCCCAGAGAACTGGTAAAATATTATTTCTGGGTGTGTCTTGTAAGAGTGTTTCTGGAAGAGATTAGCATTTGAAACAGCACATTACTCAATCAAAAGATTAATCAGGGTAATCAAAAGATCACCCTTACCAGTGTGACTAGCAAAGAGAACAAAAAGGCAGAGAAAGGGTGAATCACAGCACTGCCTTTAGGGCTTTAGAGCAAGACTCTGCCTTCATCCACAGATAACTACTCTCCTTTAGAAAAACAGCTCTTAGCTGCTGCTGGGCCTTAGTAGAGACTGAACACTTGACCGTGGGCCACCAAGCTACCACGTGACCTGAGCTGCCCATCATGAACTGGGTGTCATCTGACCCACCAAGCCATAATGTTGGGTGTGCATCATCAAATGGAAGTGGTATATACATGATCTGGCCCAAGCAGGCCCTGAAGGCACAGGTAAGTTACATGATGCAGTGGCCCAAATGCCTGTGGTCCCCACCCCTGCTACTCTGTCTTGTCTCTCCCAGGCTGTGCTTATGGCTTCATGGGCAGTTCCCTATCATCAACTGACAGAGGAAGTAATGACTCAGATCTGGCTTCACAGACAGTTCTGTAGATATGTAGGTACCACCCACAAGTGGACAGCTGCTGTGTAGTTTAAAAGAAGAAAGCATTTTCCTACACAGCAAAGACTCTTTTTTAAAAAAATTTATTCTTTTTGGAAGGATTTCTAGCTAGAACTAGCAGAATCTAACAGGATTGACCCATATTACTCCTTACAGGAGTGTTTTGCTTCCATGTGGAGAAGTAATAGTTCAGGATTTGTCCTTAACTGCATTCAATGATTATCATTTCATTTATTTTATGGCTTCTCATAATAGATTTATTTAAACCTTCTTGCATTTAGGTAAAGTATTGACTTTAAAAGTACTGGAAAGTTAAAAAGAGTTATAAAGACTTAGAGAAAGAATTATGAAGGCTTATTCTACCCAAGAAAGTAAACCTTGAATAACTGTCATCATTTTCCGAAGGTGGCAAGAGTCACTTTCACCGTATCAATACCAACTGCTTATCTGCACAACCAGCGATCTTGGCTACAGTTCTAGCTTTTGAAAGCTTTTCCTTGTTTCACACGTCCTCGGTCATTAATTTCTCCTTCTAAGAGCTGGTCAGGCTACAGTCAAACAGGTCATTCACCTTCTGTGGAGTTCAGGGCTGTTTTGCTCTTTTGTCCCTGCTTCAGTGACCTCACCCTGTATTTTCTGGGTCAGGGGAAAAACTTGCAACAATGCTTGTAATTTTACTTATTTTTTAAAAAATATATTTGCCTTAATGTAATACAAATTAATTATCTTACAGTTCTGGAGGTCAGAAGTCCAAGAATGGGTCTTGGGGGCTAAAAATCAATGTTGAGGCAGAGCCGTATTTATTCTGCAGACTCTAGGGGAGAATCTGTTTCCTTGCCTTCTCCATCTTCTAGATTCTGCCCACGTTTCTCGGCTTGTGGCCCCTTCCTCCATCTGCAAAGCACATCACTTCAGCATCTGATTCCCTCTTCACATCTCTTCTCTGTTCTGACCTCCCTAAGGACTCTTATGATTACATTGGGCCCAACTGGTTAATCCAGGATAATCTCTCTATCTCAAGATCCTTGATTTAATAACATCTGCAAAGTTTCTTTTACCATGTACTGTAGACTGAATGTCCATGTCCCCCCCAAATTCATAGGCTGAAACCTAATCCCCAGTGGGATGGTACTAGGAGGTGGGAGTTTGCAAGGTGATTAGGTGATAAAGGTGGAGCCCCCATGAATGGGATTAGTGCCCTTATAAAAGAGACTCCAGAGAGCTCCCTAACCCCTTCCCGTCTGTGAGGACACAGCAAGAAGACTGTTACCTGTGAATCAGGAAGTGAGTTCTCACCAGACACTGAATCTGCCAGTGAGAAATAAATGTCTGTTGTTTATTGGCTACTCAAGTCTATGGAATTTTGTTATAGTGGCCCAAACAGACTAAGATACCATGTAAGATAACAAATTCACAAATTCCTGGGATTAGGATGTGTATATCTTTGGGGAGGGGGCCATAATTCAGCCTAACACAGTGAGATTTTATACTGTAAGCTGCCTACAATAATACTTCTACAAACGAATAGAAAACAGAATTTTAGTTCTGGTCTAGATTTTATTAGTTTGCTCTTGTTGCCCAACTTGGCATTCAAGTAGCCAGAGCTAACCAGCCATGGGAACCTCTGAGAGTTTTCAAAATCCCTCCAGTGTTGAGATGCATAACTACCACTTGATAAGGCTAAGAGACATGGGGTGTTTATGACCCCTCCACTCTATGAGCTAGCCAAGACATGGCTGCTTTAATCCTTTGGGATATTTCCAACTATACTCTCAACATCACACAATGCTCCTAGTGACAAAGTCTTAAAAAAAGAACAGAGTCCATGAGGAAAAGGAAGCTATTACAATCAGCAAGATAAACAAAAGCACTGGAGTTCCTTGGTGGCTCAGTGGTTAAGAATCTACCTGCCAATGCAGGGGACATGGGTACAAGCCCTGGTCCGGGAAGATCCCACATGCCGTGGAGGAACTAAGCCCGTGCACCACAACTACTGAGCCTGAGCTCTAGAGCCTGCGAGCCACAACTACTGAGCCCGCATACCACAACTACTGAAGCCCGTTCGCCTAGAGCCCATGCTCTGCAACAAGAGAAGCCCACACACCGCAGGGAAAAGTAGCCCCTGCTTGCCGCAACTAGAGAAAGCCCGTGCTCAGCAATGAAGACCCAACGTAGCCAAAAATAAATAAATAAAAAAAAATTTTAAAGCCCTTTTTTATAGTCACCCCATGAAAATAATAAATGCCCCAAGCTAGAATGTCATAATGTGGATTCTATCTTCCATTCTGCTTTTAAAGAAGTATATCAAATTTTTTAAGCTAATATAGAATTAGGCAAGTACATAAAAATTTTTTTTACACTTAGGAGTTTCCAGAGTAGATTGTTATTTCAAATGCAATAGAAACTGCAAATGACTCTGTAAAACAAGGACAAATCAACAACAGAAATGGGCTAGGTGAGCTGAGAGACAGTAGTAATCTCCATCTTTAGATTGGAAATTTGTTGCTTAATAGTAAAAGGAATAATACAGTTTACTTTAAACAATATCTTTACCTGAAAGCCTCAAAGCCCACTCCAACAAGTCAGTGGATATCAGCATTTTATATAACTGAGTGAATAATGACTAAAAAGAGATTTTTGTGTTCAAGATATGCAGATGTCACAATCAATTTGTTGCACCATGGTATCTTTGCAAACGAGCTCATTTGTTTTCACTGATCTCTTACCCTTAGATATGAAGAAATGGAAGAATAAAAGGTCAGATGGGAGGTAGATAGGACATCTACCTGAGACAATTAAGACGAACACCCAACAACAGCATCCAGGTCACATAGTGCCTACCTCTGACCTAGTAATGATGGGAAAGTAGTCCTGAATTATAGTCCTGGCTTCTTAGCTGAAAACTTGTCATGAGGAACACCTGCTTAATTTCTCAGTGGCTATTTCTTTACCTGAAAAATATCAATAAGAATAAGAAACTTGACAGGGACAGTTCCACATTTCATCTGGAGTTCTAAGGTTGATTTGTCAACAAACAACTGTGCAATGGGGGCTGATGGGTAGATACAGAAGCAAAACAGAGAGAGTGCAGAATCCAGTGAGCTCTTAACAGGCAGCAGGAAGATTGGCTACAACTCATGCTGGGAGGACGAGAAGAGGTGCCGAATTTCATCTACCTACATCAGAAAGTAAAGATAGGTAAGGATGAAGTTTGAAAGACAACCAGAATGTATGATGCTCTGAATTGAGAAATGTATAATTAACTCCAGTTCAAAGATGTGGACTCGAGAGCCAGATACAGAAAGGCCTGGGCTTGTCTATATGGGGTTTGGTGGATCCAAGTTCCCACGTTCTGCCTGCCCTTTCTGGCGTGTTGCCTTGAAACACTCTCAGGTGCGGTAGGACGCTAGCGATGCTTACTCAGCTCCCCTTAAGTGGATGAGTTTGCAATCCTAAAAAGGTATAAATAATAAACATATAGATGGTGAGGAAATAAAGTTTTGATATATACTGTGTAAAACCAGGTGTGAAAAGTTGTATAATCATTGTGCCTCTTTTTATAGGCTTTATTCAGTTTTCAGTGGTTTGAAACATTTCAGATAATCTGATATACTAGAGAATTTAACATCTAATTTTAATTGTAATCCTTAGGAAGATTTAACTAATTCAGTGTGCTGTCAACATTTCAATGCTGAAGAATTCTGATTTTCTAAATGTATATGTTTGATTTTTAACATATAGAAATGTTTTAGAAATTTAACCTTACTGAATGTATATTTTGATTTGCTGGATTTGTAAGAGTTATCCAAATCCTTAGCAAGATTTCACTGTTAGATTTGTAAGGCTCTCTCTTAGGTGCTTGCAAAATTCTGACTTAAGGAAAGAGCTTAACTTTCCTATCAATACATAAACTGTACAGAAGAGTAAGTTCTTTATAGAAGAATACTAGCTAATGAACGCAGAAGGAATGATAGACCTGGAATAGCATCATTCTGCAAGCCCTAATAAAGCAATGATTCTGGGCAATAATCATCACCTGGCAAAGTCATCAGGTAAGAAGCTGAAGGGTTGTATTAACAATGGATGCATCCAGCTGACAAAACGTGAACCCTTGCATCATTTTTCACATCACAAAAAGAGAAACAACCAGACCATATGTGTCTCCTGATAGAAGTACACGACACTAAATTGAATGTATTCTTGCCCAAAACCCAAGCCTGAATGTGATAACTCTCTAGATTACGGTTGTCAAATTTAGCAAATAAAAATACAAGATGACCAAATATTGCACTACTGAGCACTCTTACACTAAAAAATATTCATTGTTTAGTTAAAATTCAAATTTAATTGGGTGTCCTGTATTTTATCTGGAAACCCTACTCTAAATCTAACTACCAGTTCACAGGAAATAGAATGAATACAATCAACAAAATCTAGAATGTAGAAAACTCTCCAGGACACATGTCCTTCTACAAATAATTTGCAAAGAAACAATAGTTTATTTGCTAACTGGAAGAAAAAAACAGTTTATTCTTTGACAGAAAAATTGCAAGGATGAAAAAGGGAGGAAACCTACAGATCCTTTGGATTAAAAGAGACTTGATAGACATGGCAATAAATTTAAAGTGTGGACTTTGGATCCTGATTGGAATAAACATTTGTGACACAATTTAGGAAATATGAAAACTAACTGAATATTTAGGAATCAGTGTTAAAAGTTTTAAGTAGCATGGTTGGATTTCACAAGAGAATTTTTATCTTTTAAAGATACATATTGAAGTGTTATTGATGAAATGATATGATGTCTGAGACTGGCTACAAAACAATCCCGTGGCAAGTTGGGAGGGGTAGGGTGTCAGGAATAGAGATAAAAATGGGATAGGCAGGTATTGACAATTGTGAAAGCTGGTGAGACGTATGTGAGAGTTCATTATACTATTTTACCTTTGTAAATATTTGAAAATTTTTTAAAGTTTTTTTAAAAAATTAATTTACTTATTAATTAATTTATTTTTGGCTGCATTGTGTCTTCATTGCTGTGCATGGGCTTTCTCTAGTTGTGGTGCACGGGCTTCTCACTGAGGTGGCTTCTCTTTGTTGTGGAGCACAGGCTCCAGGCACGCGGGCTTCAGTAGTTATGCCTCGTGGGCTCTAGAGCTCAGGCTCAGTAGTTGTGGCACATGGGCTTAGTTGCTCTGCGGCATGTGGGATCTTCCTGGACCAGGGCTTGAACCCGTGTCCCCTGCATTGGCAGGCGGTCTCCCAACCACTGCACCATCAGGGAAGTCCCTAAAAACTTTTTTTAAAGGGAGGTGTTTAAGAAAAACTGAGGGGTAAACATGTAACTTAAATAGAACATTAATTATGACCCAAAACAAATTTGCATGCCTTCATAATAATTGAAAGGAATGATAAATTTAAGTTATGTTTTAGTAAAAATAAATATGCTATTTTTTTTCCCCTTGGGGGCTCCCAGGAATGGAACTGAAATGTACACAGAAAGGACCAGTTTAAAGATGGGGAACTACATAAAAAGGAACGAAATTGGGTCATTTGTAGAGATGTGGATGGACCTAGAGACTGTCATACAGAGTGAAGTAAGTCAGAAAGAGAAAAACAAATATCGTATATTAACGCATATATGCGGAATCTAGAAAAATGGTACAGATGAACTGGCTTGCAAGGCAGAAATAGAGACACAGATGTAGAGAACAAACGTATGGACACCAAGGGGGAAAAATGGGGTTGGGGGTGGTGGGATGAATTGGGAGATTGGGATTGACATATATACACTAATATGTATAAAATAGATAACTAATAAGAAGCTGCTATTTAAAAAAATAAAATAAAATTCAAAAAAATATATGAACTGGAAAAAAAATAAAGATGGGGAACTAAGTGGAAGAAGCATTATGGAAACAGAAAAATGTATGTCCCACATTCTTTCATTTCACAATGGCTAGAAAATACGACTGAAGTCAGAAGCCTCCACATAAAATTAGAACTTAGTGAGAAACCTTGAAAATAATAAGAGCACTATTGGTGCAACATCGTACCTGGTTAAAGACCATTAAAAAAAAAAGACCAATTTAGCAAATATTTACAAACCATTTCCCACAATATTTAAGTTATGACACCGTAACTTATGTATGATACCATAATGACAGATACCAGTTATTACACATTTGTCCAAACCCACAGAATGTACAGCACCAAGAGTGAACCCTAAGGTAAACCATGGACTTTGGGTGATGATGATGTGTCAGTGTAGGTTCATCATTTGTAATAAATGTGTCACTCTGCAGGGGGGGGGGATGTTGGTAACATAGGAGACTACATATGTGTGGGGAAGGGGGTAGATGGGAACTTTCTGTACTTCCCACTCAACTTTGCTGTGAACCTAAAACTAAAATAACAGTCTCTTTTTTAAAAACGTTAGGTTCCCTTTGATCATCACTGCCAATCTTGGTCTCCCTGCTGCTCCCAGGTAACCATAGCTATTGGTTTAATGTGTGTTCTTCCAGAATGTTCTCCATGCATTTATAGGTATATACAGGTACCATAGAAAATGCATAGCTTCATAGTGTGTTTTTGTTTGTTTGTCTTGAGTTCCTTTCTTGCTGTCATCTGACTGATAAAAGACCCTTGATTAAAGGTTAAGGGATCATTAAGATACTGATGGATAACACTTTGACCTGTGGCCCTTTTATACACCATTTGTTAAAAAAAAAAAAAAAGACTCGAGAATAAGAAAAGCTACCAAGTTGCTAAGGATTTGGTTGAGTAGATAAAACTTGGTTTGTTACTTTGAAAGTGGTATTAGTCTGACAAAATTTATTGTAATTGTGGGTGCGCCAGAGGAAAGCTGTTCCTTACGGCCAAAGGTTGGTCTGAATCCCTGAGAGAGGTCTTGCTGTTCTCCTGGTGAACAATGTCATATCAACATTGGACAGGGCCACTCTGAGACCATGTGAAGCAAGACGAGAACAAGACCACCTGGGAATCGTGTCTAAACACAAATAAAAGCTGAACACTATCCAAGCCCTAAAATACCAGCCATCCCCCTCTCCCAGCCAATATGAGTGATGGTTGCTTCTTTTTTTTTTTTTTTAAATTTTATAGCTACTTTTATTTTTATTTATTTATTTATTTTTGGCTATGCTGGGTCTTCGGTTCGTGCGAGGGCTTTCTCTAGTTGCGGCAAGTGGGGGCCACTCTTCATCGCGGTGCGGGGACCGCTCTTCATCGCGGTGCGCGGGCCTTTCACTATCGCGGCCCCTCCCGTTGCGGGGCACAGGCTCCAGACGCGCAGGCTCAGTAGTTGTGGCTCACGGGCCCAGCTGCTCCGCGGCATGTGGGATCTTCCCAGACCAGGGCTCGAACCCGTGTCCCCTGCATTAGCAGGCAGATTCTCAACCACTGCGCCAGCAGGGAAGCCCGATGGTTGCTTCTTTACCAACTACAGCTGTAGCCTCACTCTGGTCTCCCCTCTCTCTCATTACGTTTTATTAATGTATCTAATCATAGAATTATCCTTGCTTCCGACAGGAACATAACATCCAACCCAGAGCAAACCTCCACTTCCATGAACTCACATCAAAATCACCTAACACAAGTGCAAACCCTATAAGAAGGTCCTTAGAGCAGCCTCTCACCAAGATGCCCCAGGTTCCAGGGCAAGTGGTCTCCCTCTCTGCAACAGGCAAAATCTCACCTTGTTCACCTACAAGTGTGATTCTGATGATCTTCAGCTGGATGGTGTTGACAGAGGTTTGCTTTAAAACTTTAAACCAGTTATAAGGACTTCCCTGGTGATCCAGTGGGTACGACTCCGTGCTCCCAATGCAGGGGGCCCAGGCTCGATCCCTGGTCAGGGAACCAGATCCACATGCATACCACAACTAAGAAGTCCACATGCCATAACTAAAGATCCCATGTGCTACAACTAAGACCTGGCACAGCCTAAATAAATAAATATTTTAAAAAATATTATTAAAAAATAAAATAAAATAAAACCAGTTATAAGATAAATAAGTACCAGGAATGTAATATACAATGATAAATATAATTAACACTGCTGTATGTTATATATGAAAGTTAAGAAAGTAAATCCTAAGAGTTCTCATCACAAGAAAAAATATTTTTTCCATCTTTGATTTTTGTATCCAAATGAGATGATCTTCACTAAACTTACTGTGATAATAACTTCATGATGTATGTAAGTCAAATCCTTATGCTGAACACCTTAAACATATACAGTGCTATATGTCAATCATATCTCAATAAAACTAGAAAAAAAACCTTTAAAAACAATGGATCCTGCCCCCAAATTTGTACTCATAGGTCAACCCTCCTTAATGATTGCTTCCCACAGTGAGTGGATTTAGTGGTCGCCTTTCCAACCTCTATTTCCCATTGCTCTCGGTAACCACTGCTAATCTCATTTTTTCAGGTAACTGCCCCCACTCGGCTTACCTGTTCAACTCCTTGGCTTCCGGGGGCCCCAGGGACGCAGGTCCTCTCTATGAGGCCAGTGTAGACCTCCCTCCTCTCACGGGGTCCAGGGAGCCTCCAGGGCCACCCGCAGGGTGCTCCGAGTTTGCTGCCAAGCACTTTCCCCACAGCTGGGGGCGCTCAAGTCCTCACTACACCGGGAAGCCCAGAGGCAGAAGGACTGGAAATGGAAATTTGATTATTATTCCACAATTTTAAATGTGCATACGTGCATTTTTTGGTTTGTTTTACACAATTAGAATACTAACATAAATATAAGTTCTTTATCATGTCTTTTTCTCTTAATATATTACCATTATTGGCTCCACATTGCTCCAAACTTTTTTTTTAATTTTTAAAAAATTTTTATTTATTTATTTTTTGGCTGTGTTGGATCTTTGTTGCTGCACGCAGGCTTTCTCTAGTTGTGGCGAGCGGGGGCTACTCTTTGTTTCGGTGTGCGGGCTTCTCATTGCGGTGGCTTCTCTTGTTGCGGAGCACGGGCTCTAGGAGCGCAGGCTTCGGTAGTTGTGCCTCGCCGGCTCAATAGTTGTGGCCCACAGGCTTAGTTGCTCCACAGCATGTGGGATCTTCCCGGACCAGGGATCAAACCCATGTCCCCTGTGTTGGGAGGCAGATTCTTAACCACTGCGTCACCAGGGAAGCCCCACTCTAAACTTTCTGAATTCAAATTTCTTGGAACAGACTTCAGCTAGCCTGTTTGAGATAGAATCCCTCTTTCCTTTTACTCTTTATAATTGTCTTTTGAGACTATTTTGGAAGAAGAGCCAAGTTTTCTTGGGCAGCATAATCATTCCAAGGATTGTAATATACATCATGCCAAAACTCTTTAGGGAAGGACTTTTTTTTTTTTTAAATTAATTAATTAATTAATTTATTTATTTATTTTTGGCTGTGTTGGGTCTTCGTTGCGGCGAGCGGGGGCCACTCTTCATCGCGGTGCGCGGGCCTCTCACTATCGCGGCCTCTCCTGTTGCGGAGCACAGGCTCCAGATGCGCAGGCTCAGTAATTGTGGCTCACGGGCCTAGTTGCTCCGCGGCATGTGGGATCTTCCCAGACCAGGGCTCGAACCCGTGTCCCCTGCATTGGCAGGCAGATTCTCAACCACTGCGCCACCAGGGAAGCCCAGGGAAGGACTTTTAAAATCTGATTTTAGTTGTCATTAGGTAATTAACTAAGCTATCAATATTAACCTTCAAGTTTATTACTTCAGGCCAATACCTCAGACCAAACTGGTATCACATCTGAAATGTGAAACACACCCATAAAATTTACCTAGTAATAAATCTGCTCAACAGAAGTCTCACAATATAAGCACCTATTCTTTGGGCGTGTGCCTTTCTGACCCATGTAAACATTTTGCCCCAGATACAGCTATCCTGTTTAAAACAGAATTGAGGAACTGGAGTGGTTTGCTCCCAGCTGTCTCGAATACACAAAATTCTTCTCAGTCAAGCACTGAGCTGCCTATAAAACTTCTTTTTATATTTAAAAAAGTTGCTCGTTTGTTTTTGACAAGGAAACCTTACAATACTTAACTCGTTTTTTGTTACATTAAAAAGTCAAAGTAACATATTAAAAAAACAAATAGTACAAAAATATTAAAAATAAAAAATAAAATTATTTTCCATCCCAAACCCCTCCAGGCCTATTCTCCGGAGAACATTCCTTTTAATAGTGTATCCTTTGAGAAATTTTCTCTGCCTTTATAAATGTATATGTATATATCACTTAAAAAAAACAGAAAAAAAAAAAAAAAACAGAAACAGGACCATACTGGATACAGTTTGTATGTTCTTTCACTTAACAATATATACAGCAGCACAAACACCCTGCATCCATGTTTTTCCAATGGTGGCATAATATTCCATTGTATGAACACATCACAATTTATTTAATCAGTCCCCGATTGACGAGCATTTAGGTTGTCTCATTTTTTTCCACTATAACAAACAATGTGAAAATAAACATGCTCATACAAGCGTTTTCCTGCATTTGTGTAACTGCCTCTGTGGAATAAATTCCTAAAAAGGAAATTGAGTCTAAGGGTTGGGTAGTGAACAGTTTGAGAGCTATTGACAAATTGTTTTCTAAGAAGGCTGCACCAATTACCACTCTCACCTGCAGTATATAATGCTGCATGCTTCCCCACACACTAGCCAACATTTGTGCTTCTTCAACTTTTTTATCTTCGCCAGTCTGATAGGTGGAAAAATGACATTTCCTGTGTGTGCTTTTGTGTGTGTGCCAGTCCACCATGAGTGCAAGGTTACTGCCATTTCTGAACATGGTGACTCAATTTAATAAATCAAGGTAGTAACAGGGATGGTTGGTTTTTCAAAAGTTTATCCTTACGTCTAAGAGTGATTAATCGGCTTTGCAGCCTAAATTGGAAAGATTAATTATATACTGAGCAGTGCTTGGGAGTCACTTTCTGATTACTCTTTTTTTCAAAATTTGTCTACTTTTTATTTTATTTTTTGGCCACACCACATGGCTTGCAGGACCTTAGTTCCCCGACCAGGGACTGAACTCACGCCCTCAGCAGTGAAAGCACAGAGTCCTAACCACTGGACAGCCAGGGAATTCCCTTCTGATTACTCTTTGATCTTAAAATGTCAAGCTAAGAATTGAGGGAACTAACAAGATGACATAAGGAATGATTACAATTTTGATTCAGTTATTTATAAATATCAGCACATGTCATTTGAAATCATGATAATGAGGACAATGAATGTTGTATGTGCATGTGAAACAGGCAGTCCTAAGAATAGCCTAAGAGAAAAGGGAGTACAGTACATCTTCAAACTTTGCCTTACCTCTTATGAATAGCTTTGGAAGAAAGTTATTACTATCACTAAGAGAAATTTAAAATTCCTTACTGAAATTCATTTAAAGTACCTTTTTATTTTAGAAGAGATTTAGACTTACAGAAAAATTGCAAAGATACTACAGACAGTTCCCAGACACCCCACACCCAGTTTCCCTATTTATTAACTCCGTATATTAATATGGTACATTTGTCACAATGAATAAACCAATGCTGATTGGTACATTATTATTAACTAAAGTTCATACTTTACTCAGATCTCCTTAGTTTTTCCCTAATATCCTTTTTCTGTTCCAGGGTCCCATCCAGAATGCCACGTTACATTTAGTTGTCACATCTCCTTTGGCTCCTCTGGGCTGTGACAGTTTTTCAGTTTTTCAGTTTCCTTGTGTTTGATGACCTTGACAGTTTTGAGGAGTCCTGGCCAGGTATTTTGTAGAATGTCCCTCAGTTGGGATTTGTCTGATGTTTTTCTCATGATTAGACTGGGCTTATGGATTTGGGAGAGGATGACCATAGAGGTAAAATGCCCTGTTTGTCACATTATCGTATCACACTGTCAACATGACTAATCACTGTCACTGTTGACCTTGATCATCTGGTCGAGTGACATACATTTATTAACTTTCTCTGTTGACATAAGCAAGGTTACAGGACATGACGAGTTGAGTCCTGAGGGTTTCCAAAGTAAATTGTGGTGGCGAGGCTGATTATTAGGCAGTTAGGAGACCCCTCATTCTCTAGGAGACCCTGCCAAGGGAGGAGAAAGAACTCTATGCCAGAGCATAATGAACTTGGAAGCAATCTTGGAAATTCAGAAATATATTGTTCAAAATGACCCCACTGGGGTAAGTACTGTTACTCATACTTTACAGAAGAGGAAAGTGAGGCACAGTGCCAAGGATACAGGCAAGCTGAGATGCAATCCATGCATTCTGGCCACAGGGTCCAGGCTCTTACCACTGTGTGTACTGCCTCACCAATGCTATCTTTTGTCTTAACTTGCATTTCCCAGATTACCAGTGAGATGGGGCATCTTTCCTTTGGTGTATTGTCTATTGGACTTCTTTTCAAGACCTCATTTTGGACAGGTGATACAAAGAAGGAACCATGAGGAACAGATTCAGGGTGAGACCCCAGAGTCAGAGCTGGCAGAGACCTGGAGGGGTGGCATCCCATGCCCAAAGTGGGGGCCCTGCTGGAGCCAGCAGCTGGGATCATCTCAGGGTATAATTTAAGCACGACCCTTGGTGAGGATCGCCAGATTTAGCAAATAAAAATACAAGATCTGGGACTTCCCTGGTGACTCAGTGGTTAAGAATCCACCTGCCAATGCAGGGAACATGGGTTCAAGCCCTGGTCCGGGAAGATCCCACATGTCGTGGAGCAACTAAGCCCATGCGCCACAATACTGAGCCTGCGCTCTAGAGCCCGCGAGCCACAACCACTGAGCCCGTGAGCCACAGCTACTGAAGCCTGCGTGCCCAAGAGCCTGTGCTCCGCAACAAGAGAAGCCACTGCAACGAGAAGCCCGCGCACCGCAACGAAGAGTAGCCCCCGCTCGCTGCAACTAGAGAAAGCCCACGCGCAGCAACGAAGACCCAACGCAGCCAAACAACAACAAAAAATACAAGATCTCCACTTAATTTGAACCTCAGATGAACAACTTATATGTTCCAAGTGAAATTCAAATTGACCGGGGCATCCTGTATTTTAACACTCCCCTTGGCTGCATGACCCCCAAGCCTGATTTCCAGCCCTCCTAGATTCTGTGAGCCACTTCTCTTTCACTGATTATTCCCAGCTGTGGTAGAGTCGGCCGTGGCTGAACTAAAACGCTTTACACTGTGACTCTACCGACATGGGAAGACAAATGGAAGATCTAGAAGGCTGAGGGTTTCAAGAAAAAAAATGGGAGAGAAGACAAATTCTTTGTGTAAGAGAAAACAGTCCAATGTGCTTCATATGCAAAATGTCTTTCTAGAGAATTCCACTTAAAGTGTCTTTATAAAACAAATCATAACATCCACTTGCTTCCTTTATTTCTGGTACATGCCTGATCCCCATAAGCTTTGGAATTTGCAACACCTGAAATAGTTCCGCCCCTTTTCCTCATAGGTGAGTAATTAGAGATTTACAGAAGCTCTGTGCCTGCACTACAGTCACACAGCAAAGCTGGGGTGGGAACACAGGTCTTGAGATTCACAGCCGCTATTCCCACCACTCCAAACTTCTAACCCAGAAGACCCTCGTTATAAGCATAGTGCACACTAAAATGCAAGATCATGAAACAGAAGGAATCACGTCTAATGAACAAGCATGTTTCTACAAAGGGTAGCACAGTGCCTGAAACCGAACGGATACTTGTTAAGTGGATGGGTGGAAAAGTAGAATCTGTCCTTTAAAAAAAAAATTCGTTATTTAAGTATTAATGTATTGAGATGTATTAAATGTTTGCCGACCCAAAGTTGATCTTTGAATGAAAGGACACAATGAGGTAGGTAGAGGGAAAGCCATGTGTGAGAAGTTTTCATACTAGAGGAGGTGATGGGCAGGACTTCAACTAGCTTTCCTTTTCCGATGGCATATATCTGTTCAATCACCGGATCGATGAATATAGATGAATTGAGCAGATCTTTCATTTCACGACTGGAGAACCAGGTATAGACTAGTCTGGTTTAATCTTTATCGGCAACCTCACTTCAGTCTTAGGAATCTATCAGATTCACCAAGTCTAGATCTCTGCTGCCACCTAGTGTTAACAGTTTCTCAGGTTTAAAAAGGTAGAAAGTCAGGAAGCTCTGTGCTCTGAAAAAATTTCACCTGGAGTTCCTTCGACCATTTCTATTTCAGGATTTCCAACTCTATCAAAGGTTTTTGTGGGTAAAACAAGAAACAGTATATCTTCTATTTGTACTGCACAACTATTTTACCTCTGTTGCGTCTGATGTGTCCAAAATGTTTACGAAGGAAAAAAGTTTGATTAAGAAACAGGTTGGCCCAAGCCTCTTAAAGCCAGCAAGTTTTGCTGGGAAAAGTGGGACATTTTCCTGATAGGAAAGAAAATCCACCTATTTTGGATACCAATGTTGATCTTTTCTCCCTTCCTTCCATTTCTGATCTCCATTAGAAAAAGAAGAAAAAACACAGACGGTTTTGGAGGTGCTCTTCATCGATTCTCTCTAAATCAAGTTATGGCAGAAGACAGTAATGTCTGGCCTGGCCCCAGGCCTTTAAACCAGAGTTACTCCCAGTTTGGACACAGAGGCATCTAGCATGGAGGGCCAGGTTATGGAGGCCAAACTTTCAATCTTCTGAAAGCACAGAGAGTGAGAGAGAGTGCTTTCCTGCGTGGCAATCCAGAGCCGTGACAGCACAGCTGAGCTCAATGAGAAAAGGGACGTCATTTCTATCTAATCGTTTGCACCCTTTATACTGTATCTTGGCTGAACGTAGCCAAATAAAGACAGTACTAAGAGATTGTTATGAGAGTTATGTTACTGTAAGAGAAATATTTTTATGATAGAAGGAAAAGCCGGATACTCCTGTCTGTGCTTTTCTTACCTTTTTTTCTGTTAGTCCAAACTAAACGAATTTATCCATGGGCCTTCCCATACAGGACTTCCCAAACCCTAACAGGCATCCCCCTTGGTGGCAAAGCTGGGGATTTCTGCTACTTGGTTCGGGAGGTAATAACCAGTCTCCCAGGATTAGTTGTATATTTTCAAAGTGATGGCCGAGTTCACATCCGTTATCTATTCCTGAAAGTTTTGACTGCTTTTCAATCACAAGTCTTACTGGAAAATAATGATAACTGCCATAAGGGAACAGAGTCAAAGGACTAAAATCGGAGCGAGAAACTAGATTTTGACATGAGCTCAAGCACTGGGGGAACAGGAAAAGATTGTTCTCTGCAAATGGTGTGACTTCATTGAGGAACATGACAGATCCTCAGTACAGTAAGTCCCCTACATACAAACCTTCAAGGTGCAAACTTTCAAAGATGAGAACGTGCCTGTCCAATCATGTAAGTTAGTTCACGTGTCTGGCATACATTGTCATGTACATGCATCCTCCACAAGTGATTGTGCTTTTGTGTACTTTATTGTACAGTACTGTTGCTGGGCAACACGAGGAGCTTACTAATGAAGACCTGATGGAATTGGAAGCCCAGAGAAAGGACGAAGAGAGACAAGAGGAAGAAGTAACTGAAGATCCGAAGAGATTCACAACGGAGGAAATGGCAGGGGGATTTTTTTTTTTTTTTTTTTAATTATTAGCACCTTTAATTATTATTTATTTATTTATTTATTTTTTGGCTGTGTTGGGTCTTCGTTTCTGTGCGAGGGCTTCCTCTAGTTGCGGCGAGCGGGGGCCACTCTTCATCGCGGTGCACGGGCCTCTCACTATCGCGGCCTCTCTTGTTGCGGAGCACAGGCTCCAGACGCGCAGGCTCAGTAGTTGTGGCTCACGGGCCTAGTTGCTCCGCGGCATGTGGGATCTTCCCAGACCAGGGCTCGAACCCGTGTCCCCTGCATTAGCAGGCAGATTCTCAACCACTGCGCCACCAGGGAAGCCCGGGATTTTCTTTATTTGAGGAGGCACTGTTAGTTTTTGAGGCACGGGACCCGAACATAGAACGGTACAAGAAGGATGCAGCAGCCATTCAGAATGCAATCCAGTGCTACCGTGTCATCTGTGACGAGGAAAAAGAGCTACTACCCGTTTTTTCAAGAGGGTAGATAGAGTTCATTCCAGCAAGGAACCAGAACCTTTGCCATCAACGTCAGGTGTGAGTGAAATTGCAGCTTGCCCTCTGTCTCCTATTGCTGACGATCCTTCAGCTCTACCATCTCCCACCTCCTCTCCCTCCTCCAGTCAGTAACTCTTCTTGCCTGTTCCCTTGATGCCAGCCCCTGTATGCCAGCTGTTGTACTGCACTACTGTACTTTTCAAGGTACTGTACTGTAAGATTAATTGTAACTGTAAATGTTACTGTAACTGTAAATTGTAACTAAATTAACTGTAAAATGTTGTCTTTATTTTTTGTTTGTTTTTTATGTATTATTTGTGTGAAAAGTATTATAAACCTATTACAGTACAGTACTATATAGCCGATTGTGTTAGTTGGGTACCTAGGCTAACTTTGTCGGACTTACAAATTGGACTTACAAATGCGCTCTCAGAATGGAACCTGTTCGTACATAGGGGACTTACTGTAAAAACTTGTCGACTTATCCCGTGGTGCCATTACAGCAGTGTCGATATAAACAAGTGAACAAGAGAGAGTGAACAAATTCGGATTTCTTTGGCCGCCTCCTTTATCCACCTCCCACGTACCTACTACACCTAGTTATTCAGCCCACTCTGCAAAGACGCTGGCATCTTACCTCGGATCATAGGCCAAGGTTAAACCTCTGCTCTCACTGCACAGGATCCAGGCCTTTCTTATGTCATGGTGTTTTGTGCCCAGTAACACAGGGATGATGTTCATATAAGCATCATCCAAAACAGTGCTTTGAAAACGTTTTGACCACAACCCTCAGGAAGGAAGGAATTTACATAGTGATCTGTTATACACATGTGCAGGTGTGTGCATATACACTGGTAAACAAGTTACAGAAAACAATGTTTACCCTATGTCTGGTAAGTTCTGATATGTCTCTTCTACTCTGTTTCATTTTTTAAAACTCTGGTTTTTATCCACTACATTGATTTCACAATCTATTAATGGGTCCTGACCTGTAGTTTAAAACACAGCGATGCAGACTTCCCCAGTGGCGCAGCAGTTAAGAATCTGCCTGCCAATGCAGGGGACGCAGGTTCGGGCCCTGGTCCAGGAAGATCCCACATGCTGCGGAGCAACTAATCCCGTGCACCACAACTACTGAGCCTGTGCTCTAGAGCCCGTGAACCACAACTACTGAGCCCACATGCCACAACTACTGAAGCCCGCACACCTAGAGCCCGTGCTCCACAAGAGAAGCCACCGCAATGAGAAGCCCGCACACCACAATGAAGAGTAGCCCCCGCTCGCCACAACTAGAGAAAGCCCTTGCGCAGCAACAAAGACCCAATGCAGCCAAAAAATAAATAAATGAATGAATGAAAATTAAAAAACAAAACAAGACAAAAAAACCCACAGTGATGTACAACACTTTCACATTTTGAGACATGGAGTTATATTTCTTAAGCTAATCAATTTGGAATTGTAAAATTCTAAGAAATAAATATAGGGACTTCCCTGGTGGTCCAGTGGTAAAGAATCTGCCTTCTAATGCAAGGAACGTGGGTTCGATCCCTGGTCAGGGAGCTGAGATCCCACATGCTGCGGGGCAACTAAGCCTGCACGCCACAACTACTGAGGCCGTGCGCCTCGACTAGAGAGCCCACCCGCCACAACTACAGAGCCCACATGCTCTGGAGCCCGCGCGCCACAACTAGAGACAGAAAGCCCGCATGCCACAACTAGAGAGAAGCCCGCGCTGCAACAAAATATCCCTTCGTGCTGCAACTAAGACCCGATGCAGCCAAAAAAAAAAATTAAAAATAAATAAATAAATATAAATTTCAGTAGCAATATTGAAAAGATGTCTCTTTCCTGGCACATACAAAATGCGAAGCATTGAGAATCATTCTGGAGAATTGGTGGATGCAGATAAACATGGGTCAAAGCCTATGAAGGGGCCCAAGGGAAGAGTGAAGGCATTTAACGGAACCCAGCCAACCTACACAGTGGCAACGGGAGACTCTCACAGCAATGCTGCCATGTAATTTCATTTTCCTTTGTTAAAAGAAATGATTAAAAAAAAACTCTTGTGGTTGGGAAGAACCTTAAATGTCAAATTCTATTTTCTCCTGTTGGATGACAAAAGCAAATCAGCATTTCCTTTGAAAATATGAGCACTGACTTTGGTCCTATCCCAAAGAGTTAATTTCAATTAGAAGTAGAATAAAAAAAGATTCACTAAAATATTGTTCAACTTCATCTCTTTGTTTTTCAAACGATTACTAGAATTTTATTAGCCAAGGGAGAATAGCTGGAAGAGAAATAACAAACAAAAAAATACATCTTAAGGATCCTTAAGTACATTATGTATTTACAATTTAAGCATATTTTAAAAGGCCACAGTCCATCAGTTCATAAATGCATCAACTTATGTCACAGGCCCATTTGTCCACTGTCCTTTGGCTCAGGAGACTGTCCTTTGCAACCAACCCTGATCTCTCTGATGGCACCAGAAAGGAGGCTGTCATCTTAAAGGTAAACACGGCTCTGGAGGCAGGTGCTTTTCTCCAAGAAAACTTCCACCTGCCCGCGTCCTCCTCCACCGACATCCATGCCACCAACAGCCAACAAAAGAGAAGCAAAGGCCCGTGAACAGCTGGTACCGTGTCAGACTTTGAGGAGAACACATCCCTGTCTAGTGAGGGGTGGGTTCTGGAGCCTCTCCCCTGGCAGAGAGCTTGTCAACCGGCATTGACGGGTTCTCTGGGATTTCCCACAACTCCCATGGGCTGTCAGTTCAGAAAGTGCTTTCAAGCAGGCAGTGGCACCCACACCCGGTGGGGCACACCTCCTGGGTCCGAAACCACTCCATCATGTGGCTGGTGTGTCCCCCATGCCCGCAGGTCAGGCAGAAGTTGGACGACCCTCGCACGGCCACGTGGCAGATGGCGCACTGGAACGTGAAGCCTTTGCAGATGGCGCACTGCGTGCCCCTGACCTCGCTCCGGCAGTGGCTGCAGTACACGCCGAACTCTGGAGAAGGGTGGAGATGGCCAAAAAGAGACATGGTGAGTTCAGTTCTGCAAAGGGGAACCAGGCATTGTGAATAAGAGCGAGGTACTCATTTGGGGGATTCTGTAGGATCCTATTAGACCCCTGCTGTTCAATTTCCTTTTTTTGAATGGCAGAACCCCTTCTTCCACAACCTCACTAAGTCTTTTAAAGAGGAGCTGCTGTCATCACCGCAGTGGAAGGGTGCGGGCAGGGGGTGCAGCAGGCGCCTGGCTCTCAGAGGCCCTGGGTGGAAACCCCCGTGTCTGCAGCGGTCGAGGCTCCATCTCATTCCTCTTCCACCCCAACAGCTACAGATGCAGAGAAGGCAGTTAACAAACGTTTGTCTGAAAGCACTGAAGGATCAGTCGACACTCAGGCAAGAGCTGATTGGTCTCACAATCTCTTCCCTACCTGCCTGCTAATGACCCAGCAGCCTAAGATGGACGGAGTCAGGCCACCACAGGGCCGCCCCAGCGCGGGGGGAGAGCGGTTAGGACCGCCCTGCTCCACTGGTCCCCGCCTGCCCCGAAGTCCCTGTCCCCTTCGGCCACGGCCCTGGGGCCAGGAGGCCCATGTTAACCGCCCAGCTCCCTTGCTCACCCCCTGCTACCTGGAGATCCTTCCTCCTCCCAGACCGCCTTCCACCGCGCTGCATCGAGTGCAGACCTTCCCACGTGCTCTACAGGCTCTTTTGGGAACGGTCCCCTCACCGCCTGGCCCTAACCAAACCCCGCTGCGTCTCGGCCTCCTCCGAAGGAAAGGCCGGCTCTGTCTTACATCCTAAGGATGGAGGGGTGGGAGGGGAGGGTGGCGCATGGGTCCTCTCACCTCTAATCCACCACCGTCTTTCATTCTATCCAAAGTCCACTTGCACTTCCATGCGATCAGACCCTCTCTGGCTGTAGTTTCCCCTCTGACCAGCCTGAGTTACACGGTTCCACTTCATAGTCACTTTTTTGCAACTGGCCCCTCTCTCCCTCACGGTCCCACCTGGCAAAACCTTCACCTGGATGAGCCCCGTCCCTGGCCTCCTCCGCGTCAGCCCGGGAGCATTCCCACGGGAAGGCGCACGGTCAGGATGCTCGTCTCGCTGACCGCACCTGCAGGTAGACTCCTGGCTTGTGTGCCGCGGTCGGGCTCTTCCTGCCCGACTCCCAGGTGCGCACCTCACACCTCTGCCACGTTCTTAAGCCCCTCCCACATGCCCCTCTCTCACCTGATGGTCTCTTCTCTCCCTTCCCTAAGAAAATAGAAGCCTTCCAATGGGGGACACCTCATCTCAACACCCCCAAATCGTCACATCTCCCTCTTCTTTCACCTCCTACTGTAGAGGAAGGGTCCTGGTTTCTTTCTTCTATCAAAGCCAGCTCCTCTGCTTCACCACAATAGGCAGTCATTAAAACGGACAAATAGAGACTCTAAATACGTGGTAACTAAGGAAAATATTTTATGGTAGTTCCTAGTTAAGGTAAATCCTGAGATAAACTGGTTTGAAAATTTGGGTTAAAAATAGCTATGTCTTGGGACTTCCCTGGTGGCGCCGTGGTTAAGACTCCACCTGCCAATGCAGGGGTCATGGATTCGAGCCCTGGTCCGGAAAGATCCCACGTGCCACAGAGCAACGAAGCCCGTGCACCGCAACTACTGAAGCCCACGTGCTGCAACTACTGAGCCCACGTGCTGCAACTACTGAAGCCTGTGCACCTAGAGCCTGTGCTCTGCAACAAGAAAAGCCACCACAATGAGAAGCCCGTGCACCGCAATGAAGAGCAGCCCCCGCTCGCTGCAACTAGAGAAAGCCTGCACACAGCAAGGAAGACCCAACGCAGCCCCCCCGCCCCCCCAGAAAAAAGCTGTCTTCTTTCTCTAAGCATAACTTTTTAAAAAAAATTTTATTGGAGTACAGTTGATTTACAATGTTGTGTTAGTTTCAAGTGTACAGCAAAGTGATTCAGTTATACATATATATATATATATTCATTCATTTTCAGATTCTTTTCTCATATAGGTTATCACAGAATATTGAGTAGAGTTCCCTATGGTATACAGTAGGTCCTTGTTGGTTATTTATCACATATAGTAATGTGTGTATGTTAATCCCAAGTTCCTGATTTATCCTTCCCCTGTCACGTTTCCCCTTTGGTAACCATAAGTTTGTTTTCAGTATCTGTAAGTCTGTTTCTGTTTTGTAAATAAGTTCGTTTGTATCATTTTAAAAAAATTAGATTCCACATATGAGTGATATCATATGATATTTCTCTTTCTCTTTCTGGCTTACTTCACTTAGTATGATAATCTCTAGGTTCATCCATGATGCTGCAAATAGCATTATTTTGTTATTTTATGGCTGAATAATATTCCATTGTATATATGTATCACATCTTCTTTATCCATTCATCTGTCAGTGGACATTTAAGTTGCTTCCATGTCTCGGCTATTGTGAATAGTGCTGCTATGAACATAGAGGTGAATGTATCTTTTCAAAGTATGGTTTTCTCTGGATATATGTCCAGGAGTGGGACTGCTGGATCATATAGTAGTTCGATTTTTAGTTTGTTAAGGAACCTCTATAGTGGTTACACCAATTTACATTCCCACCAACAGTGTAGGAGGGTTCCCTTTTCTCCACACCCCCTCCAGCATTTATTGTTTGTAGACTTTTTGATGATGGCCATTCTGACTGGTGTGAGGTGATACCTCATTGTAGTTTTAATTTGCATTTCTTTGATAATTAGTGATGTTGAGCACCTTTTCATGTGCTTTTTTGCCATCTGTATGTTTTCTTTGGAGAAATGTCTATTTAGGTCTTCTGCCCATTCTTTGATTGGGTTGTTTGGGGGTTTTTTTGATACAGAGCTGCATAAGCTGTTTGCATATTTTGGAGATTAAGCCCTTATTGGTCGCTTCATTTGCAAACATTTTCTCCCATTCTGTGGGTTGTCTTTTTGTTTTGTTTATGGGTTTCCTTTGCTGTGCAGAAGCTTTCAAGTTTAATTAGGTCCCATTTATTTATTTTTGTTTTTATTTTTATTACTCTAGGAGACAGATCAAAAAAGATATTGCTGCGATTTATGTCAAAGAGTGTTCTGCCTATGTTTTCCTCTAAGAGTTTTATAGTGTCTGGCCTTACATTTAGGTCTTTGATCCATTTTTAGTTTATTTTTGAGTATGATGTTAGAGAGTGTTCTAATTTCATTCTTTTACATGTAGTTGTCCAGTTTTCCCAGCACCACTTATTGAAGAGACTGTCTTTTCTCCATTGTATATTCTTGCCTCCTCTGTCACAGATTAATTGACCATAGGTGCATGGGTTTATTTCTGGGCTTTCTATCCTGTTCCACTGATCTATAGTTCTGTATTTGCGCCAGTACCACACTGTTTTGATTACTGTAGCTTTGTAGTACAGTCTGAAGTTAGGGAGCCTGATTCCTCCAGCTCCATTTTTCTTTCTCAGGATTGCTTTGGCTATGTGGGGTCTTTTGTGTTTCCATACAAATTAAAAAATTTTTTGTTCTAGTTCTGTAAAGCATAACTGTATATATTATGTAAGACTTTGCTTTGTGTTCTCATTAAAAACTGATTAGTTTATATTTCTTAAGTTTCCTTTACTGGTTTTATTGGTTTGAATAGATTCAACATTTAAAATTATGAAAATGTAAAAACCGTGTGTTCACGTAAACTGAATGATAATAACATGTCTTTTTAAAAGGGTTGTTCTTTGGCACTTGAGATAACTGTATATGTAAACTATTCTCCATTTCTATCTGGGTAAAATGATTAAAATGTCATCTTGCTGAAAAATTCAATACATCATTAGTAATCATGTTTCTTTTTAGTGTGTCACTTAAACATAATTTCTAACATCCTTATTAACTTTAAGACCTTGAACTTATATTTCATTTAACTAATGAATAATCTTTAGGGGTGTGGACAATTTCTAAATGGATTTAAATTCCCAAAGAGAAAAAATACAAAAACACTAAGTCACTGAGCATAATCTTAATATTCTCTCTTGCCGCTCATTGTTGCACATAATGGCATGACCACTAGTTAACAGCTGGTAAGAGTATGCATCCACTTTGGGTGATGCTGGTAAACATGCTAACTTTTGCCACTTTAGGAGGTACAAAGGGATGTGGAATGTGTTCAAAATCGCTTAGAAATGTACAATCTCCCAAGACTGAACCAGGAAGAAAAAGAAAATATGAACAGACCAATTACCAGTAATGAAATTCAATCAGTAATTTAAAAACTCCCAACAAACAAGACTCCAGGACCAGAAGGCTTTACGGGTGAATTCTACCAAACATTTAGAGAAGGGTTAACACCTATCTTTCTCAAACTATTCCAAAAAATCACAGAGGAAGGAACACTCGTAATTTACAAGGTCAGCATCACCCTGATACTAGAACCAGACAAAGATACCACAAAAAAAAGAAAATTACAGGCCAATATCACTGATGAACATAGATGCAAAAATTCTCAACAAAATTTTAACAAACTGAATCCAACAATACATTAAAAGGATCATACACTTTGATCAAGTGGATTCATCCCATGGATGCAAGGATTTTTTCAGCAAATCAATCAGTGTGATACACCACATTAACAAATTGAAGAATAAAAACCATATGATCATCTCAATAGATGCAGAAAAAGCTTTTGACAAAATTAAACATCCATTTATGATAAAAACTCTCCATAAAGTGGGCATAGAGGGAACATACCTCAACATAATAAAGGTCTTATATGACAAACCCACAGCTAACATCATACTCAACAGTGAAAAGCTGAAAGCATTTCCTCTAAGATCAGGAAGAAGACAAGGATGCCCACTCTTGCCACTTTTATTCAACATAATACTGGAAGTCCTAGCCACAGCAAACAGACAAGAAAAATAAATAAATAAATCCAAATTGGAAAGGAAGAAGCAAAAATGTCACTGTTTGCAGATGACATGATACCATACACAGAAAATCCTAAAGACACCACCAGAAAACTACTAGAGCTCATCAACAAATTCAGTAAAGCTGCAGGATACAAAATTAATATACAGAAATCTGTTGCATTTCTATACACTAACAATGAACTATCAGGAAGATAAATTAAGGAAACAATCCCATTTACCATCACATCAAAGAGAATAAAATACCTAGGAATAAACCTCCCTAAGGAGGTAGAAGACCTTTACTCGGAAAACTATAAGACATTGATGAAAACCACAAAGCTGTCAACTGTCTTTCACTGGAACACTGATAAACTTGGGGGATCTCAGGGAAGGAGGCACAGAATCACAGGCACAGGCTTCACAGGTGAAACCTGGTAGAGGCGAAATGGATCATTCTTGGTTCCTAACAGACAAACTAATAAGGACAATAAAAATACTGCTGGTACATGGAACGATCAAATTATGATTCCCAAGGCTTTATGGAACCTCCAGGTGGAAGCTAACCCCAAAGGTTTAGTGTCATACAATTCTAGTTTGTTAATCACATAGAAGAGTTATGTGTGTTAATTAACACCACATTACACAAATGTAAGTAAAACCAGCCAAGTAAATAAGACATTAAATTAATAAACTGAAACAGAAAATTGCTGAATAAAATTCAGGTGGGCAGATAGGAACTGGGGGAGGGCTGCACCTTCTCTACCACCATTCTAACCTAGCTCCTCATACCTCAATAGAAAAAACAAAGACAAAAATCACCTTGCATATGGAGGTTTTTTTTCCTCTTTTTTTTTAAAGAATACTCTGTCTAGCATTATCCCCTCAAAATAAATGAAGCCTGGAGTCCTTTCTATAAATATCTAATCCCCTAAATTAAAACAACTTCATCCCTCAAATCTTGCTGCTGATACGGAGTGACCCTTGCAGATGTGATAAGTGTGGGAGGAAACTGCTGGTTTTCCACCAGGAGGAGACCAACTTGGCAACCTTGTCATATTCAATACCTGCTATTTCCTGTATTTGGGTAGTCTGACTCTTCCAAAGGAAAAACTTTAAGGATGAAATACTTAATGTTTTTGTCTGTGACTCTTCCACAATCCACGCTCCCCCCTTCTTTCTGAAATTTTGTAGCATTGTTTGTAATGGTATTAGGACATACTATTCATTCTCGAACATCATTTAAGTCTTCATGAGCTTCTGTTTCATCTCTCTAATTGGATTATAGACTTCTTGAATGACCCCCTCCCCAAACCACACCTTACAGTTCTTTGTCCAGCCCACAGAACCCAGCACGACCTTTATAATAGGAGATGTCAATACGTCTAGCTGATTGATGGATTGACACATCAGTTACATATCTCTGTGATTCATTTATTTTCCTGGAAACTAATTTTAAAAGACAATTTGCTCCAGGCCACCATTAATCTCTCCCTGATATACTTTCATGCATGTAGATGCTCTGAAAAATATGTACCCACATAGAATTTTCTGTCTGCATTTCTTTACGTACATGCACCAAGATAATCCATATTTGGGGCTTCCCTGGTGGCGCAGTGGTTAAGAATCCACCTGCCAATGCAGGAGACACGGGTTCGAGCCCTGGCCCGGGAAGATCCCACATGCCACGGAGCAACTAAGCCCATGTGCCACAACTACTGAGCCTGCACTCTAGAGCCCGCGAGCCACAACTACTGAGCCCACGTGCCACAACTACTGAAGCCTGCACGCCTAGAGCCCGTGCCCTGCAACAAGAGAAGACACGACAATGAGAAGCCTGCGCACCGCAACGAAGAGTAGCCCCCGCTCGCCAAAACTAGAGAAAGCCCGCGCCCAGCAACGAAGACCCAACACAGCCAAAAATTTAAAAAAACAAATTAATTAATTAATTAAAAAAGATAATCCATATTAAAATAATCCTTGTTATTCAATGTATGTATTAGTATGTATGTATTTATATATTAGTTTGGTTTGTTTTTTTTAATTGAAACTATACTCGCACAACTTAAAGGGTCAAATTATTCTATGTATCGTGTTATGAAAAGCAGCATTCCCTTCCACTCTCACACCCATCACCCTCTAGAGGAAATTCTTAACTATTTCTTCTGTTTCTACCACCCTATCTCTACACAACATGTTCATAAAGCTATTTCTTAATTGTTGTATTTAAGCACTGTCTCTTGACCTTCTCTGGTGGAAGCTCTTTCATTCCCCAATCTCCCCAACCAGACTCATGTACCACCTGTTCCTCATCTTCCCCATGCGGTTCTATTATCAGCTGGTTGGATCAGTACTGTTTTCACATTATTTCTCTAGGTAAATATTACTCAAGCCAAGCCACGTACCATGATGACTTCCTTTCTTTCTTGCACATTTTGTTCCTCCTAGAGTTAGTCTTGTTTTTCCTGTTTGCTTAGTTACATACTTATTGATAATTCATCTCCAAACATCTGAATCTTCTGTAAATACATTGAATACTGAAATACACTATATATACTGAAATACACAGATTTTTTTTTCTCTTCTTGGAGACAATGCTCTGAAGCTCCAACCTGGACTGGTCTGTCTTCAGGTCTGTCACGTACATCTCCCTTCACCATCATCCCAACACCCTGGTTTCCTGGCTTGAATCTATTTCTCCTCCTTGGATAGGCTGAAGGCCTACTTTTACTCTTGATGGATAACTTGGGTACAGAATTCTAGGTTAGAATTCTAAGAGATTCTAAGAGGATCATTTTCTTGAGAACAGGGAAGGCACTGCTGCACTGTTGTCATCTAGTTCCAGTATCTAGTTCACTGCTCCCGAGAAGTGTGATGCTATTCATATTCCTATCCTTTGTATGTGACCTGTTTTCTCTCTCTGGAAGCTTCTAGGATCTTCTCTATAACCCTGGGTCTTTCCTCATTCGTATGCTAGCTACGTGGTGGCCCCTTTATTGGGAAATGTGTCCACCTTCTTTGGAGAATGAACTTCCGTTTTCTGCTGGGGGAGAGGAAGGGTGATAACTGCTCTGCAAACTAGGAGTGGGGATCTGGGGACCCTAGAAAGGCCATGACACAATACTCCTGTTTTTGACCTCACCTTCGTGCCACTTGCAGAGGTACGGGGTACCACTAATTGCTGAGCCACCTGGGGGTTCTGCCATGTGTGTTGCTGTTTTTCTGCCTGCCAGTTCAGGGCTCAGCTTTCTCCCTGTGAGATCAGGTATCACTAACCTACCTGCTTCCCAGGTCCCAAATTTTACTGCCAACATTACTTCTCCTTGCATGGTTGTGTCTTTACAGAAAAGCTCTATGTAGACACTTTGGCAGGGTCTAGGGGAGAAAGGAAATCAGTGTGTGTTCAGTCCACTCTTGTATCTGTCTTTCATGTCACTCTTTAGAAAACATCTCTTCTCTTAGTTTCTTTCATAGTACAGTCTTGCCTTTCCTCAGAACTCACTGGTATCTCATTCTAAGTCTCTGTTTCTGGTTCTTCCTCCAAGACTCAATCTCCAAGTACTGGTTTCTCTCAAGGCCCAGAGTAAGTGGGCTCTCTTATTTGCTCCTCCCATCCTCTTCCTCCCCGCCCCCCAGCTCCCAGGTAAATGCACTCAACTCTCACAGCTTGAACACCACCGACATGGTGCAGATTCCCACATTCCTAGTTTTAGCCCTGAACTGTCCTTTAAGTTCCAGACTCATATCCAACTGCCTGCATGATTTCTACAGTCTGAACCTCACCAACATTTCCAACTGTCCCAAACTGAGTTTTCAATTTTCTTCCAATCTTTTCTATCGTAGAATATGGCACCACCATCTACCCAGTTGCTTGAGCTGGAAACTTGGGAATCATCTAAGCTTTGCCTCTTCTCCTCAAGCCCATACCCAACTTGTTAGTAAGTCATATTGAGTCTACCTCTAAAATACATTTTTACTCCACTCATCTCTCTCCACCTCCACGGATGTCACCCCGAGACTAGGCCGTCCATCTCTCTCTGACTACTCTAAGAATCTTCAAATGGCCTTCCTACCTCTGCTTCTATCCTCCTCCAACCCTTTCTTCCTATAACAGCCAAAGGGATCCTCTTACAATGGAAACCAGAGTACATCACTTACTTTTTTTTTGGCCTCACCACGCAGCTTGCGGGATCTTAGTTCCCTGACCAGGGATCGAACCCGGGCCCATGGCAGTGAAAGCACAGAGTCCTAAGCACTGGACCACCAGGGAAGTCATATAACTTACCTATTAATGTCCTTTGAAGCTCACCATTGGACTTAGAATATAATCCAAATTCTTTACCATGACTCTCAAGTCTGACTGTCCTACAGTCTAATTTTACAGCACTCTTCTCACTCATTATGTTCTAGCCACACTGGCCTTCCTTCACTTGTTTAGAATAACAAGTTGTTTCCCCCATGGACCCCCTCCCTCTGCATGGGACGCCCTTCGTGCTGCTCTCTCCCTGCATGTGTGGCTCCGCCCCATACTGCAAAACCTCAGCTCCTGCGAGAGCCTCCCCGATACAGCTCGCTCGACATGTCTTCTAAGATTCTCCCCCCACTGCTTCCCTGCCCCAACACCCCTTTTGTTTGCTCATAAATACTGATCACAATTTGTAATTATATTTTTCTCCCCCACTGGTCTGTGAGTTCCACCACGGGAAGGAGTGAGTGTGCTAGCGCTGTGACTCAGAGGAGTCTGATAAACATTGGTTGAATCACCGAATAAATATCCCTACTTCCAGTCAATGTCTGAGGATTGTATAGAAAACTTCTTCCGTTACAGTAAAAATGTAATCACCTCATGAAATGCCAAGGTTTTCGGAAGCTTGAAACAGACCCAAAATGCTTCAGAAATTTCTGCTTATAAAGGAGAAACTGGAACTTCATTCCAAGTATTATGTTATGGGCACATTAAATTATAGGACTTTTCAGAGAGTGACGGGAACAGAAAGAAATTCTTATTCACCAATTCCTTTGTGAGGATCAGGAGGACAGGAAACAAACTTCAGCACTTCAGCTCGTTTCTCCCTCAGACCCCAGCGGTAGAGGATTTCTCCGTAGCATTTCTTAAAGTCATCAAATTGCTGGGTATTGGCGGGGTCCAGAAGCCTGGATCAAATTCAAAATTCCAGTCAGTTCCTTTCAGAGAAACAAGCTCAAGGCCAAACAGCACTTAATATAACAAATGACACATAATATGCTAAGAGTCCTGATTTTGGGGAATCTAAGCGTCATGAAATTGCAGCTCCCACCTGCGAAGGTCATTACCTTTTATTTTTATCGTGCTGGTCACGCTCTCGCTCACGAGGGTCACTGTAGGTCAGACTCCCAAATCGGATTTCTTCTGGTGAGGACTCTCCCCAGGGTGAAGATATGTGCTCTGTCTCTCTTCCCACTGAAAAAAATCAAATGGGAAGAGAAGATGAAAATCAGAGAAGGCATGGGAAATACCTGAAAACTCTCATAATGTACATGTGTCCAATTTACTCCCTGGAAGAAAGATAAGCTAAGTTGAAGATCCTGAGAAATGGAACTAAACAGAACACTCTCCTAGCCTTACCTTTTTGTCTAGGTATTTACTATTAAGGTAACTTGATAATTAAGTACACACATAATGATTAAGCAAATTATGGTAGAGATGATGTAGAATATTAGGCAGGCATTACTTATAAAAACTCTTTAAATGACATGAGAAAATGCTCATGACAAAATAAAAAATGCAACACAAAAACCACAAATATAGAATGACCCCCCCCCACACACAAAGATTGGAAGAAAATGTTCTGGAATGTTAACAGATGTTATTTCTAGGTGGGGGAATCGATGATCACTATTTTCTCCACTAATGTTTTTTGTTTTTTGTTTTTCTTCACTGGGCAAATAGTACTTTTGTAATCAACAAAACTAAGACCATTTTTAAAAAAGAAATTTAAAAAATCCAGAAAACACAAATACACTTCCTCGTTAAATAGACCTTTATGGCCAGCTGGAACCAGGCTCAGCTTTATTCCTCTACCCTGAAGGAGGTACGTGGGGAGAGGGAGGTGACAGGAAGTGGCAGATGATCGGGAAAGGGGCTTGTGCAGGAGAAAGGATAAGGGTTCGCGTTTGGGGGTGGACACTGGGAAGTCCCACTGTCAGTTTCTTAAGGTTACAAGATGGAAAGCAACCCAGCAAGGCAGAGAGACCAGAAACCAGCCTGTTCAAACACGAAAAGCCCAGACCTTGCTGACTACAGTATCCCCATCATACTCAATTTAAAGGGCAATGAGGGGAGGCTTCCCTGGTGGTGCAGTGGTTAAGAATCTGCCTGCCAATGCAGGCCACACGGGTTCGAGCCCTGGTCCGGGAAGATCCCACATGCCGTGGAGCAACTAAGCCTGTGCGCCACAACTACTGAGCCTGCGTGCCACAACTACTGAAGCCCGTGCACCTAGAGCCCGTGCTCCGCAACAAGAGAAGCCACCACAGTGAGAAGTCTGTGCACCGCAACAGAGTAGATCCCGCTCACCACAACTAGAGAAAGCTTGCATGCAGCAACGAAGACCCAACGCAGCCAGAAATAAATAAATTAATTAATTAATTTAAAAAAAAAAAGGGGCAAAGAGGGGGACTTCCCTGGCGGTCCAGTGGTTAAGACTCCAAGCTTCCACTGCAGCGGGCCCAGGTTCGATCCCTGGTCGGGGAGCTAAGATGAACTAAGATCCCGCAAGCTTCGTGGCATAGTGTGTGTGTGTGTGTGTGTGTGTGTGTGGGGCAAGGAGAAACAAGTAAAAATATGGAGAGTATTCATCAAGTAAAGATTACATATTAAATCACACACCACATTTAGAGTATAAAAACCCAGCGTGGAAACTAACACACCATTGTAAAGCAATTATACTCCAATAAAGGTGTTTAAAAAAAAAAACAAAAAACCCAGCGTGGGCTAAGGCAGTTCCATACCAACCTATGTTCCAGCCACCAGTGTTGAATCCTGGGTCGGACATACTCGAGCAGGAACCAGAGGATGTAAAGCTGGGCTGCAGAGCAAACAGGAGCAGTATGAGAGTGCCGTTCCCTGTGACGGCGACCTCTGGGAAAAGTCAAACTCACACCAGGAAACCCCCAACTTACGTATCGACTGTGGGACACCACAAGGTTAGATGAGCGGCTGGGAAAAGGCCCGAAGGGGTTTGGTATCCCCTGCGGCCGAGACTGGGCTTCAAACACGCTGCAGAGCATAGCCAACGTCTGCACGTCCCGGAGCCGGCAGTAATGAGCCAGCCTGGAGAGAAAGGGGACAGGAGAGGAGAAGGCATGAGAAGGGCAGGGGGAAGGATGACTGTCACGACAGCGGCGGGTTGCCGCCATCGGGGTAGGAAGGCAGAATTTTTTTTTAAATTTATATTATTGAAGTATAGTTGATTTACAGTGTTGTGTTAATTTCTACTGTACAGCAAAGTTCTTCAGTTATACATATATATATATACACATTCTTTTTCATACTCTTCTCCATTATCATTTATATAGAATGGATAAACCACAAGGTCCTACTGTATAGCACAGGGAACTATATCCTGTGATAAACCACAAGGTCCTACTGTATAGCACAGGGAACTATATTCTGTGATAAACCATAAAGGAAGGGAGAATTCTTGATTCTGCCTCAAAAGCCCCCTTCAGGAACGAGGGCTTTCTACAGATCCAGGGGCTTGATCGACTTTGAGTTTGGCTAAATTTGTTTTGGAATAACATGTATCTGAGTATTACACATGACTTAGATATAACCAATCTGAAAGCTCCTAGCTGGCATCCAGGCCTGGGTTCAGACTCGAATGGAGCTTCTTCAAGAATTAAGGAGACTCAACTCACATCTGAGTGAGGCCATACATGCTCTCTCGGCCTCCCCAACTCCAAGGAGGCATCACACCGCTTCCTGGGGGGTTTCTATGTCCTCCATTCATATGACGTAAGGCTACATGGAGGTGCTCAGAGAGCACGGTGCCACCACAGTATGGGGAGCAGGTCACAGACTCGGGAGGTGGCATTATGAGTTTGAGCTATTAAGTAAGAACAACAGGGGATAGTTTTACCTTTTAGGTCCTCACATCCCCTTTGCTCCTTTCAGTACAACTGTGCTAGATAGAATGTGAGGTAGAGATCCCAGAGACTTGGCCTTGGTGATGGAATAATATTGATACTTTCCTACCAAGCAATGTCTAATAGTTTTAAGGTGTTTTCACACTATCTCATGAGCCTCGTATGAAGTGGGTAGAACAAGCACCATGAGCAGCCTGAAGCAGGAGCACGTGTCCCAGGTCTGGCCTCAACAAGTAGGTAAAGCAAACCTCCACCTGAAGGAAGGAGAGCTTTTCCATCTCTCTGTCAGGACCTGGGCCTCGCTGTCTTGGAGCCTCAAGTGGTTTTTCCTGGTTGTGAATCATTTTGCACACTGTATTTCCAGTTTGCCATATTTCAGTGCAATAAATCAAACACAAACTCAAGGTTTTCATAAACTGTCTAACAGGGTGAATGCATCGTGGCCTTTGGAAAACACGAAGGCCAACGTGCAATTCTCTAACCTGCTCTCAGGGGCGAGATTCTATAGCACCCAAGAAACTTTCTACCTCAAGAACTCAAACTCCTGTGTTCAGACTGATGTACTTCTGGGCCAAAGCATAACTCTCTCAAGGACACATGAGTCCTAAATCCTTGTTATAAATGACAAATACTGTATAATTCCTTCTGCTCTAAGAAGTGAGTTCTGCACAGAAATTATAGCAGCCCTAAAAGGAAAGGTCTCACTTCCTCTTCTCATGCCTCAGGCCTTTGCACTTTTCTCTTAGACAAAAACACTGAAAGTGTTTATAGACCTAAAATTCACATCACTCATTTTCCTCACTTTCAGCTCTCAAAACCTACAGGGATTCCAGTAGCTGTCGCCCAAATGGATGTCGAGCCCAGGGTGTTTCCAAATCTGGGTCAGACTTCGGACCAAGGCAAAGATCCGTAGCTACTGTAGCCAGCGACCAAACCTGGACAGATCAAAGAGAAATATCCACACTCAGACTGGTGAGCACAGGACCGGGAACCATGAAAGAACCCCACCTCCTCCTCCTCCACACACAGCCTAAAGCCTTGCTACTCTGGGGGCGGCCAAAGCTGGGAGCTTACTGAAATGCAGAGTTTGACACCCCACTCCAGACCTACTGAAGCAGAATTTGCATTTTAGCAAGATTCTCGGGGGACTTGTATGCACATTTGAGAAACACTAGCCTTAAAAACTTCTATGAAGCAGACGTCAGAGAAATGACACCACGCAACAACTTCCCTGGATGGTCTATTTAACCACTGACTCATGTGACTTTTTCTGCTGCTTCATTAGTGAACTGGCAGGGAGAAAAAAATGCATTCGGTATCACACTTAAGATTGTCCTTTGCCCAAATAATGAAAAACCTTCCATTACAAAAGTTTCAGTATACTCTCTGAAGTTACAGAAAAATAGGCCAAGAAAAAATAGACTCGGCTTTCTTTTTGTTGACATTAAATCTGAGGAATATCCCCAAACTTGAAACCTCACGGGGCTTGGAGTCCTCAAGCAGAAACTAATGTCCATGAAGTGTCTATTAAATCCAAGATTTAGCACACGCTAAATATAAATACATCACACCATCAACAGAGTCCCCTCCCCTCTATACCTTTAAAAATGGAATACTGGGGACTTCCTTGGTGGTCCAGCGGTTAAGACTCTGCATTCCTAATGCAGGGGGCCCAGGTTCGATCCCTGGTCAGGGAACTAGATCCCACATGTGTGCCACAACTAAGAGCCCACATGCTGCAACTAAGAAGCCCGCATGCTGCTACTAAAAGATCCCACACGCCGCAACTAAGACCCGGCACAGCCAAATAAATAAATAAATAAATAAATAAATAAATGTGTTTTTTTTTTAATGGAATACTATTTTTGGGAAATCTTTCTTACTAGCAATACATCACTGTATGCCCACCAACTGGAAAACACTACTAGACTCTGAGAAAAACCCGCAAGGAAGAAGATACAGACTTTGAATCAAGGAGTTTAAAATAGAAGAAAAGAAGAATAAGCAAATAAAAATACTGAAAAACAGGTATAGAAACACATCAGATATGTAAAAAAAAGAAATCAATTAAATCGTGTGGCTCCAGTATACTTAAATAACGCCCATGAGTATTGGTTCCAATGAAAAACATTCATTTCTATGATCAATGGACCACCTGGATGGTTGCTGGAAGAAATTCATAGGTTTCTGGGATAGGAAAGGATGTTTACTACCCTGGCTGACAACTTGGGCCCATTATTTCCTCACTTGTAATACATGTTTCCTAAGTGCCTTCAACAGAAATAGTTGACAGGTTTATTCCTGCAACTCTCTGCAAAACAGTAGACACATCATCTTCAATATGTGCAAAAAGAACAACAACAAAAAATTCTCCAAGCATTTGCACTGATGTCATTTCCAGCCCGTTAAGGAAGACCACACCACAATGATGACTGCAATTACAAGAACAGCAGCAATAATTTGCCACATACTGGGTATTTACATCTACCAGATACAGGTATGGAAATTGTATGCATATTACCTTATTTAGTTCTCATAAGGACCTTAGAAGTATTGTTCCTATTTTATAGTTGAGGAAACTGAAGTTCAGAATGATTAGGTAGCTGCCTAGGATCACACAACATGAAAGGGATGGAGCCCAGATGTAAACCCAGGTATGTCTGAACCCCAGGGAAGGGTCTTTCCACTTCACTCGGACTAGCCTGACCTTCCAAATCAACCCTGCCATAAAAGTCCTAAAAACTTAAAAGAAAAAGAAAAAAAACAAAACAAAACACTTTAGGAAGTAATTTTTCCTCAGAGAATGTTTTTTCAGAACGTGAACCAATCTTCTCATCAACTCTATGAGGCAATTATTCTTGTGGGTCTCATTTGACAAATATACAGACGCTGAGAGAGTCGGAAATACTTGGCCCAGTGTTACACCACGAGGGAGCCGAGTCGGGCTGACGCCACCTGTTAGAAACTCCCCACTATTTCCACTACTTTGTTTTGCCTTCTTAGTGTTTGCAGAATTTTAGGTGGCTGGGTCCTTAGAGAAACAGATTAAATCCATGACTCTAAGTTTTACTTAAAAGGGTTTGCAGCAGAGACTTGACGGTGTTTACTAGGAGACAAAAGGAAATCTTAGGGATTTTTCAATCAGATAAAAATCAAGGGGAGGCCTTAGCTCTGGGTCACTTGGAGGGTTACAAGGAAAAAACTGAGCAGATAGGACAGTAGCTCATAGTTTCCATTGCTCAATCTAATCCTCACGCTAAAGAATAAAAGATGCAATAGAGACAGAACATAGGTTAGTGGTTGGCGAGGGCTGGATGGGGGAAGAGGGGCTTGAGCAGTGACAAGTAAGGGGTGTGGGGTACCTTTACAGGGTAAAGGAAATGTTCCAAAATTGCTTATGGTGATGATAGCAAAATGCTATGACTATACTAAAAGCCACTGAATGGTACATCTTAAATGTGTAAATTGCATGGTCTATGGACTACAATCTCAATAAAACAGTTAAAAAAAAAAAAAAACACTGGGAATTCCCTGGTGGTCCAGTGGTTGGGACTCCACGCTTTCACTGCCGAGGGCCCAGGTTCGATCCCTGGTCAGGGAACTAAGATCCTGCAAGTCGTGTGGCACAGCCAAACAAACAAAAATAAATAAATAAATAAAAAACAAAAAACCTCACCAATATAGGAGCAACTTGCCTAAGCACTGATGTGTTTCTGCAAAGACGAAGGAAATTTTAATTCTCGTAATATTACACCTTGTTTTAAAACTGAACATGTCTCTATCTTAAGGAGTGCCTTGGTAAACCTTTTATGAAATGAAGCATTTTTAAAAGTAAAAAACAAACAAAACAGAACTGAGGGTGTAAATGGCAAAGATAAAGACATCCAAATTTACGTATTAACAATCACCCTGCCCTAGAATAGAAAAGAGATGTTATAAAAACACTTAGTAAATGCTTTAGGACCTCCTCAACTAAGCACTAATAAGAAAAACATCCAAGGGATTTAAAAAGCTGCTCTAGCCCTACAGTTTGGCAAAGAAAATGGGAAAGAAATTACAAAATAGGAGGTACACCTTGAAATGTCACTAAACCACAACTATAAAGTGAAAAGAACCTGCTCCAAGAGAAAAATCCAGATCTCCAACAAAAGGAATGGAAAATACCTGGACGAGATCCTTCCTTCCAACAAGCAAGGCAGAAGTGGCGTTCTTCTGACATGTTTCTTGAATATCATTCACATTCAATCTGAAATTTAAGAAGAATTAAAAAGTTTATTTCCAGTTGACCTCTAAATCAATTACTCCTGGTTTAACAAATAAACTAAAAACTGCCTCTTTGGTTGTCACTCAAAATGTTTTATTCGTATTGGCCTTAAGCTCCCTTTCTATGTAACATGGAGAAAAAGCTTACCTACAGTTGATGTTACACTGTGAGTTCAGGCCTGGGGAAGGTGAAATTGCTTACCTCTTTGAAGTCAGGAAAGGAGGCCAGATTCAAAGAACAATTTGCCAGCTAGCTTTTCTGGGGAGTTCCCCAGGCTTAAGGGTTGAATAAAAATTGATTTAGATATGTATAATGCTGACTGTAGTTTCTAACAAGGAGTAATGTGCTGTACATAAACAACAAAATAAGTATTTTTTATTATGTGTTCAAGTTCAGGAAGAATGGGAACCACAGGTCAGCAGCTTCTGTGCGCCTGTCACCCACCTCCCAGCTCCCTTCAACCAAAGTAGCTCTGCTTTTAAACTGTTTTACGTACTAAGTACAGGAGGCAGAATTCTGAGACTGTGCCCAAGATTGCTGACCCCTGCTGTACCTGCCTTGTATAAACCCTCCCTTTAAACGGGGTCAAGACCAGTCAATATTGATGACATATCACTCCCGTAATCGTCAAAAGGCAGATTCTCCTGGGTGGGCCTGACCTAATCAGATGAGACCTTAGAAAGACAGTGAAGCATCAGTGAGACACTCCTGCTGGTCTTGGAGAAGATGAAATTCCCTGAGTTCTCCGGCTGCAAGGAACTGAATTCTGCTAACAACCTGAATGAGTTTGGAAGAGGACCCTGAGCATTGGTTAAGACCGCCACCCGGCTGACTTCGTAATTTCAGCCTGGGGAGACCAGAGCAAGGACCCAGGTAAGCCATGCCCAGACTCCTGACCCAGAGAAACTTTGAGATAATAAATGTGTGTTGTTTAAACGCTAGGTCTGTGGTAATTCGCTATGCAGCAGAAGAAAGCTAATGCACTGGGCCTCTCCTAAAAAGGATTCCAGTATCTCAAAAAATAAAATAAACAGGGAGTTCCCCGGTGGCCTAGTGATTAGGATTCCAGGCTTTCAACTGCCTGGGTTCAATCTCTCGTCAGGGAACTGAGATCCCGCAAGGCACGGCCAAAAAATAAACTAAAATAAGATAAAATAAACAACTTTGATATTCATGTCTAAGTGGGAAGCACGGCATAGTTGAAATTCCGAACTTACATGTATAGTTCTCCCAATGACTTGTGAACAGGAAGAAGGCAGGCAATATCCTGAATGATCACTTTCCCAGCAGCCTTGATTGGTCGATTCCCAGAGTCCGATCCCTCACGCTTACTTTTCCATCTCCTTGATTTCTGGGGGAAATGACAAGATGTAACTAATGGGGACTTTGATGAACGGAAACCTACATTTGCAGAGCACACCATAGTTGGATCACTGGTAATTTGCAGAGACCTTGCATTACATCATGCCCACAATTATATGAATCAGCATCTGTAGAAAATAAAAGGATGACAAAGGGCATTGAGCTCATGGCCCAGAATCCTAAGAGGAAAATAAGCACCTACTGCAGTGCTATATACATTCTGCAGGTGCTCAAAAACACCTTGAAGCCAGAATTTAAAAAAGAAAGAACAGCAAGTAAATAAGTTAGTAAAGACCACAAAAATGTGGGAGAAGAGCAACTTTTAAGGTTGGGTTCAGCCCTAGGTTCAAAATTCTTGCTTGAAACTAATCAAAGTTTTTTGTTTTTTTTTTTCTTTCCTTTTCAGACAATTTAAATTGGATTTGTTGAAATTTAATTCAGACACAGCAGTGTGGGATCTGCAAACTTTCATCTATGGGAGGCAGACACAGAAACTAAGCAGCTCAAGAAAAATTACCCTGTCTTCCCTAGCAGATTTGAATTATTTCTAAAAGTGATCATTTAGAATGTCAAAAATACCTGAGCAGAGGGACCTGGGTAATGGATGTGGAAGATCATAAGCAATTATCCTATTTCCCCAGAGCCTTCCCTACAAATGGCTACAGAGGAGCCTGTATGTGGGAAATGAGAGATGTCCTGGAAAATGAGAATTATGAGAGTGTAGCCCCATCTGGTATCTTCAAAATGACGACCAGCCAAGGGAGCAATATTCTATTTTATTTTATTGCCAGAAGTTAGAAAGGGGGTCACCAAAATGATTCAACTCAGGAGGGAAGTGACATATTTATTAACAAAGGAGGCAAAAGGAGCCAGTGAAAGGGCCCTGTAATGTGGAGTCAGAAAACCAAGGCTTACTGGTCTTATTAACACATGCCCTGGCTCAATGAGACCCCAGGCACGTTCCTTTTTTGCGGTGAATTCAGGCTTGTGTCACTCTCTCTTTGCTCACTGGTAACTCTGGGCTCATGATAAGCTCTGTGGTTCCAATCTCACAAGGTTAATCAGGGGACAATGAAAAGGTGAGACTGCAAAGTGTCAACTGAAAAAGTGCAATTTAAAAATCTGTAATTTTTATAAATGTCCATAAACTCTCGGGCATGCAGAGTATATTATTATTTAGATGGTTCATAGATAAATTCATTTTCCACCCGTGATTTTGATACAATCACTCTTCCATAAATCAGTCATGGTCTATATCCAGGCATTTCTGACCGGTCACGTCCCATCTAACCCCCAAAGTTGTCCAACGCACGTAACTTCCTATCGGATTAGTAAGCAGCATGGAACCTGCTAAACCCAGGACACCCGGACTCAGTGCATGGCAGGTAAATGTAGATGTTTAGCTAAAGTATTTGAATTGTTCATCATTGTTTGTAAATACATATGCTATCCATTTGGAACCTTAACCTATTTGGTCTTAGAAGCAGTTCAGTTACTATGTATCCATACACAAGTCATTATTCTGCAACACAAGAGGAAGCTGCATCTATTCTTGGGGGCTAGTAGCCCTTCAATTCTCTGCCGGCCTTGGTTATTTTCTAAAGAACTGTGATGTGGGTGCAAGTAAGGGGCAAGTGTGCTAAGGAGAAAAACGGCCTGTCAGGGTGGGCTGGAGACAGGCAGCGTTTATCGACATTAGACTGTGCTGTCACACATGCCCTGAGCACTAGGACCGGTTTTACAGAGAGTAACTCAGCATACACCGACCCTGCAGTGATGGGACAGCACAACATGGTTAACTAGAACACGGAGGGCGTAAGTCCATAAACTCACTTCACTGTGACTTTCATCCAGACTTCCGGGAGTTTAAAAATCCCGGGAAATGACATACCCACAAGGCCCCACGTAATTCATCATCTCCAATGAGATTTAGGGTACTGGATTTTTTTTTTTAAAGGCAGAAAGAAAAGATCTACATTCAAAAGATTCCATCTGGAATCAAATAGGATCCACCTAATTGGATCTTCCAGGTTGGCTGAAAGGCTTCTAAGACAGTTCCAGGCACTGACTCTGGTTCCTTATTACAAAGAGAAAATAAGAAGCCCTTCAACAATTGAGCAATTCACGACAGATCCGTTTAACTGAATGCTGGAAACCAATGGAAGCCTCGTGAGGGATGGGGTCTACAGCTTTCAGACCACACTGGAAACATCCACAATCGCCTGACTTTTTAAGCAAACCCAATGAAAGCATAATATTAAGGCCCATGTGCCCTAAGTGGTTCATTTGCAAATAGACTAGCTCATGTCAGAACGTTTTTCCTAGCAGACTTGCAATATTTCTAAAAAGGATCATTTTCAGAATGTCAAAAATACTTGAGCAGAGGGACCTGGGTAATGGATGTGGAAGAAGATCACGAGCAATTATCCTATTTCCCCAGAGCCTTCTCTACAATGGCCAGAGAGGAGCCAGTATTTGGGAAATGAGAGACGCCCTGGACTTCACCAGTGAGGAGGTGAGCTTACTCAAGGCCACACTCCTAAGGGCTGAGCTTTGAACACAGGTTCTCAGGCTGCTAAGCCCATACTTGTTAACCTGCTTTTAAGAGTATGATTTTAGATTAAAAAGGGGGGAAAATTAAGTCCTGACTAAGCTACCTGTTAATATGTAAACAGTTTGATCCATATAAAAACAGATCCATTTCTGCATATAAGGAGATCCACATCTGATTCCAGTGAGGGCTGTCCAACACACCACTGTCTACAATTACTCACTTCTAAAGTCACTTCTCTGCCAAGCACTGCTGAGCCACAGCAACGCGCTGGTGACAGGCAGAGGCAGGCAGCTGTAGCCCTGCGGCTACAGGGCTTAACACGCCAGGCTCAGGCCAAGGTGCTGTGTTTCAGGCCGGGCTCATGAGCCTGAACCTCGCGCCGTTTAATTTCCTTTTTGGATTTGTTAGGATTCGACACACGCAGAGAAAAGAAAACTCAGGGTCCAAAGAGACGTCTCAGGGCTCTTCTCCCATTTGCAGTCTTGGGTGATGGAGATTGGCAGAAACGGGCCCATGTGAGTCATCAATAAGTCCTTGATGAAAATGTAAAGATAGTGGTCTGGGCAGCTTTCTGCAACTACCCTTCACAGAAATACAGAAATCACTGTCTGTATTTCCTGGGATTTCCTTGTCAGCTTCTTGAGACACCAGGCTTCCAGGTGCTTCTCTGTTTGATCTGTACTGATGTACAGGTGGTGCTTTATGGACCTCGATAAGCTGCCTTTGAGCCTACAATAGAAGGAGATTCCCTAACACAGGATCACCCTAATGATAGCTGCCACCAAGAATCAAAGTGTGAAAGCAATTAAGGGACAGCTGTTTTTGTTCATTTAATCCAGCAAGGAATAACTATAAAACATTATAAAAAATCTTTAAGGGGGGGTCACAAAATATTTTTTTTTCAAACTTGGAGGTTGATGGTTTTTAAATATGAACTATCTCTCCTTCAGGCTATGGAGGTCACTCAGTAAACCTGTCTCGTGGCTAATTATTCTGGGGATTCAAATCCAACAAGGCTGCCTAAACAAAGATGTGGTAGATCTCAAATCAGGCCTAGGACCCACTTGCTCCCTAAGAAGCATGGAGTGTTTCCTCTAGTGTTTTGGCAACAAAAATGGTTCATACCTCATCCACACCTTCCCAAGACTTCTTTGTCTTCGTATCTTGCTGGATTATTATTTTAGAATAACCTCTCTAGTCTGAGCACCTGTCAGGTGACGACAACAATGACACACCGAGATGAGGTGTGGCTGACCTTTCCGGGTGAGGAAAGGGCACAGGGGCCCCAAAGCCCCCTAAAACCTCCTGCATTGCTCCAGTCCCACTCTGACGGGCTTAAATGTGGATACGTTTCTGTGCAGTAAAATCGGTACCTCTGGGAGGTGAAGGACTCTGCACTTCTCTTAGGTCATCTCAATGCCCCATCGATAGAAAACACCCCTTCCCCACAGATTCCATGAGCAGGGATCGAGGGAGGAGAGACAAAGCAAGACAGACAAGTTATCACACGATGAGACTGGGATGGTCCTCTGAACAGACCAAGAAGGTGTTCATGGAATTACGGGCAACAGGACAGGGAGGATGGGGGTGGGGAGGGAGGGGCGGGGGGAGGGGGGAGGCACTGGTGCAGAGAGCACTGAATGACAACCAATAGCCAGCTTGCGACTGAACCACCAGTGTTACTGCTACAATCGGAGGCAACATCGATGCCAATAAATGGGTTAAATGTAAAAACAGCCCAAGAATAAGCCACCAACTGCTTCGCAGCAACCCCGTCGACAATGCATAATCATCAGCAGAGTGGGCAGTGAGTCAAAACGAGTTCCTATTTAAATAGCAGCAGGAGCAGGGACTTCTGGAAAAATCAGTGGAAACGCAGCAGTTGGGTTGGTAGGACAGGCTTTCTGAGGAAAGATGGCCGTGGAGGCAGCTCCACCTCCAGGTTGTTGGGCAGCAGTGGAACTTGCTAATCAAGGCTCCTGATTTCAACCGGTTTTTATATGAAAAGGCTATAGGACTACGCCCCTAAATTTTTTTTTTTTTTTTTTTTTTTTTTACACCAAATGAAACTTACACAAAAGCCTCAAAGCTGTCTTGCACAGCCTGAGGTCACCGTGGCACGACTGAAACACAAAGGGGGTGGGAGAGGAAGACAGAAGAGGAGAGACTAAGCAAGAGAAAAGGAAGAGAAGATGTCCATTGCAGAGGTTTTATTGTCAATGCAAAATATTGATGGCAAGGAAAAAAATTTGTTCCAGGAAATTCCCAAAGGATTAAAATCTAGCTTCGGTGTCATGCCAATGAAGCAGGTGGGCACTTCCCTCTTTGAACTCGAGCAAGACGATAAAAACGGAGACAAAATGGTAGAAGCCTCTTATATCTTCCTCTGCTGCCCCGCCATGCCAAAGGTAGGCTTTTGAAAGCTCTATGAAATTATACAAATACTCCAAGTGAAATCAGGTGAGCTAAAGGTTTATCACTGGGGTTCTTTCCAAGAAATCCAGCATTCAGCTTCATTTTCAAAGAAGTCCATTCACAATCCTTAACAATATCAGTATTCACCCATTTGAAACTGATAGAACCAGGAGGCAGTCCTTGGCGCCTGACTCCCAAGAGTGAGAAATTGATTATGCTGGTCCTGAAAACCAGCCAGCCTGTCATTTCAGGTTCCTCAAAGCCAGGCAGGTGGCATTTTATTCTTGGGCCTTTGGGCAGAGACAGGATTAGTTAAGGAGAGCATTTGCACAGCGCACAGTACCGGGAAGTCGTTAATTGCTTGTATGGACCAACGTCGCCGGGCAGAGCGAGGAGACATCTGTGCGTGAAAACGTTACACCCACGAGGAGGGAAGAAAAACACCAAGAAAATTAAAAGGGAAAAAATATAGAATAAAATGAAAGCTTCCCACACATCTGATGGATTCAAAGGTACCATAATATACTGCAAAATTGGGATGGGAATGACTGAAAAATCTGAAACTCAGCACAGCAGTATTTAGATTCCCTCACCCCCCCTCCCAACCCATCACACTCCATACACAGCGTGGACAATGTCGTTGTCCTTTAGTCCGAAACACATTTCAAGGTATCAGGAGGCTGACATCCACACAGCTCTGACAGAGGAACTACGACAGAGATTTGTGGTTCTCTTACAAGAATTAAGATCATAAGAAACAGGTGGAGGGACTTCCCTGGCGGTCCAGAGGTTAAGACTCCACGCTTCCAATGCAGGGGATGCGGGTTCCATCCCCGGTCGGGAACTAGGATCCCACATGCTGCGCTAAGACCCACACAGGCCAGCGTGGCCAAAAAAAAGGAAACAGGTGGAGAACTCTGCTTCCCCTTCAAAAGCATATGTATGTGCGAGAAGCTTCGCATTCCTAAGAAGGAAGAAGTTCCTCAAGAGATTCAACACCGAATTGTTTTTGGTGTGTGGCTGTAGGGGGCGCCAGGGAAACTGAAGTCTTGACCTTGGGGCTGCAGGACCATCCTCAGAGCGGTGCCACGAGGAAGTGAGAGCCTGAGAGAACTGAAGCGTGATGGTCCCCAGGGCTCTCGCTAACCGCTAACCGCGGGAGCATCAGTGTGAAACTGGGAGCATACAACACTGTTTCGGGAAATCAGAAATTACTCTATTAACTTCAAGACCTCCCCAGTTATTTACATTAAAGCTATTTTAGTGATGTCCACTGAAGTGAATGTGGGAGGCTGCAAAATTTTTTGAATGTTTACAGGGCGATGCCTGATGTTGATCTTAAGTCCTGGGCCTTCTGATTTACCCTAAGAATAAACAATATTTCATCAACTATTAATAGATGGTCCAGTTACCAAATGAATGTTAGCATCTCTCTGTGCTTTCTAACTTCTTATGAAATTTAATGGTTTTATTTGTTTATTTTTACATCTCTCACATTTAAAAAAATTTTAAGAGCAAACATTGGAATTCCATCTGGAGAACCTTTGGTGATATAACAAGATGACCTAAGTAGGGCAGGTTAAAAACACAAAAACAAGAGAAATGAGTATTAGTCCCCAATGGCTCTAGGAAGATATTTCTGCAATCTCCAAAATACTCTATAATTCTTTCATTGTTATACTTTAATGCAGTTATATTCTTTTCCTTTCTTCTTACTCATTTAAAGCTCTCAGGGGTAGAGATCTAAACAAGAATAAAAGTATGCAGGAGATAAAATTTGGGCTGAAAATGAAGACTTAAGCACAGAGAAATTTAGTACACTGGAATCGTTTCCAGGACAAAAGTAATAAAAGTGATATTATTTGACATTTGAAACTAGACACCCAAGAATCAGAAAATACTTCTCGAGGGATAAAACCGTTATCGTCCTCTGTGAGGAAGATAAGATGGCCATATTTCATTCCTGTAATTCCTTTCCCATGCCGTATGTAAATGGGATGGGCATGAACAAGCTTCAAGGAGAGTTTACAAGTTTATTTTAGATTTATCACAAAATAACTGACTGACCAGTTATTAATAACTGATTTTAACTTCTTACTAGGTTGAACCACGTGAAACTTTTTCTTAAGGTCAAAAATGCTCAAATATCAGCAGTTTCATATGATTTAACCTAATAATTACTATGTGTCATACATTAAAATGTACCTCCCTCCCCCAGGGCTTCTAGGGTTCTTGGAATAGTCTATTTCTTGGAACAGTCTATTTCCTATGATTGCTAATTGACTGAATTATATACCTATGATTTGTGAACTTTTCTGTACATATGCTATACATCAATACAAAAGTTTCATATGAAAATTATAATAAAACTACCTCCCCCCATTTTATTCGCTCACTGTCTGAAATACAATTCGGAGACCACTTACTATGTCATCCTAGGGGACTATAATGGCCCGTTTTCTGGGGAGAAGCAGCACACTGGGAATCACCCCAAAGTGAAACATCACAATCCTTCCTCCACGCCCCAGCAGATCCTGTCTGATAAGAGCTAATTATCTATGTGCCTTTGTTCCCTCTTCATGATTACAGTGTGTTTGTCGTAAAAGAGAGTCCAGACCATCAAAAATATACATGTAGGCCTTACAAATGATTCTGCATTAGGAGAGGCTCCTTCTTGGAACTGGAGTTATTTTGATGAAACACGACCTTTACACACTATCACAGGGTCAAAAGTGCAAGTCCCAGCTATGCTGCCCAATCTGAACCCAAGCACGAGAAGCACGGGGCATGACGCAAAGGGGAATTCAGAACTGCCTCTTTGACTAAAAGGTCCCCTCAACCTGGCCCTGGTGCTAAAGAAAATTCCCACATTTATTCAACCTTGAGTTTGTTCAGCTACTACATCAATAATAAAATGCCTTAGTTCCAACCAGTTTATCAAAGCTTCTCACCAGTTACCCGCTAGCTTGCAGAAAAATAAAAAAAAAATTTTTTTGAATGTAAAGGACTTGGGAATATAAAAGTGTTCTAAGAAGTTCTGTGACAGGTGCAGGACAGGGCGGGGTGGGGGAAGGCGGCGGTGGGGTGGAGAACTCCGTCAGAGATGCAAAGAAAGGGACTATGGAGCTGGCCAGAAAGGCAACAAAAAAATCATTTTCCCTAATTGACTGAAGGTTTTGCCCAAGACTGGTCGTGTCTCAAGCATCAGTTCCTGCCACTCATTTGTCACATACAACCCTAAGACTTGACAAAGTCAGTGACAGCCAACATCATGCAAACCAGGAAGGTTAGACACTACATTGCAATCAAAGTGAACACACCTCTAACACTTGCTGGAAATTGGGGTTTTATTTTAAATAATTCAATTTTTAACAAAAAAACAAATTTTAATTATAGTCAATCCATCATTTCTCAATTAGTGGGAGAGAGCAACAAAGAATTCCTAAGGACTGAGTTTCTGAGTAGCTCAGTGGTAACCAGTTAATACATCATGTCAGTTAAAAGACAGTTTAAGCCAGACTCAACCTGATAACACAGAAAGTTCTCAGAATCATTCCCACGCTCTGCCAATATTCTCTACACTGTCGTCACCAAAGGTTTCTGACAGCTTAATAGCTACTGTAGGGATGATGAGTTCCTTAAGAACCCAGGAACAGAAGGACAGTTTCAGGCGATTTTTCTATAAACCGGTCCATTCAAATGGGTACTTCAGTGCAGACTGAGTAAAAGTATAAAACCTCTTAGAGGTCAACTTGAAAACTTCCCACAACTATGAAGTTCCAAATATATCAGGATCCCAAGCCTTCTGAAGCATCCCTTAATTTGCTGACAAACATCAGAATACCCAGGAAGACCTGAAGCTGCGTGATTCTATCTGAGAGGATGGGAATCGACTTCATGTATGGGGATCACAGGACAGGGTTAAAGGGGAGGGAAGAGTACGGATTATAACAACCAACCACCCCTCCCCCTCCTATACAATTTACAGTAGTTAAAAACCAACCGAAAGGAACAAAGCAATGGTCTTTCTCTAACACACTAACTATGAAAGGGAAAGAGAACAGGGGGATCACTAATTTAGCTGCTGTGCATGGCAGGCAGGGAGGCCAAGGACAAGAATCTGGGGAAGGGATAAGAATCAAAGGCCGTGGATCGGCCGCTTACCCGCTCCTTGTAGTAGAAGGAGCTGATGGAGACCTGCTCCTTCTCACTGCGCGTGGGGCTCCCGCTGTACAAACGGAGGTTCCCGGGGGCCTCTGTGCGGATCTTCATGGGTGCAATCAAGCCAGTGTGATAGGCAGACAAAGCTGACAGAGATCTGTGGTTGAAAAGGCACGATTAACCATACTGGCTTGGATCTTTCCATAGTTCTAAGTGATGCCATTCTTAGCGCTTGATGAAATCAGGAGAAAAAGATGGATAAAACGGGGAAAAAATGGAAACTCCAAAAAGGAATCAAAGAGCACTTTTAGAACTGAAAAATACTTTATCTGCAGAAGCGGAGAATGTTTCTATGACTATATACATAGAAAATTCAAAGGAGTCTATAAACTACTTAAACTAATAAGTGAATTTAGATACAAGGTCAATCTACAATAATCTACTGTATTTCTATATATTAAAAACAAACATTTGGAAAATAATAAAACTGCATTTACGATAGCATCAAAACACATTCAATACCTAGGAACACATTTAAAGAAAAAATGTGCACTGAAAATACAAAATATTGCTGAGAGAAATTAAAGACTCAAAACAATAGAGAAATACACCGTGTTAATAGACTAGAAGATTCCAGATTGTTAAGGTGTCAATTTTCTCCAAGTTGATCTATAGAATCAACACAATTCCAATCAAAATATGAGCAGGCTTTTTTCTGTAGGAACCAGTAAGCTGATTTCTATTTTTACAGAAATGCAAAAGATCTAGAGTAGCCAACACAATCCTGAATGAGAATAATAAAGTTAGAGGACTTAACATTACCAGATTTGAAGACTTACTATATAAACCTACATTAACAGTGTAGTGTTGGCATAAGGAGAGACCAATAAACAAAAGAAAAAAATAGAGTCCAGAAATAGATCGAAAACATACGGTCAATTGATTTTCAACAAAGGTATCAATGCAAATTCAACAAGAGCAAAATCTTTTCCATAAATGGTGCTATATATATAACAACTATATATCTCTACTGAAAAAAAAAACTTTGACCCCTACCTCACATCACACACAAAAATTACTTTGAGATTAATTACAGACCCTAGATAAGGAATTTACATCTATAAATTTTTAAGAGAAAACACAGAATATTTTCATGACCTTGGGATAGGCAGAGATTTTTTTTTAGACAGGACACAGAAGCACTAACCCTAACACTTAAAAAGTGATAAACTGAACTGCATCAAAATTAATAACTGCTGAAAACTGAAAATCATTAAAGAGGGAGAAAGATAAGCCATAGATTAGGAGCAAATGAATACATACACCCAGCATAGGATTTGCAGTAAGAATTGATAAAGAACTACCATAAATAGATAATAAGAAACACAGTCTAAAAAAAACTGGACAAAATACTAGAACAGGCAAATCACAAAAGAAGATATCCAAGTGGTCAATTAGCACACAAAAGCTGTTCAACATCACTAGTCATCACCATGGAAGCACAAATTAAAGCACAATGAGATAATACTACACACCCACCACAATGGCTAAAGCTGAAAAGACTAAAAACACCAAGTTTTGGAGAGGATGTGGAGCAGCCAGAACTCTGAAACATTGCTGGAAGAGTGTAACACGGCATAACCACTGGGGACAGACTTTTTGGCAATTCTAATAAAATTAAACACGCACGTATCCTATGACCCAGGGATTCCACTCCTTGGGTAGAGAAATTAATACACATGTCCATAAAGAGACTTGTATGAAATTAAAAAAAAAAAAAAAGACTTGTATGTGTAGGTCTACATATAATAAAATAAAAACTGGAAATAATCCAAATGTCCATCAACAGGAGTATGAATAAGCAAATTATATTATTTTCATACCATGGAACTACTGATACACGCAACAACGTGGATCAATTTCAAAAACGTTAAGTTGAGCAAAATAAGCCGGACATAAAATAGTACATGCTGGATGATTCTATTTAGATGAAGTTCAAGCACAGGCAAACTAAACTTCAATGATGGAAGCAGAAGAATCATTTCCTCTGGGTAAAGCGACCAGGGAACTTTTGGGAGTGAGGACAAGGCTCTGTATCCTGATCTGGGTGCTGGTCATCAAGGTACAGACTTCACATTTGTGTACCCTAAATTATACCCCAATAAAATACTGTTAGTATGAAAAATGTTCTAACAGGAACATTTTCCCGCTGACCCAAAGTCCAGATACAGATATCTGTTGTTTCCTTTTAAGAGTAGGTGATTGGGGGCTTCCCTGGTGGCGCAGTGGTTAAGAATCCGCCTGCCAATGCAGGGGACACAGGTTTGAGCCCTGCTCCGGGAAGATCCCACATGCCGCGGAGCAACTAAACCCGTCTGCTCCAACTACTGAGCCTGCGCTCTAGAGCCCGTGAGCCACAACTACTGAAGCCCACGCGCCTAGAGCCCGTGCTCCGCAACAAGAGAAGCCACCGCGATGAAAAGCCTGCACACCACAACGAAGAGTAGCCCCCACTCGCCGGAACTAGAGAAAGCCTGCATGCAGCAACAAAGACCCAACTCAGCCAAAAACATAAAATAAATTAAAAAAAAAAAAAGAGTAGGTGATTGTTTTCTAGTCCAACCTTTCGAATAAGGAATCTGGTGTAATGTAGGGCGTTCTCTGGCATTTAACTCCCACTTCTTGTAGGGCCAAGTTCTCATCTGCCTGGGTTACTGCAGAAACTGGCAAACTCCCAGGACAGCCGTAGCACCTGCTCATGAACTTGGTGCAATGTCCTTTCTTTCTTGTTAGCTTAGCTATTCATCATTAAGTATGCTAATTATATCATATACAATATAACCAGGTGTTTGTAGCAGGAGGGTTTCCAAGTTATCCTGGTCATCACACTGTAGAACCAGAAGTCTACAGCATAATATTTAAGTTTAAAAAACCACTAATATGGGGAAGGTTGTAAAGGTGTGGGGACAGGGGTATATGTACTCTGCACTCAATTTTGCTATGAACATAAAATTGCTCTAAAACATAAAGTGTATTAATTAAGAAAAAAAGTTACAATATGATCCAGTCATTCAGTTCCTAGGTATATATCCAAGAAAAATGAAAAAATATATATCCACACAAAATTTGCACAGAATATTCATAGCAGCATTATTCATAATGGCCAAAGAGTGGAAATAGTCCCAATGTCCAATGACTGATGTATGAATAAATAAAACAGGGTATATACATGTGATGGAATATTATTTGGCAATAAGAAGAAATGAAGTACTGATACATGCTACAAATTGTATGATCCTTGAAAATATACTAAGTGAAAGATGTCAGTTACAAAAGAACACACATATAATTCCATTTATATGAACTGTCCAGAATAGACAAATTTATAGACAGAAAGTAGATCAGTGTTTGCCCAGGGCTGGAGGAATGGGGGACTTAGGGACTGGGGTGACCCTTAAGGGATTCAAAGTTTCTTTTTGGGATAATGAAAAGGTTCTAGAATTTACTCCAGTGATGGCTGCACATACACTACATGTGTGTGGTAATGTCAGAAGTGGCCTATTAGTGTTACGGGACTACAGATTATCTCTTGCTATTTTTCTAGTTTTATTTAATGTTCAGATAATACTTTAGCAATAGGGGAAAAGCACATTAAAAAAGAATTTGCCTTGTTTTGACAACAGTTTTTATTAAGCAACTCCTTCTAGTAGTAACTTTACAGTAGAAATCTCAGCTTGGGTGAAATTCAATGAACCATGATCTTTTGGGAGTAAATCTTATAACTAACACAAATTGTCCAAAGACAAATTCCCAGATGTCTGCCTATTTCTGGCCCATGAATGTAGCTTACACCTGCATCTCCCAGACTCACCTCGGAGTAGGCTCAGTCGGAGACACTGCTCGGTGCATCGTCATGGGCCTTGTGAAATACACCAGGTACCCTGTCAAAGGAGACATCACATGTGCACATCAAGGTCAATGAGCTGGTCGTGGGAAATCCTAAGAAAGCACTGGTCAATCTTTTGTCTACCTCAATATACCTGAAGGATAAGACATAGTATCCTAAGCTACCTAGGCTCACAACGGCAGCCGTACTTAATAAAAACAAAGATAAGGACCTCCAGGATTCAGGAGAGATGGGATGTATGTGGTTTGGAAAAAGTCTTCACAGGTACTTTATATTTCCTATGTGTATTTTCAATAGGCTGAGTCAAGACTCAAATTCACACTCATCAGAATCAAACAAATTAAGTCTGTAAATCTGGTGAACATTCTTAGGGTATGTCCCCAGATGCCAATTCGGCATCAGATAACACTATGACAGAAATCTTTTGAGTTCTCAGGAAATAAAAACAAAGAAACATTTTCTGATGGAAATTTTTATACAGACATTCTTAGCTTCTCTCTCTCGAAATCTAGAATCAGAGAACCGAAAGAGACCAACCTGCCCCGCAGAATCTGGCCCCCGACGTCCTGGGAAAGGGAATATTGGCATCCTGGTAGGACCCATAGGCAGTGGTCACCCGGGCAAATGTCGGTAGGGGCGGCGTGACAGAGTTCGGGAGCGCAAAGGGATTGCTGGAAGCGCTGTCTTCTTGGTTCTGAAATTTTAAAATCAAGAGACTAAAACCCACAGTCTGTCTTCAAGCCAAATTACAAAACAGGACACATTATTACAAGATCAGGGAGCCCAGGATTTTAGGGAGGAGGAAAGGAAACGAAACCCCAAAGCATAGGTTGGTAACAAGGATCCCACCACAAAAGACTCAAGGCAGGAGACAAGCTGGCGCAGGCAGGGCTCCAAACAGCTCTGGTTGCGTTTCACTTTTTGCAGGGAAGTGTCTTTCAGGATCTAGAAAAGGCACAAAACGCAGTCAAGAAGAGCAACATTCTTTCTCCTGATTCTTTTTTATCGTGTGAAGCATCGGAAGCAGCAACAATGCTGGGGTACCAGAGCGTGGCCGTGTCTGAGGCTGCCAACACAACACACCACCTTCCCCCTCCCCGAGAGGCTCAGGGAGAAGATTCATTTGTGAATCCTCTTCCAGGAGCCCTTTCCTTTGCCACGGCAGGCACGTGCACTGGCTCTGAGAGAGCACAATTAGAACCACCATTCTTCCTTTATAGTGAATTCTACTCCTTTGCTCTCTCCCGACCCCACCCTCCTCCATGAGAAATCTCAGCATCACTTAGAGTAATATCCTCCAGTCTGGACTGAAAACTGTTCCATGTGATACATACATGCCAGGGGGAACAGATTTCACTTTAGTGAAAATTAAAATGTACCTTTTTGGGGGGGTCCTTTAAAAATATAAAGCCTAATATACCTGGACAAAACTATAATTCAGAAAGATACATGTACCCCTATGTTCATAGCAGCACTATTCACAATACCCAAAACAAGGAAACAACCTAAATGTCCACTGACAAATAAACTGATAAAGAAGATTTGGTACATACATACAATGGAATACTACTCAGCCATAAAAAAGAACAAAATAATGCCATTTGCAGCAACATGGATGCAACTAGAAATTATCATACTAATTGAAGTAAGTCAGAAAGAGAAAGACAAATACCATATGATATCACTTATATGTGGAATCTAAAATATGGTACAAATGAACCTATCTACAAAACAGAAACAGACTCACAGACATAGAGAACAGACTTGGGGTTGCCAAGGGTTAGGGGAAGGGAGACAGATGGCCTGGGAATTTGGGGTTGGTAGATGTAAACTATTACATTTAGAACGGATAAACAACAAGGTCCTACTGTATAGCACAGGGAACTATATCCAATCTCCTGGGATAAACCATAATGGAAAAGAATATTAAAAAAAGAATGTATATATGTGTATAACTGAGTCACTTTGCTGTATAGCAGAGATTGGGGCACAACATTGTAAATCAACTATACTTTAATAACATATATATATTTTATATACATATATATATGGAGCTTAACATTTTAAAGCACATGCTATCGATATAAACTGACATACACATACTGAAGCTAGGCATATAAATTGGACCTGGGCTGTCTAACATGGAAGTCATTACCGGGCTATAAAGCACATGAAGTGTGGCTAGTCTGGATTGAGATGTGCTGTAAGCATAAAATTCACACCAAAAGTTGAAGACTTAGTACCAAAAAGAAAAAAAAAAAAAAAAAAAAGAATGTAAGCTATCGCAATAATTTTTATACTGCTTACATGTTGATATGATAATACTTTGGATATACTGGATTAAATTAAAATATTATTGAAATTAATTTACCTGCTTTTTTTTTTATTAGTATGGCTACTAGAAAATTGAAAATTACATGTAGTCTGCATCACATTTCTATTGGACAGCACTGAATTAGACCTTTAAAACACTTGCTAGGGGCTTCCCTGGTGGCGCAGTGGTTGGGAGTCTGCCTGCCGATGCAGGGGACACGGGTTCGTGCCCTGGTCTGGGAAGATCCCACATGCCGCGGAGCAACTGGGCCCGTGAGCCGCAATTACTGAGCCTGCGCGTCTGGAGCCTGTGCTCCGCAACAAGAGAGGCCGCGATAGTGAGAGGCCCGCGCATCGCGATGAAGAGTGGCCCCCGCTTGCCACAACTAGAGAAAGTCCTCGCACAGAAACGAAGACCCAACACAGCCATAAATAAATAAAAATAAAAATAAAAATTATTAAAAAAAAAAAACACTTGCTTACCCTATCATTTTTTTTTTTTAAGTGATTTTTTTTTTTAATTTATTTATTTATTTTTGGCTGTGTTGGGTCTTCGTTTCTGTGCGAGGGCTTTCTCCAGTTGCGGCAAGTGGGGGCCACTCTTCATCGCGGTGCACGGGCCTCTCACTATCGCGGCCTCCCTTGTTGCGGAGCACAGGCTCCAGACGCGCAGGCTCAGTAGTTGTGGCTCACGGGCCTAGTTGCTCCGCGGCATGTGGGATCCTCCCAGACCAGGGCTCGAACCCGTGTCCCCTGCATTGGCAGGCGGATTCTCAACCGCTGCGCCACCAGGGAAGCCCTACCCTATCATTTTTATACCAATAGAAAAATCTATCTTTTTTGTATGTCCAAACAAGGCAACGAAATGTTCAGACTCCAAGGACAAAATGTCAAGTACCACAAAATCTGAGTAATTAGCATTTCACAGACCCTTACAAAGCTTGAACAATTTCTTGGTTACCTATCATACCCCAAGAAGATAGAACAATCAAGTGTATATAACACAAACTAGGCAAAAAATGAACAGCATTCAGGTCAACTTGGTGCTGTCAGGATATTTCTGCTATTTCACATGTGATGCTGCTCAGACCGAAAAAGACGTATCTCAGCTCATGGGGCTTTTTTATGAGGATTCCACCTGATTAGCTCTGCGTGAACTGACAAATCAAGTTTCTGAACCTGTAAAGCTAAAGACAAGATGCCAGGCTGTACCCCTCCATTCAGGCACTGCTGTTCTATCACACACCTCACCTGTCCAGCCAGCCAGCCTCACTCTAAGTAACAACATCTCCTTTTACGGAGCAGATTTTTTTTAATGACCTTACATACTTTTTTTCTGATTAGAAAGTATCTTTTAGCTTCAGAATACATTTTGCCTTATAGTTTCCAAATAAATGAGATTGTATTGTATTAACCTGGGATTAACGCATAGCTTTAATGAGATCTGTGAGCAGATTATATGCAATTACATAATTGCCTATGATTTATATGCAATATTTCTGAAGTTATATGCAATATCTGTGCAAATTTTTCTGTGGAAGGGTGTGTGGTTTTCATTAGACTTTAGAAGGGGGCGGTCCATGACCCAAAGAGATTAAGAACCAGCACTCAATGTTTTCTACACAAAAAGAATACAGTTGTTAACCCTGCCAGGCGGAAGGACACATGAGGTCCAAATCTTATCGATTGGTTTTTTCACTCAACTTCACTGCTCGACTCAGACACTGATGCACATGAGCAGTGTTCTCCACTTCTGACATCAAGGAGAACTTGTGAACACAGATGCCCACCTTGAGCAGCTTCGCTTTCATAGTGGATGTGATGGTGGTGGGGTTAATGAACTGGAAGGAAGGGGCCGCGTGGTTCGGGTACTGCGCAGGGAACTTCACCAGCATCTTGACGCGGTGGTTGCTACAGTGCACAGACACTGTGCAGCTCCTGTCTGCTGCGTCCATCTGCAGGGGACAAATCAATAGCTGCTTTGGAGAGGAACTGCAAAGGGTCTTCAGATGCAAACAGGTTTAAATAAGGTAACTGAATGCTCTAGGTTCCTGGTAACGGAGTGAGAGAGAGTCTCCAAAGATGAATTTGGAAGATGTGGACAACTCATTTTCAAAACGGATTTTTAATTTTAGCACCGATTTAATAAGTTCAAAGTGTTTTTACTTAAAAAAGCTTCATCACAAAGCTGTGAGATAGGCTGAAACTTGTTATATTTATTTTGAGATGGGAAAATAAAGCAGGAAGATGTTAAAAACCTGACTCAAGTTAAAAGTACTCCTGGGACCTAGGAATAAACCTACCTAAGGAGAAAAAAGACCTGTATGCAGAAAACTATAAGACACTGATGAAAGAAATTAAAGATGATACAAATAGATGGAGAGATATACCATGTTCTTGGATTGGAAGAATCAACATTGTGAAAATGACGATACTGCCCAAAGCAATCTACAGATTCAATGCAATCCCTATCAAACTACCACTGACATTTTTCACAGAACTAGAACAAAAAATTTCACAATTTGTATGGAAACACAAAAGACCCCGAATAGCCAAAGCAATCTTCAGAAAGAAAAACGGAGCTGGAGGAATCAGGCTCCCTGACTTCAGACTATACTACAAAGCTACAGTAATCAAGACAGTATGGTACTGGCACAAAAACAGAAATATAGATCAATGGAACAGGATAGAAAGCCCAGAGATAAACCCACACACATATGGTTACCTTATCTTTGATAAAGGAGGCAGGAATATACAGTGGAGAAAAGACAGCCACTTCAATAAGTGGTGCTGGGAAAACTGAACAGCTACATGTAAAAGAATGAAATTAGAACACTCCCTAACACCATACACAAAAATAAACTCAAAATGGATTAAAGACCTAAATGTAAGGCCAGACACTATAAAACTCTTAGAGGAAAACATAGGCAGAACACTCTATGACATAAATCACAGCAAGATCCTTTTTGACCCACCTCCTAGAGAAATGGAAATAAAAACAAAAATAAACAAATGGGACCTAATGAAACTTAAAAGCTTTTGCACAGCAAAGGAAACCAATAACAAGATGAAAAGACAAACTGCAGAATGGGAGAAAATATTTGCAAACGAAGCAACGGACAAAGGATTAATCTCCGAAATATACAAGCAACTCATGCAGCTCAATATCAAAAAAACGAACAACCCAATCCAAAAATGGGCAGAAGACCTAAATAGACATTTCTCCAAAGAAGATATACAGACTGCCAACAAACGTGTGAAAGGATGCTCAACATCACTAATCATTAGAGAAATGCAAATCAAAACTATAATGAGGCATCACCTCACACCGGTCAGAATGGCCATCATCAAAAAATCTACAAACAATAAATGCTGGCGAGGGTGTGGAGAGAAGGGAACCCTCTTGCACTGTTGGTGGGAATGTAAATTGATACAGCCACTATGGAGAACAGTATGGAGGTTCCTTAAAAAACTAAAAATAGAACTACCATATGACCCAGCAATCTCACTACTGGGCATGTACCCTGAGAAAACCGTAATTCAAAAAGTGACATGTACCCCAATGTTCATTGCAGCACTATTTACAATAGCCAGGACATGGAAGCAACCTAAGTGTCCATCGACAGATGAATGGATAAAGAAGATGTGGAACATATATACAACGGAATATTACTGAGCCATAAAAAGAAACGAAACTGAGTTATTTGTAGTGAGGTGGATGGACCTAGAGTCTGTCATACAGAGTGAAGTAAGTCAGAAGAGAAATGTATGCTAACATGTGTTAGCTACTGTATGCTAACACATATATATAGAATCTAAAAAAAAAAAATGGTTCTGAAGAACCTAGGGGCAGGACAGGATTAAAGACACAGACGTACAGAATGGACTTGAGGACACGGGGAGGGGGAAGGGTAAGCTGGGACTAAGTGAGAGAGTGGCAATGAAATATATACACTACCAAATGTAAAATAGCTAGCTAGTGGGAAGCAGCCACATGGCACAGGGAGATCAGCTCGGTGCTTTGTGACCTCCTAGAGGGGTGGGATAGGGAGGGTGGGAGGGAGATGCAAGAGGGAGGTGATATGGGGGTATATGTATACGTATAGCTGATTCCCTTTGTTATACAGCAGCAACTAACACAACAATGTAAAGCAGTTATACTCCAATAAAGATGTCAAAAAAAAAAAAGGACTCCTGGGAAAATCCTCCTCTCTAAAGGAGATGAGGGGCTGCCAGGGGCTGGGGAGACAGGAAGTGGGGAGAGGCTGCTAGGGGATGTAGGGTTTCTTTGGGGATGATGAAAACGGTCTGGAAGTAGCACTGGTGATGGCTGCATGGCTTTGTGAATGTACTAAGAACCACTAAATTGTACACTTTATTTTTTTTTTTAAGATTTTTTTTTTTTTGATGTGGACCATTTTTAAAGTCTTTATTGAATTTGTTACAATATTGCTTCTGTTTTATGTTTTGGTTTTTTGGTCTCAAGGCATGTGGGATCTTAGCTCCCCAATCAAGGATCGAATCCATACCCCCTGCATTGGAAGGCGAAGTCTCAACCACTGGACCACTAGGGAAGCCCCTGTAAACTTTAAAAGGGTGAATTTTGTGGTATGTGAATTATAGCTCAGTAATTTTTATTTTATTTTATTTTATTTTTTTATTTGGCCATGCCACGCAGCATGTGGGATCTTAGTTCTCTGACCAGGGATCGAACCCGCGCCCCCTGTAGTGGAAGTGTGGAGTCTTAACCACTGGATCACCAGGGAAGTCCCTCTCGTAATTTTTAAAAAGCAGTCCTGGGAAAGGAATCAAGATCTCCTTCTTAGACGAGATCACTAGATATCCAAACTGTTCTCAACTGGGACAAAGGGAATATAAACTGAGTTGATATAGATAACCAATTAATCAAGGAATCCTTTATCTCTTTTGATTTCTTGTGCTGCCAACTAGAGATGGCAGCTGGAGGATGGCAAAAAGAGCCACACATATGGGAAATCTGGAGACTCGGATTCAAATAGCTGTTGACCTCGGACAGGTTATTTCATTTCGTAGTGTCTCTGTTTCCTCATCTGTAGAGTGAGGATAAAACCACTTATTGCAGAACTGTTTTAAAGGCCAAATGAGACAATTATGTAAGTGCACAGATCCAGGCCTACTGTTAATTGAATCTGGGCTAAAGAAAAACTAATCAAGTGTTAAAACTCCTTCACAGAAAGACTCAATTCCCTGAAGCACAGAATTTCAGTACCTGCCCAAAAGGAAAAGAGTAAACCTCTCCGTGTGTTAAATGAACAAAGAGGCTTGGTCACCTTCTTAACATGCATCTAAATCTCTGAGGAAATGATCAGCTTACGAGGCAAGATCGTACAGCAAAGTACTAAGAGCCTTGGAGAGTCAAGAGGCTGGCTTCCAAAGTCAGCCCTGCCATTAACTTTGCCAGTAACCCCCGCCAAACACTAAACTTTCCAGGAGCTGAGCATCTTCACATAGAGTAAAATGAGGCGTTAGAGCATCTAAGGAGATTTTAAGACATTTGAGCATCAGTTTATCCCTTGGTTCATCTTATGAGAAAATAATAGGGTAAGGGAAAATAATCTGCAGTTGTAAAATATCTATGTCCTTAGATAACCTAGAAAACAAAAAAGCAAGCACAGAGACTTCCCTGTTAGAGCAGCAAAGCTATATTGCTAGCCTAAATCATGGCTGAAATAGTCCCCTCACCCACCAACCGCCAACCGCAAGTGAGAGACAGTTCGCTAAGCCCGAGCACCTCCACGTTCACGTTGCGGATCTGCACGTTGATCAGGGAGAACTCCTGCTGCAGAGTCTGAGGCAGGCCCAGCTGCTCTGATTTCTTCTCTTCCAGGAGGCTGCTTGGGGGGTCTTCCTTTAAGACTAGCAGGAGAGAGAGGGTAACTTGTTGGAAAAGATTTCTGAAATGGATTCACAGAGCAGTTCTGGGGTATCTGCCTCAACTCGGAGATGCAGAGAGGGGCACCGCACCGAAAACATCAGTGTGACCAATTACCTTCCTCCTCCCCGTGGCTGGAGTTGTGCTGGTGATCCGTCTCCTGAGTGTGAAGGGTCTTCTCTGGTTCCGGCAGAAGAGCAATGCTCTCAATGAACTCATCAACACCATCTAAGATGTCATTTGCACAAAGCTGCAACAGAGGGGAGGAGATCTAGGTCTAGAGAAGTCAGTGGAAAGGACTGTCGTGTTTGGTTGAGTTCTGACTTAAAAATGGGAATCACAAAGGAGAGAGATGTCAGCCCCAAACTGATACAATCAAAATAAGTTTTGCCCATCACCAATTCTCCCTGGTTAAATACACAGGGTAACAGATTCTATTAGCCTACCCTGGAAAATGTTTTATCCTGTTCGTAGTTTACGCAAATCTCAGAAAACCTTTTAAACTCCAGCCTTGATGGAGTTATTCAGCCAACCCAAGAGCAAAAATATCATAACCTCAAAGCATTTGGAGCAAATGGTACTTTTTGGAGAAAACAGATTTAAAAGGCAATAAGGTGATGATATTTGACCAAAATTGCTCATGAATGACTTGGTACTAAGCAGTGTAGCAAATCTGACCCAGAATTTTCTATCCACTCTGTACAGAGTGCTGTATGGGATGCAATACAAGTGAGACAGCGATCCCACCTTCAAGGAATTTAGCCACCGGACGAGAAGACAGAACCCCGTGATGGGGCAGAGCAAAGCAAGGGCCACGAAAGCAGTTCACACAGGGACCACTGTGCTTCATATAAGAACAGATACAACTTATGGGGCAAAAACTGGAAAGGGCTTCACTTAACAGGTGTTGTTGATGAACGTGGAGGACTCTGAACACTGCCTAGTGCCAGGGCAGATCTTCTAGCCCATTTATAAGAGAAAGAAATGAAGCCCCCAGGCCACTTGCTCAGTATGCTAACCCACACTACCTTAGACCAGGACAAGAGGAAAAAAAGACATTCAGAGGCTTTGCAGCCTTCAAGTGCTGACTACTGAAGGGGGCTCCTGAACACCTCAAAGCCTCAGTGTAGCATACACAAGCCACTCGGCCAACCAGCAAGTACGTATTAAATGTCCATCACGTATCCTCTAACTTCTTCAACTACCAAATCTTCTATCTTACGTTTCTGGTGTATCCAGTTAGCATTCCTCCACAGTATCATTGAATACATACCCTCTGCATCTGGGAATCCACCCGCCACATTCTCAAGGTCTGATCCCGTGACCACGTAACCAGTTGGTAGTCCTTGGACCCTGGAAATCATCAGATAAGAATCGTGGAGGTTTTTCTGGATTCAACATCAAGTTTCTTACAGGTTGCGATGGGGTCAGATTCATTCATCCATTCATACATTTAACAAATATTTATGGAACATCTCCTATATGCCAGGTACTGTTCTAGGCACTAGGGCTATAACATGAATACAAGAATCTCTGTCTTTACAGATCTCACATTCCAATGGTGGAAATAGACAAACATACAATAACGTGTCTGGTAGTGACAATGTTATGAAAAAAATAACATGGGATAAGAGGATAGAGACTGACAGGGGAACTATTTTTAGATAGGACTTCCCTGAGGAAGTCACCTTTGAGCAGAACCTTATTTTTATTTCTTTTTTTATAAATTTATTTATTTATCTTTGGCTGCGTTGGGTCTTCGTGGCTACGCACGGTCTTCTAATCACAGTGGCTTCTCTTGTTGTGGAGCACGGGCTCCAGGCGTGCGGGCTTCAGTAGTTGTGGCACGCGGGCTCAGTAGTTGTGGCACGTGGGCTCTAGAGCGCAGGCTCAGTAGTTGTGGTGCACGGGCTTAGTTGCTCCACGGCATGTGGGATCTTCCCGGACCAGGATTCGAACCCATGTTCCCTGCACTGGCAGGCGGATTCTTAACCACTGTGCCACCAGGGAAGTCCTGAGCAGAAACTTAAAGGAAGTGAAATAATAGCTCACAAATTAGCAAGTGAAGAGTGATGCTGGGATTTAATGTCTCAGTGAACTTTCACCTCCACAAATGTTCTTCCTTTTACGTGCTCCAGAGGAGCTGGGGATGAATAGGTTGCTTGTAAAATGAATTGTTTTAAATGCATCGTGACATCTTACTGTTTAAAATAATTTTTTGGTAAAGAAATGCATCTCTTTATAAAAGGAATAATCAATCTTTAATGTTCTTAACTGACTGAATTGTATTTTCACACGATAGGTCTGGTCAAAGGGAAATTATCCTATCAATAAAAAGGTCCAAGGTACTTTCTGAAAGAGCTTTATGAAAGATCAGAACATTTCAGGGTAATTCTGCAGTATCTAGAATCTTCTTTATGGCCATCTTCAGAGAGCAAAGAATCTAGAAATAATTTCATTCAATTCCCTCATATTATGGATGGGGAAACTGAAGCAACGGAGAACAGAGCGAGTGAGGGCCAAAGTTCCTTCTCTTTGTCACTGCCTTCAACCAGGCCTTCATTCCTCCATGTTTTAATACATCCCTGTGCACAACTATCAAGACAGCAACTATTCTGAGCTACTACCTGTCATGAGAACCGCCATCTAGCCCAAGTTCATAACAACAATTTGCTTTTCTTTTTTTTTTTTTTTTGGCATCATTGCATGGCTTGCAGGATCTTAGTTTCCCGACCAGGGATTGAACCCAGGCCCTCGGCAGTGAAAGCGCGGAGTCCTAACCACTGGACCACCAGGGAAGTCCCAGCAACAATTTTCTGACTCCACATCCAGCCTCTTTTCATGTCCCTGACTTTGAAGAAAAGTTATGCCTAATTCCTTTCTAAACCCAACTCCTCTGCTTGGGGCTTTGGCCCTATTGCCTCCTATTTTCAAAGGGCCTTTGCTTTCACACCTACTCCCTTTCTTGCCCCTTCTCCTTGCCTTCCAACAGAGAGCGCAGCAACCTCCTCCAAGGAACGCAGTCTACTCCTTGCCTCTGAAGGCAACCTCATTCACAAAACCAGTTCGTGCTGCCTCTGTTTCTGCTGTCTTACAATCAGGCTTCCCTCCTCAATCCGCTTTTGGAACTGGTCTCTCAACGATCGTATGGCTTCCTATTTATACCTATTTATACAACTAAGTGCTTCTCTCTTACTTTGCATGGAGATCCTTCAGCAAAACCCAAAACCAATGACCTCCGATTCCTTCATGAAGCATCCTTTTCCTTGGACCACAACATCCTGATTCTCTTCCTACCTCTGAGAGCTCCTTCACCACAGTGAAAAACCAACGTCAAAGCCTGAGGTGGTCCAATAAACACTGACTAAGAAGACACAGCAGTAAAAAGAAAATGGAACACCATTAGGTTGAGAAAGAAGTAAAATGTAAGAATACATGCAGGATGGGGACTTCCCTGGTGGTCCAGTGGATAAGACTTTGGGCTCCCAATGCAGGGGGCCCAGGTTCGATCCCTAGTCGGGGAACTAGGTCCCGTGTGCATGCCGCAACTAAGAGTCCGCATGCCGCAACTAAATAAATAATTTTTTTTTAAAGGAATACATGCAGGATGATTACATTTATAAAAGGTTCAAAAACAAACAAACCTAAGTTATTTTTAGGGATGCAGAAATGGGTGGTAAACTGTAAAAATAAAAACAGAAATCACTACCGTAAATGTTAGGATAGTGTTTACCTCTAGGAAAGGGAAAGGATTGTGATCGGGAAGCTTCCGGGTTCTAGCAATGTTTTCTTTCTTGACCTTGGTGGTAGTCACACAGATTTTCATGTTATAAACTCTACATGTTTTATGCAATTTTGTAGATGATATATCTCACAATAAAAAGGAATTTTAAAAAAACACCTGTAACCTGTACTCAAAATTTCACTACTGGCTAGACAGCCCCAATTTATACAATTCACCCTGCCAGCTTACAGATGACACAGACAACTGAAAATGGGTTGTTAAAAACTTTTTATTTCAGTCCGAAACTACAGGCCAACCTCTCGCTGCCAGACCATGGGGAAACTCTATCATCTCTTTTCAATGGCAAAATGCAGGACAGAGTTGAAAGATGAAGTCAAGCATGGAAATTGATGGGATAGAGACCAAGCAGCCTCGTGTTTCTAGAAGCAAGTGAGATTATGGAAATGAAGATGGGAAAATTAAGAGCATGATCAAAAGATTCCTATCAAAAACAATCCTAGGGACTTCCCTGGTGGTCCAGTGGTTAAGAATTCGCCTTTCAATACAGGGGACGTGGGTTCAATCCCTGGTCGGGGAACTAAGATCCCACATGCCGCGGGGCAACTAAGCCCGTGCGCTCTAGAGCCCCTGAACCACAGCTAGAGAGAAGACCGTGCACTGCCATGAAGACCCCACACGCCACAGTGAAAGATCCTGCATGCCGCAACAAACATCCCATGTGCCGAAACTAAGACCCAATGCAGCCAAATAAATGAATAAATATTTTTAAATAAATAAAAATTAAAAAAAAACAAAAACAAAAAAACGATCCTAGAAGAGGCTTGTGAAGGTCACAAACAAGCTGGGATAAGATGACTGCTCTAATCCCAGGTCCACCAGTGACCTCTCCTGGACTCTGGACAAGTCACACCACTCCACTGCCCGGTTTTCCTTTTGTGATATGGAAAGACCATGAAATATACTTCTGGTCTGGAAAACATTTAGAGAGTGTGGCAATAAGATCTCAAGACAAGGGAGGTTGCAACTAAGTTTGCATGGTGAGTTGCTGGAGAAACTGAGGCCGAGGGCTTCCTGACCCCCATTATACTTATGATGCATGAATGAGGGCTAGCTAGATTAAGCTGCAATAACAAACAGCCCCAAATCTCAGTGGCTTAATGCAAGGCTCTCCTGCTGTCTCTATATCTTCACCTCACCCCCACCCTAGTGGGAGCAGCGCCACATGGAGTTTCTCCAGGTACCTCGGCATTAGCAGGGAGAGTAAATAATTGCACACTGGCTGTTACCACTTCAACCCAAAAGAGACTGCATCACTTTCATTCATGTTTCAAGATCCAAGCAGGTCACGTGGCCAAACCTATCTTCAAGGGGCTGGGAGGTGAAATACCACTGTGTGTTTGTGAAGAGAACTGGGAATACGTGGTAGGTGGTACTGACGATGACCTTGCATCTCCCTCATCAAGAGACGGGGAAGGGAGAATTCCTTGGCAGTCCAGTGGTTAGGACTCCACGCTCTCACTGCCAAGGGCCCGGGTTTGATACCTGATGGGGGAACTAAAATACCACAAGCCACACGTTGCAGCCAAAACAAAACAAACAAACAAACAAACAAAAACAGGGGGGGAAGGAGCAAGTGCCAGGGATTTCTGAGCGTGTGATGACCCCAGAGTTTTTCAGCTCTAGAAGTGATCCAACAGCAAGGCTACCAACCTCTCCAGATCCCTTCCACACAGGAGAGAGACTGCACAGAACACAAGAGGAGGGACTTGGGGGGAAGAAGCACAGCCACACACCCTATCACCCACCTATGATTAAAGGGGGAGGTTCCCTGACTCCCGCTCCTAAGCCAGCCCTGTTCCTGGATCCTCCCCTCCGATCACGTGGCCCACCCGGACGGGAGCTGCTGGTGAGCAGGGCTCAGGAGGAAATCAGTTGGCGGTCTCCCTCCCACCCACCTTCCTTCTGTTTCCTCCACTGGAATTCCAGCACCACATCATCATGGCCTACGAAGGTATGGACCGGCGTGTTCAAGTCAAAGACATTCCACAAGAGCAGGCTGTTCTCCCTTCGCAGCTGGGGAACCATCACGGTCACCAATCCATTGCTGAAAGGCTGTGGCAAAAGAGGGAAAAGCAGGCATTGCTCCAGGGAGAATCCGCTGAGTCTTGAGTTACCCACGTTGGAATTCTCGCCTAATTAAAATAAACTGGATGATGGGAGGCCCCAACCCATCTGGGGAACATTTTTCCAAATACCGTCAGTTGACCATCACATCTACTTTTCATTTGCTTTCCTTTTTTTTTTCCTTTGCTGATGGAAGGGACCACAGCAAGTAAAAAATAAAGCTAAGCCAAATACTTGGAGAAGAACGTTTTTTAATGTAAAATAAGCAAATGGCTCTAGGGGTTGCACACGGGAACACACCGTTTCACACCCCGGCTCCTCTCCACGAGTTCCCTCTGAGAGTTATCGAGTGCATTCCCAGAATGAGCGTGCAAGGCACACTGAGGGTAACCCCAGACAGCAAACAAACCCTGCCATGTGGAAATGCACCAGAAGCACACCATCCACGTGAAGCAGCACCTTCCCACTGCCCCCAAGACCACAGCTTTGCAAAGGAAAACCTTCCAATTTCAGGACTGACACTTTCCACTTATAAACACCCAATCTGCGAGGTAGCTAAGGGGCTCATTTGGTTGATAGGCAGACTCTGTTCTTTAAGGAATTAAGCCAAAGCCACCTAAGAGCACACTTATTTTCTCCTGCCCTCTTGGCAGCACTCCTGAGCTTTCCTGTTTATTTTTTAAAGCAAACATATTAATCCAGAGAAGTATTTCAATTCACAAGAGCAATGCCTGACTTCCTCCCAAGTGCTCCCAGATGCGAAGGCCAAGTGATACCCCAATTCTCTTCCTCACTCCATGACGCAGCAGGTGGCAGCCTAATGCATAAAGATACCTTCATTCATCCCTGTGCTCCCTTTCAAGTTGACACTGAAGGAAATATATTATCTCTGATCAATTATCAATCTGGCAACAAAGTTGGAGGGTCGATAACAGCCTATCCACTATACTTGTAGCATTTTGTGGTTTATACAGCATTTTCATACATGTTTTTTTTCCAAAGGGAAAACATATTGTACAGGTACTAAATGCCACCGAATTGGACACTTAAAAATAGGGAATTTTATCACAATTTAAAAAAAAGAGCAAGGCATATTAAACACTATTATTCATGTTTGACACAGGAGGAAACTATTATTCAAAAAACACAAGTGGCTTGTCCAAGGCCACACAAATATTAAATGGCTCATTACAGCATTATTCACAATAGCCAAGATACAGAAACAACCTACATGTCCGTTAATGGGTGAACGAATAAAGAAGATGTGGTACATATACAATGGAATATTATTCAGCGACAAGAAACAAGGAAACCCTAACATTTGTCACAATATGGATGGACCTTGAGGGCATTATGGTACGTGAAATAAGTCAGACAAAGACAAATACTGTATGATATCATTTATACGTGGAATCTAAAAAGCTGAACTCTTAGAAACAGAGAGTAGAACGGTGGTTACCAGGGGTTGGGGGTGGGAGAAACAGGGAGATGCTGGTCAGAGGGTACAAACTTCTGGTTATAAGATGAATAAGCTCTGGAGATCTAATGTACAGCATGTGATTATGGTTAATAGCACCATATGATATACTTGAGTGTTAAAAGAGAGTAGATCTTAAATGTTCTCATTGCAGAAAAGAGATGGTAATTATGTGACGATGGAAGTGTTAACAAATGCTACAGTGGTAACTGTTTGGCAATATGTAAGTGTAACATATCAGCATGTTGTATACCTTGAACTTATGCCATGTTATATGTCAATTATATCTCAGTAAAGCTGGGGAAAAAAATTAAATGGCATTGCCAAGCCCTAAACCAAGGTCTTCTGAATCTAAAGCCAGAGTTCTTTCCACCACGATCCACTGACCTCCAGCCTCTCAACCCTCCAGCTTACCCTCTTCCCCTCCCTTACTGACCACCTTCACACTGCCCAGCTCCCCAGCCCAGCTAGTCTAGCACTTCTAGTATAGAGTCTCACCCAACGACCCAAGGGCAAATTTTTAAATAGATAACAGCTTTTATGCCGTCATTACCACCTTTGTCCCACTTCTAAACCAAGACAGAAGGAGAAAACTGCCTCACAAATAAATAAGAGGAAATGTCCCTGGCCCCTTCTGTCCAAAACACCTAGATAATGTTTCCAAGCAAGAGGTAGGGCATCTCACTCACAGTGTATCTGGCCTTCCATACAGGCACCTGGCAAGGGAGAATATTGAGGTATTTCCGAGGTTGGCGGTAATCCCAGAACTGGAAGAAAGAAAGCAGGATAATTTGTGAAATAAATGCCATTAAAAAAAAAAAAACAAAAAAACTCAACTATCAAAATAAGCATAGCCGCGACTTCCCTGATGGTCCAGTGGTTAAGAATCCTCCTTCCAATGCAGGGGATGCGGGTTCGATCCCTGGTCAGGGAACTAAGATCCCACGTGCCGTGGGGCAACTAAGCCTGTGTGCCACAACTAGAGAGCCTGCGCACCACAACTACTGAGCCCACGTGCCACAACTAGACAGAAGCCCGTGCACCGCAACGAAAGATCCCCCATGCCTCAACAAAGATCCCGCATGCCACAACTAAGACCCAATGCAGCCAAATAAATAAATAAATATTAAAAAAAAAAAAACAGAAAAGAAATAAGCATAGCCTTCAAACTCCATGCTTTCTGTCCTCTAAGTGCATTGGAGTCAGCCCCCATGGCCATGCTCCTGTGACAGACACACAGGAAACGCCCCTTTCACACTTAGAAACATTACAGGAGAAACAAAGACTTCTGTGAACACATGAGGATCACTCCTTGAGGCAGATCACTGCCAGCCTGCCTATTAAACCACCTTCATAGTTGAAAGGTAGAAGTGACAACTTTTCATCCTGTATCACTTCACACCACATAGAGTAATTTAACTACTAAATTAACTACCGCTATTGCTAGTAGTTAAAAATGTACTGACCGCTGACTGCATTTCAGACAGATGTTTAGAGCTTTAAGAGTTTCATCCCATCTAATCCTTACAACAATCATACAGTGGGTGTTATGAATCTCTTTTTCAAAGGTGGAAGCTAAATTACTAAATGATGTAACTTGTCAAGGTCACGCAGCAAAAAGGTGACTGTGCGACTATTTGGGGCCCAACCACTCACGTCCACTCTTCCACCCCCTCCAACACGGAAGGTGCAGGGAACACACAGGTGAGCCAGACAAAAACTGAGCCTTAGAGATGTCTATGCTTTTAACAGAAAAACAAACACACTTAGAGCTCAAGCATTTGCCATGAAAGCAGGAAATGGCAGAGCACCAAAGGTAGGAGGGCCAAGACTGAAACTCTGAACTATCAGGTGTTAAGGAACTATTGTCAAAAACAGGTGACAGGAGGGGACTCCCCTGGCGGTCCACTGGAGGGGGCACGGGTTCAATTCCTGGTTGGGGAACTAAGATCCCACATGCCACGCAGCAGGGACAAAAAAAAAAAAAAAAAAGTGAGAGGAGCCACTCCAGAGAACAGTTTGGCAGTTTCTTAAAAAGTTAAACACACACCCACCATGTGACCCAGCAATCCCATTCGTATATGTTGGTCCTAGAAAACTGAAAAGTTCTGTTCACAGAAAAAAGTCAATACACGAATGTTTACAGCAGCTCTATTTACAATTACCAAAAACTGGGAACAGCCCAAATGTCCTTCCACAGGTCAAGAGATAATAAATTGTAGTATATCCATATAGTGGGTTACTACTCAGCAATAAAAAGTATATGAACTACTGATTCTTAAAACGACTTGGGGGAATCTTAAAGGCATTATGCTGAGTGAAAGAAGCCAACCTCAAAAAGTTACGTTCTGCATGATTCCATTTAAATGACATTCTCATAAAGACAAAACTACGGTGATGGAGAACAGATCAGTGGTTGCCAGAAGTTAGGGGCTGGGGAGGGTGGAACTATATAGGTATAGCATGAGGCAATTCTTGTTTCTTCTGACAACTCTTTTTTGCCGAATTCAAGTCCCATATTCAACATAATAAAACTGTTAAGATGTCATTTCCATCTAAACTGCTTTTGGGTTTCCCAGACGGCCACGGGGTAAACTATGACTTGCTCCCTCAACTTATAAAAGAAGGAAAACTAGAAATAATTAGGTATGCTTGGCATTCTCCTTATTTTCAATTAGCCCAACACTTTGTGAATGCTTTCCTGTTACCAGGTCCACCCTGTGTGAAAAACTAGCAAATAAAAGAGAAGTTCAACCTCCCTGGGTTGATTATATACAAGTAAAATATTATTACTCTGAATGCACTTCAGCAATAGTTTACTTTTCAGGTTGGACAAAAGTATATTCACATTCATTTACAAAGACCAGCATGATAACTACTAATAAAATTAATCCTCTAAAAAAAAGATTTTGTTCTGGATTTAAATATGCTCATCAATTGGTGACAGTTATGTCAGATAATTTATGGGATAAATAGAGGACACTGGAAAAAGTCCTTACTGTTCATAAAAAGCTCTTATTCTCAAGGCCATCACTGATGGGGTCTTATGAAATGATTACGTTATAGTTGAACGGAGGACTCAGTCTATTTCAATGTGATAAAGTTGGTTATTATAATAAGTTAACCGGAGCCGTGCTGCCTCCTATCCGTAGGTAACTTCTGCTTTCCTCTCACCATTGCCAAAGGCCTCTGCGCCAAGCTAGGGATCAAAAAGAAATTTTTCTGAAGAAATGTCACAAGAGCCTCGGTCAAGAACCAGGTTCCTGACTGTTGACGTCACAGGGAACAGCCTCTGGGTACAGGTTTCTCAATATGGCTCACCTAATACTATGAACATGTCAGAATGGACAAAGGGACGGGGTCTGGATTTCCAGGACTCAGTCTGGAAGACGGCAATTTTGTAAAATAGCCTGCTTACCCCAAGATAAGGAAAAAAACAATTGGTTATCCAAACTGACATGAACTAATTTCATTATGGTTCATGTTCTATTTTTAATGGCCATAGAAGAAAAATCCTTTTCTTTCTTCTTGATCTAGCTCTAACCCTCAATTCAACAGTTTTACAGTTTACAATCTACAAAGTGAAGTGAAACTCATTCAATGGTATCTTGTTCCAGCAGACCCCTTAGAATCCACAAAAGACAAATAGAATAAAAATTATTGTTATAAATTATAAGCTAATAAATTGTCAGATAAACTAAAGAAAATGATTATGTAGGAAAAAATGGCATGCATTGAGCCTTATCAACCAATTACTAAAAACAATGGTTGACTATTATAAGCGCCTCTAAATTGCTTCACTTTTTACAATTATGTTATTTGTATATGTTCAATAAAAACTGTCTTCCTACCAGGATATAGTGGAATAAATCAAATACCATGCCAAAAATCTCATTTAATTCATAAGCTAAGCGCACTAGTAAGGAATAAGGACTGTTTCACATGTGGAAACTGGCCTGTTATCTGCTTTATTACCTATGGAATCCCAGCCTCAAGGGTAGTAAAGTTTTCAGTGAATATTGACAAACTTGGGGACCTCAAAGAAAGAGGAGGTGAATCGGATGATTTCTGGTTCCTGAAGTTGGGAAACAAGCTGATGGGGTATGGGGACAAACACTTAAATCCAAAACAAACAAACAGAAAAACCACTGTTGGCACATAAGAATAAATTACAACCCCAGGGGATTTACAAACCTCCAGACAGAAGTTAGATTTTAAGCCTGAGTGTACAATTCTAGCTTTGCTAACCATACCAAAAAGATGTACATGCCTGTGTAAATAAAACAAAGCATTAAATTGCTGAAGCTGAATCCTAAAGTTGCTAAGCAAATTTCTGCGGCCAAATCTCTGTCCTTCCAGGCAGAGACCTGACCATATGCAGGAACTGTGGGGCACGGCTAACTCTGTGCCCTGCATCCTTTTGAACAAGGGTGCATATCACATCCCACAGTCAGAGAGGGTAAACAACAAGAAACACTGAGAGAAACCAAAAATAATAGGGTCACTGACACACATAAATCCTTGAGCATTTCCTGTAAGTTAGAGAATCTCTAATAAAACAACTCCATCTCTACTTGTGAAATGCTGATGATCGAAGACGTCCTAACTTTTGCAGATGTGATAATCACGTGAGAAAATTGCTCTTTTTCCACCCTAGACTAATGGTAAACTTGGTAACTTTAATGACCATGTGGGCTTTTCTCCTTTACTTGTTTATCTGTTGTGTTTTTATTTTGATGAGCCAGTCCTGAAATGGGACTTCCTGACAACTTCTTGGCAAGTAAACTTCTTTTTCCTCTCTAGATGTTTTTTGTCTCTGACTTCCTTTCACAAAGGGAAAGAAGAAAAGCCTCTGAACAAATGCCAGGAGCCATATCAGATACGTGCTACTACATCACTCCCGCTGGACCACATAACCAGGTGTACTTGCCCAGCTCCCCAAAAAGCACATGCACCCCTGAAACACGTGCCATGCTAACCTACTGCAAATTTCCTTCTGAAGGAAGTGCTCACACACCCCTGATGCCTCCCAAGCACGCTCCCCCAACTGCCCCGGGGGCGCCGCTCACCTTGACCGAGTTGTCTTGACTGGAGGTAGCAAGAATGTGCTCGCTGTCTGGGTGCCAATCCAGGCCGTGGATCTTGGAGAGGTGGGCTGCGAGGTACTCCACTGCTGTGCTGGGTTTCTGCAACAGGATCAGCAACGAGAGCTGTCACTTCAGAAGGAACTCAGAGTGTCCACCATACAACAGTCTGCTGGGTGCCGAGTGGGAATACAAAAGTACTCCCAGAGGAATTCCCTGGCGGTCCAGTGGTTAGGGCTCCGCGCGTCCACTGGAGGGGGGCACAGGTTTGACCCCTGGTCGGGACACTAAGATCCTGCATGCCGCACAGCGCAGCCAAAACAACAACAAAAAAACTCCCAGAGACCGCCTCTATTCTTAAGAAACTCCGCTTTGTTTTGTTTAAAACAAACGACAGAAGACTTCTCCAGCTCTCCTTCACGCGTGCTCTGAATACGGGCCTGTGAGCCTAATCTACTTCCGCTCCGGCTCCAGGTACGGCCTTAATGAAGGACACAAGGTAGTGGATGCTTTTCTCCTTTGGTACCGTGGTCTGCAATTCCTGCTCCCCTTCCCTCACAATCACCCACAAAGAGGGGCTGTGACATCTAAACAGACCCAACCCCAATCCTGGGGGTAAAACCACTAATCTTTTTTTTTCTAATTGAAGTATAGCTGATGTACAATATTATATGTTACAGGTGTACAATATAGTGATTCACAATTTTTAAAGGTTATACTCCATTTATAGTTATTATAAAATATTGGCTTTATTTCCCGTGTTGTACAATATAACACAACATTGTTGCTTATTTTGTACATAACAGTTTGTCCCGCATAATCCCCTACCCCTATAGTGCCCCTCCCCCCTTCCCTCTCCCACTGGTAACCACTATTTTGTTCTCTATATCAGAAAACCACCAAGCTTAAAATGATCAAGCCCTAAGACCTCAAAAAGAGAATGAACACACATCACAAAAGAAAACAATACATGATTAATAAGCATATATAAAACAAATTCAGAAGGAAACCTCAAAAATATATTCATACATTAAAACATTAAAAGATTGTTTTAAGGAATGAAGTTAGAAGATACTTGTAAATAATATTCAATGCAGTGAGGCTGCATTTGTCACTGCTGGTGTACATATAAAATACTATAACCTGTTCCGGAAAAAAACTGGACAATTTTTATCAACAGACTTAAAATTCTTCCTTTCTTAAGAGAATATCCTAAATTCACAAAAAGCTTTAGGTACCAAAGATGTTCATCTTGGTGTTATTTGGAACACCTAGAAAACCAGAAACAACATGAATAATAAGTGGGGAATAATTAAATGCTAGAATCAATTATTGTACAGCTGTCTGATACAATATAATGTAGCCACTAAAAGTTATACTTAGAAAGAGCTTATAAGACAGGGGAAATGCATTTGTTGTAACGTTAAATGAAAAAAGTATGCATAACTATGCATATGATATGATAAACCACGTTTAAAAAAAAAGCATAAGAAAAGAAAACACCAAAATATTAGCATTTGTCTCTGGGGCAGGACTATGAATGATTTTTATTTTCTCTTTTATATTTTCAACAAAGAGCATGTATTACTTTCTGTAATCAGCACTGGTCTATGAGGTTAAGAGTGCAATCTCCAGAACCAGCCTCCCTGAATTTAAATCCTGGCAACAAACTGTGCCTCAGTTTACTCAGCTGTAGAATGGGGTAATAATATTACCTACTTTAAAGGTTAGTTATAAAGAGAAATGAAGCAACACACATAAAGTTCTTAGAACAATGCCTGTGCATAATAAACACTTAGAAATATTAGTATTACTAGTCATTCACGAATTTGAGTGAAAATCCAACATTACCACTGATACTGTACTTTTTTAAGCCTGTGATGCTTGCTGCCAATAGTCCTGCTTTGATACTAGAAAGTGCCAGAGAAGTGAAATTACAACCAACAAGTTTTACAATCCATATGAACAGAAGTCCTAAGTATTAATAGCCAAGAAAAAGTTAAAGCTCTTTAAACAAAATAGATAAAAGGCTCGCTAAGGGAAGTCAGGGTTATGAGTAGACCAATCAGAAGGCTAGAAAGAAACAGTTCAGCAGTATATTTCTACAAGATAAGGAACACAGCTACTGTTTTGGAAAACAGGTCCTGACCGAGTTCATGGCTAAATACCCAATTGTTTATTTTGCCTATGGCTCTGAAAACAGTCTAAAGCAAATACACAAGCACTACAAATTAACCAAACATTTTAGTTAAACCATTTACTATATTTTAATGCTATACCAGTGACAAATATGAATAAAAACAATTGCCAATTGAAGAAATAAAGAGGGATGAAGAATGACTATTACCAGACTGGACTAAAGGGACAGAGATAAAACATATAGAAGATGCACCATCCATCCTTTCCTTATAAAATCACCTTGTCACCTAAGAGCCACCTAAAGCGAGGGCTTCGGCCGGCACACCCATTTCCCAGCAGGTCTTGGCACCCAATCCAGCAGCCTCCCAATCTCTGCTTCACTTCCCTCTCCTCTCCAACTGTATGACTTTATTCCCTGCTGGAAGGGGAAGGGAGCAGGGCAGCTGGAAGCAAGGCTGAGACTTTACAGTTAGCATCCCAGTTGGGACAGTTCCTGAACAAGTTCCAGGAAAACTAACAGTAGGTCCTCCCCACAAAGGCAGGTTTCACACAGCAGGAAGCAGAATTTACACCCCAGATCTTACACAAGTCGACTACTCTCTGCATTCTTACCCAATCGTCTGGCAGTTAGTTATGGAAGAGGCCCTTTCCCTGCACCACTGTTCTCACTGATGCCAACATATCAAACTTCCAGACTTGCCATTACAGTAGCAGCCCAGAACCCTGCAACTCTTTCATGCCTCTCAGGTCCATGGGCTAATGCAGGGAGAACGTACGCTCTGCAGGCTCATTTGAGGCTGACGGCACAGCTAGACTTCCAAGGGAAGATCTGAGCATACCAAGTATCCTGCCTCAGTGATTTAATTCTAGATGGTATATGTCCTAGAACAATGAGTTTTCACTTTGCAATCTGGGGCAGGAATAAGAAGCCTGCTGACGATTCTAGAATAGTGTCTGGTCCCCCAGGCTTGACCCCCTCAATGACACGCTCACTATTATCATCTTTATTCTGAAGAAAAGGAAACTGAGGCTTGGAAAAGTTTGTGGCTCACCTGATGTCATAATCAGGAGGCAGCAAAATGGGACGCTAGCTTAGGTCAGGCCAAGTTCATTTTCCTTTTTTTTTGGCCGCGGCACACAGCTTGCGGGATCTTAGTTCCCTGACCGGGGATTGAACCTGTGTCCCCTGCAGTGCAAGCTCAGAGTCCTAACTGCTGGACCGCCAGGGAATTCCCCAAGTTCATTTCCTTAACCACTGATCATAATGTCTCACTGCCCTATCTTCCATCAACACCAGTTTGATAGGGAAGCAAATGTCATCTGGTAGTAGGATCTTAACATGGCAATTAACTATGCTGCACAGGATACCCTGGTCTCTCAAGACAAGTCCTGCTATTCACAACATCCTCTTCATATCCTCTCAGAGGGGAAAAAGAAGATTACTTACCCGCTTGTCCCATATCCGTACATCCCCGTCATGACTGGTGGCAAGGCAATTAGCGTTTTTTTTATTCCATTTGACCTGTGAGGCACCCGCTGCAAAGAAAAATCAGGGGAGGAAAGCTGTTGCCCTCAACGCCTTCAGTACCAGAGTGGAGCTTATCCAGGGGAGCTGGATAATGAGTTCCGGATCAGTAAGAACAGAACTCTTCAAGCTTCTATGACTGCATCAGCTCCACCATTAAGGAGAAAATGAAGCCAAAGAATAAATGAATTAACACATGGGAACAGGATCAGAGTCACCTAATTGAGGAAATAATCTCACTAAGGAGAAAAAAAAAACAAAACTTCAGGTTACCTCCGAGCAGAATCAGCAGGGAGATACAGTTTCTTACAGAGCAGCGGTTCAGCCCGGCTCTGCTGGCTGGTAACTGACACATCACACAACCTGGCCCTTCAGCCTCTCCGACACCAAGCTTGCGCTCCCAATCAGAAGAGCCTCAGCTCAAAACCTGCTCCTTCCCACACTGGTTTTTTTGGTTTCGTTTCTGGGGGAGGGACAGTCTTGGAAAAACACAGCCTCCAGCTGAGGCTGAGCTGAAGAATGAGCCCCAGTGTGGCCCAACTCTGCCCTCAGAGAGTTATGTGCACCCCACCCCCACTCTCATCTCCCCATCAGCGCCCGGTTAGACGTGGCCCTGCGTGGAGACAGGGAAAGGGAACAATCCTGGCGCCGTGTGGACTCAGTCCTGTGCCAGAACACAGAGGTAACAACAATGGCGACCAAAGAGCTACTTAAGAGAGGAGGCATACTGGAAGATGCCAGAAGGGACTGAGACAGGTGGAAAATTGGGACATAGCAGCACTTCCAGCTGACTCTTAAAATAATCACGTTGATGATGTTAAACCAGAATCACATGATGACTCTCCTTCCGCCTCTTCTTGTTCTCTGCTCAGACAACACATGACATTTCTGCTTTGACACCCTCTCCCTTTGGGTGGGTGTTTATTACTTGGGGACACCGCAGTGGATCCAGGACTTTGGAGAGCAACCTGACCCAAGAATCCGGAGAGTATGAGAAAGAAAGCAAGGACTTAGAACCTAACAGGAAATAGAGTAAGGCCCAGACTTTATCCTTGCTTGGTTTTGGTGAGGGTATTTGTTTGCTTATTTGTTTGTTGTGTTTTTTTTTTCCTTGAGACACAGGGCACCTTAAGTCACCTAAGAACGAATATTGGAGACCCCTGAAGTTGGGGACGGCAGTGTATTACTTAGGAGACCCAGTTTCTTTGCAAGAAATGATATCAGCTAGAGGAGAAAGTTGTTAGAAAAGACTGCTCCAGGGAATTCCCTGGTGGCGCAGTGGTTAAGAATCGCCTGCCAATGCAGGGGACAGGGGTTCAAGGCCCAGTCCGGGAAGATCCCACATGCCACGGAGCAACTGGGCCCGTGTGCCACAACTACTGAGCCTGCACTCTAGAGCCCACGAGCTACAACTACTGAAGCCCGCACGCCTGGAGCCCGTGCTCCGAAACAAAGAAAAGCCACCGCAATGAGAAGCCTGCTCACCGCAACGAAGAGTAGCCCCCACTCACCACAACTAGAGAAAGCCTGCGCGCAGCAACAAAGACCCAACGCAGCCAAAAATAAATAAATAAATGAATAAATTTATTAAAAAAAAAAAAAAAGACTGCTCCATCTCCATGTGACAGTTACCAAAGAATTCAACAACACAGGAAAAAAAATTTTCTCTATGTCTTTAATGTTGCGTCTAAATGAGATGATGGATGTTCACTCAATTTACTGTGGTCATCATCGCACCATGTACGTAAGTCAAATCCTTATGCTGTACACAAACTTATACAGTGCTGTGTGTCAATTATACCTCAATAAAACCGGAAGAAAAGGAAAAAGAAAAGAAAAACGAGTTCCAAGAAAATATGCCTTTCCCAGTAGGTGGTCCATCAGAACATGAAGCCTCCCAAAGGATTCTGGGAACCCCCTAATTCAACGTGCTTTACTAGGATCGTGACACCAGGGTCACACGGAGACCTCCCAGACCGTAAGAGTTCTCAGAAACACAGAACGCTCTGGAGCACACGTGGACATGCTCTTACTGACTCCCTACCCCGAGGTATAAACAATGTGCTCACAGAGAGAGGAGGACCACAGGCTCTGGGGAGCCGCAGCATCTGGGCTGCACCTCTCAGGGAAGGAGAGCTCTGCCACCACTGAGACCTCACTGAGGTGCAAAAAAGAAAGAAGTCTCCTACCTCTGTTTTTTCAGAAAGACTCCCAAAAGAAACCAATTAGAAGAATCTTTCTTTTTAGAGGTCCTCTATAAGCCATCTAACTTAGAAACCTGCAAGTAGAAATAACAAAGTCAGGGATGGATGACTGAGGCATTCACAGACCATTAGTACTTTCTTTCAGCTCAGGGTCCTCTGCAACCACGTCTGTGGGCCATTCTATGCCTCAGATCATAAGTGCCTACAAGTGTGTGTGCACAGGTTGTGAGAGAGGCACCAGCACAACTGTTAAGCACTCAGCACAAGAGACACAGGTGCCTGAGTTCCACATCCATGGAACAAACACTCCCAGAGCATCTCCACAGGACAGGCGCTTAGGCTGATCCTGGTCTGCAGCCCTGAACAAGGCAGACGTGGTCCCTAACCTCACAGAACAAACCAACCAACTGCTTAATACAGTCGTGATGTTTAATGCCTTCAAATGATGACGTGTCGGGGTGCAGGGGGATAAAAAGAAGAATCATGTGATCATTTTGGAGCAAACACCAAATGTGAATTCAAATGCAAGAAGATACAAAAAAGCAGGATTTAAGAGACAGATAATATGATCTGTTTTGACCAAGGATGCCAAAATAGAATACTGATGATTGGGCTTCATCATGATGGGCAAGGTATACCGGTTCTATGCCCAAGTTCACCTCTCAGGAAGTGGTGAGAATACTCTGTAACAGCCCCAGTGCAGAATTGCAAAAATAGTCAATTCCAACAGAATGATGAAAACAGGTAGCTCAGAAAGTAATTTCAAAGTTTCAGTATACCCATATTAAATGATACCACTGGGACACAATCAGTATAATCTAGACTGTGAGGAAACCGCAGTTTCTTCAGTAAAGAAACTGCAGGGAAGGAAAAACAAACAAACCAAAAAAGGGGAGGGAGGAGAAACCTACCAACTGAAAGAGATGAGAAATATATCAACCACTTATAAATACAGACTTTATTTGGATTCTGATTCAAATAATTTGTAAAAAGAGAACAAAAAACCAAACAACTACTGAAACTACTGGGGAAATCTGAATACTGCTTAAATATTTGATGACATTAAACTACTGTTAATATTTTTAGGTATGCTAATGGTATTGTGGTTATGTTTTTTTTAAAAGGATTCTTCTCTTATTAAAAATACTTACTGAAATATTTGTTGATGAAATGATATGACACCTGGGATTTGCTTCAAAATAATCCCAAAGGGGATAGGGGTAGGGGTGGGTGGGCTAGTGGGTGAAAGAGGAAGGAAGATTGTCTGTTCGTCGACAACGTTCAAGCTGGATGACGAACACAGGGCAATTCATCCCCTTCTAGTTTTATACACTTTTGAAAGTTTCCACAAGAAAAAGTTTAGAAACAAACCAATGTGGCTCCTGCCCTTGAATTCTGAAATAAGTTCCTGACCACATTCTACAGTCCTGACTCTAACTTCTGAGAGGAGCAGGAGCAGGGCCCTTGTGACGCGGACCTTACAGGTCCACGCGACCGTGGACAGAGCCGGGGACATGGGGGATGGGGGGTCAGTGGGAGTGAAGCAGTGGAAGGAAGGGAATGCAGGCCGCCGGGGGGGCGTCCACTCACCTACAGCAGACAGCGCAACGGTCGGCTTCCGTGTATCTCTGAAACATAAGAGTCAGAAATCAAATGCCCATTCACCTGCCCCCATCCAGCTGGTGCCTTTCTCCCGCTGCTCGCATTTCTTCACCTTCCTTTCAGTGGGTTCTTGGACTTCAGTGGGAATGTGAGGGCCTTGAAAAGTAGTGTAAAGAGAAGCCTGTCTCCCTCCAGGGAGGTGAACTTTCTCAGCCTCTTCAGCTGAGGCTAAGTCTGAATTTCCAATTATACAGTTGTATCCACAGAGAACAAATTATGCAATCTGGCGTGGCCTGGGTGACTCTGATGCGGGGGTGGAGGGAGCCAAAAGAACCCCTTCCTGGTGTCATTCCTCCTGTGGAACAACGGGACAGTCGTGGAGGCATAATTCTGCAAGAACCAACGCACTGCTAAGACAGAGTGGAAAACTACTCTGGATGTTCCCAACAGCCAAGAGGTAGAAGCAACCCAAGTGTCCACGACTGATGAACGGATAAATACACTATTGTCTCTACATACAATGGATTGTTATCAGACCTTAAAAAGGAAAGCAATACTGTCACGTGCTACAACATGGATGCACCCTGAGGACATTATACTAAGTGACGTAAGTCAGTCACAAAAGGACAAACACTGTATGATTCCACTTACACGTGGTACCTAGAGTCGTCAAATTCATAGTGACAGAAAGTAGAGTGGTGGCTGCCAGGGACTGAAAGGAGGGGGAAACGGGGAGTTGGTTAATGGGTACAGATTTTCAGTTCTGCAGGATGAAAAAGTTCTGGAGCTTTGTTGCACAACAATGTGAGTATACTTAACACTACTGAACCGCACACTTAAAAATGATTAAGATGGTAAATTTTGCTTGGTGGCTTTTACCACAATTTTATTTTTTTTAAAACTACTCCTGGATACAATGGGAGACTCAACCGTTCACCACGAATGGTCAAAATGACAGAACTGGGCAGCCCCCTAGGGCTAGGAGGGCCAGACAAGGCAAATCTGCAGCCCTGGCTTACTGTTCGGAAGACCTGAGAAGGCAAGTCAGTTCAAGTGTCTTTCAGTCTTTAAATTATGAAAACAACTGTTTCATGTAAATGAGGGACCCTTGCCCCAGGGCTCCCAGGGGGTTGTTTGCTTGTTAAGAGCCCCTCTCTTCCACTTCCCCTGGATTTTTTGCTCCTCCTCCCTCCTCTGGCGCTGCCCTTAGACCTGTCACCTCGGAAGCGCTAACCTGCATGGGATGCAGGTGAAGTCAGCTGTGCACATCCTTACTCCCTTGGGATCCCTTTCCCTGGTCTGTCTGGTCAGTCAAACCTCAATACCTGGCTTGTCCTCTGCCTGCAGTTTACCTTTCAGTGTAAAGCATCACAAAGTCACTGCCATTTGGGAGCAGAGTGGCCTGGTTGGGGAGAGGGTGTCCTGTCCTGGGGACTCCACAGGCCACAGGCCCTCTAGTTAACGGTTATGGGGAAAGGAATCTGCTTTACAAAGAGAAACAGGAATAGATGTTTATTAAGAACTTAGGACGCGCCAGGCCCTGGGCTGGGCGCTCCTCCACTCTTTGCTCCATGGAGAGTTGCTCTACGAGGTGGCTCTCAGCCCCCTTTCCAGAGGGGAAGTGAAGTGTCACCAAGAGCAAAGCAGCTGTCCTGGAGCACTGCTCGCTGCAGCACGTGTGTGTCTGTACCCATCAGAATGCCCCCACCGTCACCTGCCACTTCAGGAAACTCCAGCCTGACTTCCAAATGCCAGAACCTGTGGTTCTCTGACAACGGGATTTCCCTGGCTGCTGAAGCCTGTTTTGCAAACCTCTGTGACAGGCCTGAAGTGCCAGGGAGCTGAGGCCCCCGGGGACAGCCTTCAGCCAGTGACTGACAGTGGATGGCACGCCCGCTTCCTCAGCCCTCGGAGGGGAACACCTCTGAGGAGGGAGTGGTACACCAGCCCCTAGTGTTCCCAGTAAGACCAAACTCCACCTGTTCATGGTGGTACCCAAGTAGATGATGTGCCCTCTCTGTGTGGCCTTCCCGATCCTGTCTCTCTTCCCCACCCCCACCAGCAGTTCTGTCCCCTCCTAAACAACGTATCTGCAACGTCTCCTCGTCTCAGGGTCTGCATCTAGGGAAAACCAAATTAAGATACCGGATCTCTAAAACAAAGGTCCCAGATCATCCCACAGCCAAGTGGTTATGCCTCTTAACGGTTCTTACTTGATATCCCAAATGTAGATGTAGGTGTCCACAGAGCTGGTGACCAGGAGATCTGGCTCAAACACTGCCCAGTCCAAGTCACTGGAAACACAAGGAATAAACAGGACAACAACGAAGAGAAAAAATTCAGAGTCCATTTCCAAAGCATTCGCAGATTTCATTTCTAGTGGCTTCAGAAAGTCACTGTTAATGGGCCCCTGAACATGGTTTAGGCTGGGAATCTCCGAAGTTCTTTGGGAAAGAAGACTTAACCAAGCTCCGAAGGAAACTTTCAGGTCCTTCCCTGGTTACCACCTGCCCCCTCAAACCAAAAGAAACGGAGCATTTCAACTTAAAACACATACACACACAAAAGCGCACATACATGCATCTGCGCAAACTAAGACAAAACAAAGAAAAAAACCCCACGTAATTGTTGACATCGTTTTTTAAATCAGACTCAACCACAGATACCTTGAGTAAACCCAACATCTTTAAAGCACTGGCAAACTGCCGTGTTGCCACACAGCTTTCAAGGAGGGCAAGCAGGGCTCTGGTCCTCCCCACCCACGTCCTCAGTCCTTGAAAGGCACTTGCTACACAAACAGTTAACACAGGCCGGTGGGGGGATTCTGGCCTTTCCCATCACCTCCCACGTCAGCTTCACCACTCCCACACTTCCTGCTGCTACTTCTCACAAGAAGTTTTCCCCACCCAGAAACAGTGACCCAAGGAAAGGATGGATCCAGGAACATTCCAGAAGCCAGCTGGAAGGCCACGAGTGGAAGCAACTGGGCATCTGGGTAACGGACTATGATGCAGGAGCTCCACGTGGTGCCCCACCACGGCTGGACAGACAGCAAAGGGCTGGCCCCCAAGGTCTCTGTGCTCCGGGGCACCGCCGACTGTGAGCTGCGGGATTCTGTGGGCGTAAGTTCATCTCCCTCCTGCAGCAAACAGCTCTAACCCTTTATTCTGGACCGGGCTGTACCGAAGTGTCTCCTGGGATCGGGGTGAACAGCTACAGGGACGCTGGCTCCTAAACACCGGCTGTTCCTCGCCGCAAAGACCATCACTTCAGGACTACTAAGGATGCGGCAGCCACCTGGGGCCAATGCAACACAGAGGGTCAAGCCTGGAGGGGGATGGTGTCTTTGTTTCACTTCCCGAGAGACTGTGACAAAGTGAGACAGGCCAGGGAGCAGTGGAGGGCTGTGCCTACCTGATGACACGAGTGTGGCCTTGTAAGGTCGTGCCAACTTCCCCACTGCCGTCTTTCCACTTATAAAGGTCGACCCGTTGGTTGCTCTGAAAAGAGACAAGGGGAAACCCATCTTGAACAGTTACGGCTGAACTAAGGCTACAGACACACTCGTGAGCACGTGAGCTATGGGTTATGGAGCCGCCCCCAACCATCAGAGGAACGACCTCCCTGCCCTAAGGGTCACACACCCATCTCCCCAGCTGCTGTCACACTCCATGGTCTCAGCTCACCCTTCCCACCATCAAATGCCCGGAGTCCACCTACCACACTTTGAAAAAACACATGCATGAGAAAGAAAACAGAATCACCACTAAAAGGGTGTCTTAGAAGGCAAAATTATAGAAGACTCCTTGAAATATGAACTTCTTTAAGGGTTAAGCAGAAAGACACAGGGAAAATGGGCCAGAAGAAACCACAATTACAATAAGGAAAAGGAAGAAAAACAAAGCTTCAATCAAACTACATTTCTCTTAAAGAAACGACAAGCCAGCAAATGCTCCCTAAATATCATGAGTTCATAAAACACACTGAAAATGGATAAAGATTACTAATAGACTAATTACTATTAGTAGGCTATTTAATAATTTCTGAACTGATATATATATATATATATATATATATATATATATATATATATATATGAGATGGATTTTCATTTTAGCTCAGAGACAGATAGCTGTATACAGCTCTGAGATTTTTATCCAGAAATGCCAGTTTCCAATTCTAAATAGGTAAGGTTCCTGTCAAAAGGTAAGGATTCAAAGTAGCTTCCAATGGGAATAGGAGTGTAAAGAAAAGCCCCCCTCATCTCCTAATAACATTCCCAGCCATTTCCAGGGTCTGCTAGTGCCAGTTTATGGATTAGGAACCTTAAGAAACCTGCCCTCTGCTCTTTCCCATCACACTGCACACTGGGTGTCATCACCCACATCATAGGTGAGGCAACTGAGGCTCCAAAAGTTGGATGGGCACTCAAGATAAAACAGTGAGTGTTAAAACTGGGACTTGACCTCAGATGTGCCTAACTCCAAAGCTCTTTCTCCTGAAAATGCTTGCCTTCCAACCAAGAGCAATGAAGGGAAAAAAAAAAAATCAGTAAACTGAACTTCATCAAAATTAAAACTTTTATGTATCAAAAGACATTATCAAGAAAGTAAAAAGATAATCTACAGAATTGGAGAAAATATTTGCAAATCATGTCCCTGATAAGGGTCTAGTATCAGAAATATATAAAGAACTCATAACTCAACAGCAAAAAGACAAACAACCCAATTCAAAAATTGGCAAAGGACTTGAATAAACATATCTCCAAAAAATGATATACAAATGGCCAGCCAGCACATGAAGAGATGTTCAACATCATTAGTCACTAGGGAAATGCAAATCAAAACCACAGTGAGATACCACTTTATACCCACTAAGATGGCTAGAATTTTTAAATTACAAAAACAAAAACAGGAAATAAATTTTGGTGAGGCTGGATTGTGCATTGCTATGCAATGCTGATGCATTGCTGATGGGACTGCAAAACGGTCTTGTGCATTGTAGAAAACAGTCTGATGGTTCCTCAAAAAGTAAAACACAGACTTACCACATGGCCTTTCAATCACTCCTAGGAATATACCCAAAAGAAGTGAAAATGAGTACCCAAAAAAGTACATGTACAGGGCTTCCCTGGTGGCACAGTGGTTAAGAATCCGCCTGCCAATGCAGGGGATACAGGTTCGGGCCCTGGCCCGGGAAGGTCCCACATGCCGCCGAGCAACTAAGCCCGTGCGCCACAACTACTGAGCCTGTGCTCTAGAGCCCGCAAGCCACAACTACTGAAGCCTGCGCGCCTAGAGCCCGTGCTCCGCAACAAGAGAAGCCACCGCAATGAGAAGCCTGCACACTGCAACAAAGAGTGGCCCCCGCTCGCTGCAACTAGAGAAAGCCCACGTGCAGCAACAAAGACCCAATGCAGCCAAAATAAATTAAATAAATAAATAAATTTATATATATAAAAAAAGTATACATGCATGTACATGTTCTTAGCAGCACTATTTATAATAGCCAGACCAAATGTCCATCGTTGGATGAACAGACAAAATGTGGTGTATCCCTATGATGGACTATTATTCAGCCATAAAAAGGAGTAAAGTACTGATACATGTTCTGACGTGGATAAAGAAGCCAGCCACAAAAGGTCATGTATGGTTATGACCGCATTTATATGAAACATCCAGAATAGCTAAATCCAGAGATGGAACACAGACTGGAGGTGGCCAGGGGCTGGGGGTGGGGGAATTACTGTTTAATGGTAAGGGGGTTTCCTTTGGAGTGACGGAAATGTTTGGGAACTAGATAGAGGTGGCAGTTACATAACACTGTGAATGTAGTAAATGATACTGAACTGTTCCCTTTAAATGACTGTCTGAAAAAAATAAATATATAAGGCTCTTTCTTGCCACTCCCAAACACATGCAGTGTTAATCCACTTGGGCCGAGTACTGAAGGGTCAGCCTAAATCTGTGGTTCCCAATCCGGGGAGATTTTGCTTCCCAGGGGACACCTGACAATGCCTAGAGACGTTTTTGGCTGTCACGATGGGGGTGAGGGAGGAGGCTACTGGCATCTAGTGGGGGAGGGGCCAGGGATGCTGCTAGTTTCCTACAAAGCACAGGACAGCCCCCACCACGAAGAATGATCTGGCCCGACCTGTCAACAGTCCCAGGAATCAGTTCCACTTTAGTCATTGTCCCTGGTTAAAGGCAGACTGTCAGATTCTATTTTGGAAATGACGGGGAAGAGCAGCTTTTTGTTCCTTCTAAAGCTGACAGCACTGCTCTTCTTTCTTTTGTGAGATGCTTTCCTCTCACAGACTGTCATTCCCAATAAGAACAGACCCAGACAGCACTGCGAATGGTCATACTCCCTGGAGGATGAGAAGGGCTCCTTCAAATACTGCCCTCCCGGCCCAGTGCAAAAGGAGCCAGAGGTTTAGGTCTCTAATTGTCCTAGGAGAACAGAACACTGATAAAGAATCGGGCAAGGGATACCAGAGATGATCTAAGCCCAGATATTTTTTCAGTTGCGAACCCCTTGGAAAACCTAATGAAACATATGCATCTTTTCCCTGGAAGAATTCACATATAAACAGGATTCAATCAAAAAAGAATCCCTTCCTTTGAGTGGAAGGGTGTATGGAATCTTCTGATCCCTCTGAAAGCAATGACAGTCGCCCCCAGACCAGCTCACCAGGTCCTTCCTTACAGCCTCTTTCAGTCACTGGCTAGTTACATTCATGCAGAAAACGGGTTCTTATCACACACAGACATAGAGGTATCTACCTGTTTCCCTTTCCAAATCTGGATTCAATTCTTACAATTATCGATGGTACCCTCAATTCTTTTCATATACATTTAAATCTGTAATTGCCTCCATCTTCCTTTTAGAACCATGCAACCCCTCTGTGCCGCCTGAGAAATGACGATTATGTTCTCTTCTCTACGTAGAACACAGACCTACCAGCCTAGATCTCACATTTAAAAGAGTTTTCCGGGCTTCCCTGGTGGCGCAGTTGTTAAGAATCCGCCTGCTAATGCAGGGGACACAGGTTCGAGCCCTGGTCCGGGAAGATCCCACATGCCACGGAGCAACTAAGCCCGTGCACCACAACTACTGAGCCTGCGCTCTAGAGCTCGTAAGCCACAACTGCTGAGCCCATGCATCACAACTACTGAAGCCCACGCGCCTAGAGCCCATGCTCTGCAACAAGAGAAGCCACTGCAATGAGAAGCCCGCGCACCACAACAAAGAGTGGCTCCTGCTCGCCACAACTAGAGAAAGCCCGCACGCAGCAACGAAGACCCAACACAACCATAAATAAATAAATAAATAAATTTATAAAAATAAAAAATAAAAGCCTTTTCCTGTACTCCTCGAATGAGCTCACCGAGGCTGCAAAATAGTGCGCAAAGCTGTCATGAGGATTCCACTGCACGGCTCCAATGTCCCACTTGCTCTGGCGTGAGATCTTTCGGTGACCTTCGAAGGGGGCATCTAGATTGACGATGTATAGGAATCGGCGGCTAGGAAAACAACATCAGCATTATGAAAACAGAACAGCATTAGCACTAAGATAGAAAAGCACGTTTGGAATGACATATGGTTCGCAAGCAGTGCTCAAAAAAATCCCCAGATGTACATGACGTTTATCGACTCTGAAAGGCATACAAGTGACAAGAGTAACTCGTGGCTGCTGGGCAAGCGGGAGCCATACTCCCTGTGAGTTCTGTCTCTAGAGATGGTCCTCCCTCCCATATCCATGGAAGTCTGACCTCCTCCACCAGATTCAGCTCCAGCCCAGCCCTCTCCCAGGCTTTTCCAATCCCCCAGTTAGGATCATAGCTGCTTCCACACGACTCCCATGACACAGTCTGCATTTGGACTACAGCACAGCGCTTATCTCTATAGCAGAACTGCTAACGTAAAGGTTCCTGTCCCAAACCAACTGAGTGTTTGGGGTATGGACCGTGTCTTGAATATCTTTGTATGTCCCTCATCACTAGGCACAGTGCTTTGCATGCAATAAACGTGTGTAAAATTAAACACCTCGCTTATCACTTAGCCAAATAATTTGAGAAAATCTCAAACTCCCGTGCAAGTTGACTACTTGGTGACGGGAACTAAATTAACACTATCAGAAGGGGAAACAATAACCAAAAAATAATAATAATGAAAATAATAATAAGTGTCAATAATGTTCAAGGTGCCAATCAATATAAAGGATCTGAAAACAGTGATGTTCTCTGTTCACCTATTTTCCTTCTGTTTTAAGAAAAAAATCCTTGGTATGTGTATCAACCTCTTCAGCAGCCATCAGCGATTCTTTGTTGGGGAGCGCTCCAAGCCCCCGGGAGTCGCAAGGACAGGTGGGCTTGATAATGAAGAAAAAGATTCATTGTCCCTGCTCAGAACAGACAGGAAGTAGAAAGTGAAAATGGCATGTAGAACTCTAGCAGAAACCCTAGGAGGGATGGATTAAGAGAAGGGAAGCACAGGTAAGACACAAATTAAGAGAATTTCTGGGGCTTCTGAGAAAGTTGGTATAGTACAAAGACCTAGAAACTCTGACCTCTTCCTAAGGAATCATCTGATCCTATGGCAGGCAGGCCGGCATTTCCCATTAGAATGAAAACAGGGCAAAGGCCAAGCACTATATATATGGCGTGTTTTTCAACAGGGGAAATCAGAGACAGTACAGGGCAAATGCAGAACAGCAGAAGGTGGGCACTTCAGGATAAACATGCCAGATTGGACATACATGTTTGTCTTCATCCCCCACTGAAGACCCACTAGAATAAGAGTGAAAACATAAAAGACAGAAACCCACAAAGAAAATGAGAGAGGAAATGGAAAGCCGACGGAAAAATGGTAACTGATCTAGAGGAAAGACAACCAGCACCCAAGTGCCTGCAGAGCGAGCTGGTTCACACTGTGGAATCCAGGCCCGCAGGAGCTGGAGAGGAAGAGAAACTACCTCAGAGGAGCCCTGGGCCTGGGACAAGAGGCACAGCAGGGGGTGAGCGAGAGCTGCTGTGCTCAAAACAGGGCAGGAAGTGGAGGGTGAGACCCTCAGGCCTCCTCCCCTGCTCAGAACTCACAACACATGGCTTTTAGTCTTCAGGTGGTGACTAATGACAAGTGGATTCTTCTCAGGAGGAAGTGAGCAGCCCGAGAAAGAACGAAAGCAAACAAAACAACAACAACAACAACAAAGCCCTGGAGATGGTGACATCTGGGCACCCTCCAACAAAAGGGCCTAGTTCCCACCTGATCTCCCTCCAGTGGATCCCACCACTGCACACGTAAACAGAGATGCCACTCACTCTTTAATATTAACAGAGAGCCCATGAGCATCAGTCACAGCAGGAAACTTGAAAGACAGAGACCAACACAGCCAAAAGGAAAAAAAGGAAATGGGCGGCACAGAGGAAAGAAGAAAACCTAGAATTAATATTCTCAGAGACATAGAAGAAGACAATTTAAAGAACAGAGAACAAGAGCTCTTGGAAATTAAAGTTATAGTTGATATTTTAAAACCTGACAGAAGGGTTGGAAGTTAAAGTTGAAGAAAACTCCCAGAATGCAAAACAGAAAGACAAAAAGACCAAAAAGTTCAGAAGAGAATCCATACAGGATATCCAACATGCACTAAGAGGAGCTCCACAAAGAATGAGGAAAATTATCAAAGACATAATGCAGGAAAATTTCTCCAAACTAAAAGACACAGATTTCCAGACTGAAAGGGCCCTCCAAGGTGCTAAAAATTATTCGTTATTTTAATCTGAATGGTGACCATATGGGTGTATATATTTGTAAATTTATTTGAGCTGTTCACTTAAGCATACACCTTACTACTCATATTTTAAAGTTCAATATAAGAAAATGAAATGGTGAACTTCAAGATCATGTTGAAAAATAATATGGATGTATGCATGTCTAAGAACACATCAGAACAAGAACACTTGCATGATTTCCAGTTACATAATCCCGTTCTCTCCTAGAATGCTACAAATGACAATATCCACATCAGTCAATACTGAGAAATCTAACGTTTGAGATACAGTTATTCCAGGGCACCTGAAAGTATTTTATGGGTTGTTAATATGGCTACATAATGCCAAGTATATGTTATTTTTCTATTTGTTTAGATAAAACAGGTAATAATGTCAAAAAGGGGAGGAGGGTCCCTCTAAGTGCCCAGCACAATGAATGAAAAAAGACACATACCAAAGCGGTCACAGTGAAAATTTCACACGCACAAGAGGTAAAGATAACACTAGGGATAAAGATAGGATTTCTCCAAAGAGAAAAAATAGGTCACATACAGAGTCCAGAATCAGAATGGCATAGGACCTCTTGACAATAACTCTGAGAAAAAGAACCCCAAATACTGATTCAACCCAACAATTGTTATATGACTACATTGGAAGGAGGGGGAAGGCCAGGTATATATACATAAGGGACTCACAACTGAAGTAAAAGTGCTAAATATTCATCATCTACTGTAAGAAGTCAATTTGAATATCTATGATGGATAAATCAAGTTATAGCAGTGTATGTAGTATACCACTTGGAAAAACAGAGGCAATCCAAAATAAATAGCTAAAAGAGTCTTAACTGGTTGCCTCTGGTGAGTGAGATCAGGGTGGGGAAAAAGGTGAGGTGGGGGGCTTCCCTGGTGGTGCAGTGGTTAAGAATCCACCTGCCAGTGCAGGGGACACGGGTTCAATCTCTGGCCCGGTAAGACCCATATGCTCCGGAGCAACTAAGCCCGTGAGCCACAACTACTGAGCCTGCGCTCTAGAGCTCATGCCGTGCAACGAGTGAAGTCACGACAATGAGAAGCCCGCGCACCCCAACGAAGAGTAGCCCCTGGTTGCCTCAACTAGGGAAAGCCCATGCACAGCAACGAAGACCCAACACAGCCAAAAATAAAAAAACAAATAATTAATTTTTTAAAAAAAAGGTGAGGTGGGATTCTGCTGACTGACAATATAAGCCTTGTAATGTTACTTGACTTTTCAAACTATGTACAGGCATTTCCTTGATTTAAAAAAAAAAAAAAAAAGAGGTTTAAAAACTGACTAGGAAATTAATAACATATACCAAAAAACCACTGACTTGTACATTTAAATGGGTGAATTGGGGCTTCCCTGGTGGCACAGTGGTTAAGAATCCGCCTGCCAATGCAGGGGACACGGGTTTGAGCCCTGGTCTGGGAAGATCCCACATGCCGCGGAGCAACGAAGCCCATGCGCCACAACTAATAAGCCTGCGCTCTACAGCCTGCGAGCCACAACTACTGAGCCCACTTGCCACAACTACTGAAGCCTGAACACCTAGAGCCCATGCTCTGCAACAAGAGAAGCCACCTCAATGAGAAGCCCGCGCACCGCAACGAAGACTAGCCCCTGCTCGCCACAACTAGACAAACCCCACGCACAGCAACGAAGACCCAATGCAGCCAAAAATAAATAAAATAAATAAATTTTTTTTAAAAAAGGGTGAATTGCATGGTATGTGAATTATATCTCGATAAAGCTATTTTTTAAAAAAGTGAGGTTGGCAGGGGCAGAAAAGAGACATATCAATTTTTCCTATCTATGCATTCAGGGTGACACAAGAAAATGGTATCAATAACTGTCTCTGGGGAGTGGAGTCAGAGGTAGGAGGGAAACTTACTTTCCATGGTATATCCTTTTGAATTAATGTTTGCTATGGTTTTATTTAAAAGTAATTTAAAACATGATTTCAAAATAAAATAATGAAGTTAATAAAAAACACTTCATTTTATAAATGGGTTCATAAACAACTAAGTTAATGAACATGTAGCTAAATCTGAGAGGTAGTAATCTAGAGCAACATGAAAGGAAAGGGACTCTGACCATTAAATGTTATCATACTGGTACAATGTTAGGATGATTAGCAAATGCAGGGACCTTAATTGCCAGAATCTTAATTTTGAACCAGATGACACTACATAAATTATGTAGTTCAACTTCTTCATGATGAAATAGAATTGCTTCATGAGAAAACCGAAGTCCAGGGAGGCTAACTGAATAAATATCCAGGGGCTCATAATCAATGGCACTGCCAAACTGTAACCCAGATCCTCTCAATCCTAGGAACTAACTACCTGTTAGACTGTACCAGACAGCATCCTTCTGAAGAGTCCATGCACTAAACAGAAAATGGCAATTTCAAGACCAAACTACCAGTCACTAACATTTCAAAGGAATTTTATTGCTCACCTGTTAGGGCAGAGAAAAAAATAAACTGCAAATAATCCCCACAACTACCGCTGAGGTCACTAGGACAGCAGAACTAAACCCTATGACCGTAATCCTTAAATAAAAAAGTATTTTCCATTTTCCCAGAAACCTCTTGATTTGCAATTTGTTCCCAGAAATCGTGGCAGACGAACTCTGTAAGCTCACTTACCCGGAAAGCACTGCATGCTGCCCGAGACAGTCCACAGACATTGCAGTTGCCTGTGAGAGAGAACACAGATTCAGTTCTGCCAGCAAAGCCGGCTCAGGTTAGAGAAGACAGGCAGGTAGACACCTGTGGGTCTTCCTCTTCCCATGGCCCAGGCAGTCCCCAGCTGGCAGTTCTCTACAGTGGATACTTTAACCCCCTTCTACTTCTCATTCAAATCTCACATTCACCTTCCACAATAGGGCAGCAGTTGTCTGTTCCCCCTGAGACCAGGGCTACACACAATATAACCTGGGACATCTTCCTCTCTCTCTCTCCCTCTCTCTCTCTTCCTCCCTCTCTCTCTCTCTCTCTCTCACACACACACACACACATACACACACACATATACACACATACACACACCATCCATGCCTTCCCAAAGGGCATGGACTCCTCCTCCAAGCCAAATGGCAATTGGTAATATTCAAACACCACCTCTGCTGAATCCACGGTCACATTCTTGTCATTGAGATGCCCAGTTCTCATTTAATCTGGGTTTTCCAGCACATTTTACTGGCTTCCATTTCCCAGGTCTCCCAGTTCCTAGGGAGTACTACCTTTTCAGGATCTGATGTCCAATTTCCAAAAGACCACACTGAATCAAACAAATCTGCATTCAGGCTGGAGCACGAGGCTAATTTTAATCATGGTAGTTATAGCCCTAAATTCGCTTATTTGGACAAGTTCAAGTCCTGCTCCATTCTCAGGGCATTATCTGAAACAGCTTGTGCCGTTGTTTGGTTATTAAATGCTCTAAGTTCTTTCCAAGAGTCTATCAAGAGAGAATGCATTTTGTACATTCTGCTACACTCACAAATCACAAATGGTAAACAGAAATTCCCTTCCTCACTCTCGCTGGTCTTATTAATGGGTTTCTCACTTGTACACCCTCAAGAAACATGTCACAGATAATATTAGGGACAAGAAGCCAGAGTGCTTTCACTGGAGGCTGAAAAGGGATTATTATGCATCCTTCATTCCACTAGAGTCGTGAGCAGAGAATAGCCCAGCTGGAAAGGCAGGCAGTGAAATGAGATGCCATTTCCAGAACTCTTCTGTGCAATGTATACATTAAGGGTATGAAAGAGGGCAAGATGGTACCTCCAACCAGGGGCGGTACCATCTTTCTAGAGGGTGTGTGGTAGCAAGAATCCTAAGGTGTTCCCAAGATTCTGGGCCCTTGGGGTACATACACATTCTCCCCATTATTTAAACACTAATTTAGGTACTGCTGTAAACGGATTTTGAGATGTAATTAAAGTCCCAAATCAGTTAACCCTAAGATAGAGAGACCCGAAACAACCCAAATGCCCATCAGGTGATGAATGAACAAACAAAACGTGGTATATACACACAATGGCATACATGCTACAGCATGAATGAACCTTGAAAACATTACGCTAAGTGAAATGTCAGACAAAAAAGCATAAATAAATACTGCATGATTCCACTTATATGAGGTGTCTAGACTAGGTAAATTCATAGAAACAGCAAGGACAGTAGAGGTTGCCAGGGGCTGGGGGTGTGGGGTGTGGTGTGTTATTGTTTACTGAGTACGGAGTTTCCATTTGAGATGATGAAAAATTTCTTGGGGGAGGGAGGAAGGGGAGATAGAGAGACCTAATCACATCAGCCCTTTAAAGCTAAGTCTAGAGGTCAGAGACAGAGGAAGTCAGAGATTTGAAGGATGAGGGATTGATTTAACATGGAGAAGACTCTTTGCTGCCAGCTGTGAAGATGGACAGACCACATGGCAGAAGCTGAGAGCGACCTCTAAATAACAATCAGCAAAAAACCAGGGACCTCTGTCCTATAACCCTCAGGAACCGAATTCTTCCAACAACCTGAATGAGTTTGTTAGCAGATTCTTCCCTAGTCAGCTGAGCCTCCGGACGAGAACACAGCCAACTGATGCCTGGATTTCAGCCTATGAGACTGAAGAGGGAAAGCAGACATGCAGAGCCTGGATTTCTGACCTACAGTACTGTGAGCTAATAAGTGGGTGGTGCTTCAAGCTGCTAAGTTTGTGGTACAGTGAGTGACAATAAAGGATGATCTGGTAATAATACCCAAAAAAAAAGTCACGTTGTCATTTTGTCTTTTTTTTTTTTGGCCACGCTGCATGGCATGCAGGATCTTAGTTCCCTGACCAGGGATCAGACCCATGTCCCCTGCAGTGGAAGCGTGAAGTTCCAACCACTGGACCACTAGGAACTCCCCTAAAGTCATGTCCTTTGACTCAGTAATTCCACCTCCAGAATCTATCCAAAATACAGCAAAACTTTCATACACAGAGTTGTTGAATTCATGTTATCTATAAGTAAATTATAGATATCTATACAATGAAATGTTCTAGAAGCATTAAAGAATGACATAGAAAAATGCAGGAGCCTGCAATTAGAGTATCATAACTCACCATATCACCTTATCAGAGCAGGTTATTTTTTAAGAAGTAAAACAAAAAAACCCACACCTAACTGACATTTCCCTACTCCTATCCCAGAAAGAAAGAGGTTATGTTTGCAGGAGCACATGAAGGAGGGTTTGCTAGGCTGTCCCAAAGGGGGAAATGGAGAGAGGGAAGTGTTTTAAGCAAAGGACGTAAAAATAAACTGACCAGAGTAAAAGGTGGTGCTTTGTCAGGGACAAGAATCCCCCTGGAAAGGCCTCAGCACCCTCAGTGCACCCGATGGGGAACGGCTGAGAGATGCTAAGTCTGGGCATCAGGGGTGAAGAACCATAGGGTTCTTGTATGATCCACTGCAAAGAGAGGAAGGGAGCCCCATAGTGACTGAGAGAGAACCTCCCACCAGCAGGCAGAGCCCTGCTGCAGATTAAAGACAACGTAGAGGAGTACAGGAAAGTGGTATTTCATTCCCTACTATGAACTAAAATTTAAATCGTCTACTTAGCCTGAAAAAAGTATCCCAAAATGTTTAGATGGTAGTTGTTCCTATGGGATTTTAATTTTATTCCTCTAAATGAGCCTACCTTTTTGTATTATTTCTATATTTGCATTATTTTATAATAAAAAGCACTTTCTTTCCAAGGCTCCTTCCTTTCCCTTGCTAACTTATCACCCATGAATTTATCTATACTTCTCCAGTTCCCTCACTTTTTTAATACCTCCTAGGATAATGAACTTTGATAGTTCATTGCCTGCTGTGGGAAACCTTCTATTGGAATAGAGAGAACTGACGAGCAAAGTTTGTGTACCTTATCCCCACATTTTATGACGTAAAATTCCAATCATACCTTTTCTGAACCTTTGTTTTTAGAAATTGAAAATTCCTCTCCCGCCTGCCGGAAACAAACTTATGTTCAGAAATTCTCCCTGTCAAGGTGACATCTTTAGACAAAAGAGAATAAAGTTCTTAACAGCCCTGTCCTTTCTGCAGGATGGTGGCCTTTGCGGCACACTTTAGGAGTCATATGACCTCTACGAAATAAGACTGCCATAGCACTGACAGTGATGGTTGATTCTTACTGGCCTAGAGAAAATGTAATTCATAATGTGGAAAAGACAAGCCAACTGATGGCTGATAAAAGATACCATTTCATGAGACTCTGCGAGCCTCTGTACACAAATTGCTGCTGCCCTTGTTCAAAAAAATAATTTTTTCATGAAGGCAGCTGTGTTCTTAAGCATTTGGTTTCACCAATCCAAAGAAACTGACTGCTCTGCATCAAAAGGAAGAAAGTTTCTACATGGCATTTCTGCAGACATAAAACACAGTTCATCTGGTGCAGCAGAAAGGATGTGCATGGGCTTTGTGTCAGACTGGATTCAGAGCCCTCTCTATCACCTCTCTGGTGGAAAACAATAAAAAATGGTCCAGCACAGGTTGTCACTGGCCTCCTGCACTGTTGGCTGTTTTACTTGATCCTGTGGCAGCATCAGAACTCATGATCACTCCCTCCTTAAAACCACTGGCTTCGTGACATGACTGCCTCCTGGATTCTTCCTAGCTTTGGACACTTGAAGGAACAGCTAGGAAAGTCTGTTCCTAATCCATCCATTTCTTCCTGTCTCTGCCTCAGCTCAGGCCTTTGTCGGTCCTCCCCTGGACAGGGACACCCGCTTGTCACCAGCCTTGCTCCCTCCACCCTCAGGGCTGTTGCAGGACCTACCTCTGGCTACGCTGCTTGCTTGCTCACACTCCCTTAGTGGTTCCCCATAGCCTGAGCATGACATTAAAGATCACTTCAGACCTCTCTTCCTGGGCTTCCTTGGTGGCTCAGTGGTTAAGAATCTGCCTGCCAGTGCAGGGGACACGGGTTTGAGCCCTCGTCCGGGAAGATCCCACGTGCCGCGGAGCAATTAAGCCCGTGCACCACAACTACTGAGCCTGAGCTCTAGAGCCCACAAGCCATAACTACTAAGCCCACGTGCCACAACTACTGAAACCCGCACGCCTAGAGCCTGTGCTCTGCAACAAGAGAAGCCACAGAAATGAGAAGCCCGTGCACAGCAATGAAGAGTAGCCCCCGCTCGCCGCAACTAGAGAAAGCCTGTGCACAGCAATGAAGACCCAACGCAGCCATAAATAAATAATTTTTTTTTTTTTAAAAAAAGAAGGAAAGTGTAGTGGTTTAAAAAAAAAAAAAATCTGGGACTTCCCTGGCGGTCCAGTGGTTAGACTCCATGCTCTCAATGCAAGGGGCACAGGAGACATCTGTCTGAGGAGACATGACAACTAAATATAATGTGGTATCCTGGATGGAATCCCAGAACAGAAAAAAGACATTAGGTAAAAAATAAGGAAATCTGAGTTAAATATGCATTTGGGTTAATATATCAATATTGATTCATTAACTGTGGAAAATGTACCATACTAGTGTAAAATGTTATTAACAGGGGAAACCTATCAATAATTACTTCAAATGTAAAAGGACTAAATTCTCCAATCAAAAGACAAAGAGTGACTGAATGGATAAAAAAACAGGACCCATCTATATGCTGCCAACAGGATACTCGCTTTAGATGGAAGGACATACAGACTGAAAGTGAAGGAATGGAAAAAGATATTCTACGCAAACGGAAACCAGAAGAAAGCTGGAGTAGCTATACTTCTATCAGACAAAATAGACTTTAAAACAAAGACTGTTAGCAGAGACAAAGATAGGTGTTACACTACCAAATGTAAAATAGATGGCTAGTGGGAAGCAGCTGCATGGCACAGGGAGCTCAGCTCGGTGCTTTGTGATCACCTAGAGGGGTGGGTTAGGGAGGGTGGGAGGAAGATGCAAGAGGGAGGGGATATGGGGATACATGTATACATATAGCTGATTCACTTGGTTACACAGAAGAAACTAAGACAACATTGTAAAGCAATTATACGCCAATAAAGATGTTAAAATAAATAAACAAATAAATAAATAAATACCAAAAAAAAAAAAGACAAGTGTTACATAATGATAAAGGGGTCAATCCAACAAGAGGATATAATATTTATAAACATTTATGCACTAAATATAGGAGCCCCTAAATATATAAAGCACATATTAGCAGACCTAAGGGAAGAAACAGACAACAATATAATAATATTAGAGGATTTTAATGCCCAACTTGCATCAATGGATGGATCATCCAGATAGAAAGTCAATAAGGAAACATCGGCCTTAAACAACACATTAGGTTAGATAGACATAACAGTTATATCTAAAATATTCCATCCAAAAGCAACAGAACAGGGACTTCCCTGGTGATCCAGTGGTTAAGAATCCGCCTTCCAATGCAGGAGACGCAGGTTTGATCCCTAGTTGGGGAACTAAGATCCCACAGGCCACGGGGCAACTAAGCCTGTGCACCACAACTAGAGAGAAGCCCATGCGCCGCAATTAGAGAAGCAGCCCATGCACCACAACAAAAGATCCTGCATGCTGCAACTAAGACCAGACACAGTCAAATATAAAATTAAAAAAAAAAAAAGCAACAGAATACACATTCTTCTGAAGCGTGCATGAAAAATTTTCCAGGATAGATCATATGTTAGGCCACAAAACAAGTCTTAATAAATTTAAGAGGACTGAAATCATATCAAGCGTCTTTTCTAACCACAATGGTATAAAATGAGAAATTAATTACTCAAACAAAACTGGCAGAAAATTCACAAATATGTGGAGATTAAACAACATGCTACTGAACAACAAATGGGTCAAAGAAGAAATAAAAAGAAATTTTAAAAATACCTTGAGACAAAGGAAAATGGAAATATAACATACAAAAATTTGTGGGATGCGGCAAAAGCAGTTCTAAGAGGGAAGTTCATAGCAATAAATGTCTATCTCAATAAACAAGAAAAGTCTCAAATAAACAATCTAACTTTACACCTCAAGGAACTAGAAAAAGAAAAAAAGAAGCCCAAAGTTAGTAGAATAAAGAAAATAACAGGGACTTCCCTGGCAGTCCAGTGGTTAAGACTCCACGCTCCCAATGCAGGGGGCACAGGTTCGATCTCTGGTCAGGGAAGTTCTGCATGCCACGTGGAGCAGCCAAAAAAAAAAAAAGACAACAGAGAAGATCAATGAAACTAAGAGCTGGTTCTTTGAAAAGATAAACAAAATTGACAAGCTTATGGCTAGCCTCACCAAGAAAAAATGGGAGAGGGCTGAAATAAAATCAGCAATGAAAGAGGACATATTACAACTGATACCATAGAAATACAAAGCATCATAAGAGACTACTATGAACAATTATACACCAACAAATTGGACAACCTAAAAGCAATGGGTAAATTCCTAGAAACATACAATCTACTAAGACTGAATCATGATGAAACAGAAAATCTGAACAGACTGATTACTACTAAAAAGACTGAATCTGGGACTTCCCTGGTGGCTTAGTGGTTAAGAATCCGCCTGCCAATGCAGGGGACATGGGTTCGAGCCCTGGTCCGGGAAGATCCCACATGCTGCGGAGCAACTAAGCCCATGCACCACAACTACTGAGCCTGCGCTCTAGAGCCCGCAAGCCACAACTACTGAGCCCACGTGCCACAACTACTGAAGCCCGTGTGCCTAGAGCCTGTGCTCTGCAACAAAGAGAAGCCACCGCAATGAGATGCCCGTGCACCACAACAAAAAGTAGCCCCCGCTCACCGCAACTAGAGAAAGCCCACACGCAGCAACGAAGACCCAACACAGCCAAAAAATAAATAAATCTATTAAAAAAAAAAAAAAAAAAAAGACTGAATCAGTAATCAAAAACCTGCTAACAAACTAAAGTCCAGGACCAGAGAGCTTCACTGGTGAATTCTACAAAACATTCAAAGAAGATTTAATACCAAACCTTCTCAAACTCTTCCAAAAACCGTAAGAGGAGGGAACTCATCCAAACTCATTTTATGAAGCCAGCATTACCCTGATACCAAAACCAGATAAGGACATCACAAGAAAAGAAAATTACAGGCCAATATCCCTGATGAACACAGATGCAAAAATCCTCAACAAAATATTAGCAAACTGAATTCAACAATACATTAAAAGGATCATACACCATGATCAAGTGTGACTTATTCCTTGGATGCAAGGATGATTCAATATCCACAAATCTGTCAATGTGATACACCACGTTAACAAAATGAAGAATAAAAATCATATGAACATCTCAATAGATGCAGAAAAAGCATTTGACAAAATTCAACGTCCATTTATGATAAAAACTCTCAACAAAGTAAATATAGAGGGAACATACCTCAACTTAATAAAGTCCATATATGACAAGCCCACAGCTAACATCATACTCAACAGTGAAAAGCTGAAAGCCTTTCGTCTAAGATCAGGAACAAGACAAGGATGCCCACCCTTGTCACATCTATTCAACACAGTATTGGAAGTCCTAGCCAGAGCAAATTAGGCAAGAAAAAGAAATAAAAGGTATCAAAATGTGAATGGAAGAAGTAAAACTGTCACCATTTGCAGAAGACATGATATTAAATACAGAAAACTCTAAAGACTCCATCAAAAACCTGTTAGAACTAATAAACTAATTAAATAAAGTTGTGGGATACAAAATTAATACACAAAAATCTGTAGCATTTCTATACACTAATATACACTAATACGTCATCAGAACAAGAAGTAAAGAAAACAATCCCATTTACAATTGCATCAAACAATCCCATTTACAACCTAGAAATAAATTTAACCAAGGAGGTGAAAGACCTGTATACTGAAAACTATAAAACATTAATGAAAGAAATTGAAAAGGACACATACAAATGTTAAGATATCTTGTGCTGGGACTTCCCTGGTGGTCCAGTGCTAAAGAATCCGCCTTCCAACACAGGGGACGTGCGTTCGATCCCTGGTCAGGGAGCGAAGATCCCACGTGCCGCAGGGCAACTAAGCCTGCGTGCCACAACTACTGAGCCTGGGAGCCTCAACTAGAGAGCGCACGTGCTGCAAACTACAGAGCCCATGCGCTCTGGAGCCCGCGCACCACAACTAAAGAGAAAACACACACACCACAACTAGAGAGGAGCCCGCACATCACAACGAAGAGCCCGCACACGGCAACAAAAGATCCCGCCTGCCTCAATGAAGATCCCACGCACTGCAACTAAGACCCAACACAGCCAAAAAAATTAAAAAAATAAAATTAAAAAAAAAGGACTTCCCTGGTGGCGCAGTGGTTAAGAATTCGCCTAACAATGCAGGGGACACGGGTTCCAGCCCTGGTCCGGGAAGATCTCAAATGCCGCGGAGCAACTAAGCCCGTGCGCCACAACTACTGAGCCTTCACTCTAGAGCCAGTGAGCCACAACTACTGAGCCCATATGCCACAACTACTGAAGCCTGCACACCTAGAGCCCGTGCTCCGCAACAAAGAGAAGCCACAGCAATGAGAAGCCCGTGCGCCGCAACGAAGAGTAGCCCCCGCTTGCCACTAGAGAAAGCCCGCATGCAGCAACGAAGACCCAACGCAGCCAAAAATAAATAAATAAAATAAATTTATTTTAAAATAAATTAATTAATTAAAATACACTATCTCAGTCACACTAGCCCCATTTCAAGTGTTGAAGAGCCAGATTTCCATCATCTCAGAAAGTTCTAGTGGATGGTGTTGCTCTAGAAAACTATCGCTAAGCTTTCTTAGCATTCACACTCATCGATTCCAGGGACCACTTCAGAGTAGATGCCAAGCAGCACAGCTTCCTCACTATTAATCGGTGAAAGTAACATCTGTTTTATAAAGTAAATGACACATATAAAATGTAAAAAAGTTTCACCTTTCAGACTGGGGTTTTTCTCTGAAAAACCTAAAAGCTTTAAATTTTTTAAATGATTTTTAAAAGTGGTGGGGTCACACCAACGAAGACCCAATGCAGCCAAAAATAAATTAAAAATTAAAAAAAAAAGTGGTGGGGTGTTTGGAAAAGTTTATTGTTCTGTCTTTTCAGAAAGGCAGTGTGAAGAGTTTTAACTTTTTCTTTCTACGTTAACAAAATAGTTAATAAAATGAGTCCCTACCCCTCCCAGTGATCACCAAAATCAATCACAAAACCATGCTAATTCACACTAAGACTCACCCTTCCAAATGAATAGAAAAACCAGAAAGAAAAACAGAAACTCCCGCAAGGCAGTTAAATTACCCAATTTAGTTTGTTCTCTTACTATGACAACTGCTGTTTAGGTTTAATTATTTGATACGACTTCATAGCATCCTAATATATGTGTCAACACCCTCCCTGCAGGTCTTTTCAATTACATCTGTGTAGAGAAGTAGGGGTGAGACTACCTGGGTTTCTGTGAAAATTAAAGGGTTTGCAGATTAGTAGCTTCCAAATTAGCAAGCTCAGAGGTAGGACACATGATTCTGTTCTTAGTCCCCAGTGAAAGCAATTAACAAAAAGGGTAACAGGAATATGGTTCTTTTTCCCTGGGAGTCTGGCATCTTTCTTCCTCCCAGAGACACCATGCTGACAGTGCAAAGTGTTTTAGGATCCTTTCACCCAAATGCGGTTGCTCAAATTCTCCATGGGCACTATGTATCAAGGGCACCCATAGAGCAAATTGGTGGGAGGTTCTCCCCTCATGCATCTTTACGGCAAAAGAAGGGATAGGTTTTAGAAAGAAGAAACCACATCACCCCCTTATCGTAAATCCAGATTCCCCTTCAGTATAAATCACCTGAGCACCAACACAGTGCCTGGCACAGTGTGCACCTGTCAAAAGCTCAATAAATCCTTATTGAAAAAAATGACTGAATGAAAGTCTGGCACACTGAAGGTATTCAATAAATTATGTGTTCGATACATGAAGAGAATCACCAACACACTGTCCTGGGTGCTGGGGAAAGGGGGCATGATATTTATTGTAAAACGACTGTATGACAGGCTCATACAGTATGAAGCAGAGCAGTGTAATGAGTCCAACAAGGCCCTGGGGCCAGACGCCTGCGTTCAAATCCCAATGCGACAACATAATGGGAGGCCTTGGCCAAGTCACTTGGGATCAGCCAAATGGGGATCAGCTTCCCCGTTGGGGGGGAAAAATCTACTTATCTTGCATGGTTCTTTCATGAATTAGAAAAAGGAAATGTAGACCACTTAGCACAAGGCCCAGCATATGGAAGGAATGAAATAGAAAAATGATAAAAATTCCTAGTAAATACTAGTGTTCCTTTGGGCTTACCATGTGTCCAGCACTGTGCCACACATTCTAAATGTATGACTTCATAAAACTCTCACACCAACCGTATGAGGTAGGTACGATTCGCACCTCTTACAGGTGAGAAAACATGCACAGAGGGTGATGACAGGCTAAGAGCTGAGGCGGGATTCGAACCCGGGCAATACATGCAGTGCATACTCCTGTTCACCTACGGTGTTCTCCACTATCCTAACATCAGTAACCGCTTAAAAACTTAGGCGCGAAACAGGCACTTTGCATGCATTTTTTTTTTTAATCGAATCCACTCCAAAGACCTGTGAGGCAGGGTTAAGTCCATACATCTGAGGCTCAAATAAGTTCTGCGACTTGCCCAAAGTCACCAGGCGCGGGGGTACCTAAACCCCCCCTCGCTCACCACCCTGGTCATGGGAAGCCTCCCCTCAGCGCTCACTAGCGTGCAATTTCTGCAATTCGATGTCCCCAGGCAGACCCCACTCCCGGTATCCACGAGGGGAACCCCGAAACCCCGCCCATGCCAGCCCCAAACACCCGCAACAGTCATCAAGGACCCCCTCACCCGCTCGGGTCTGACAGGTCCGGGTCACTCCCTTGCCCATCTCTCCAGCCCGGACTGGGGGTCGCCCCGCCACCCCCAAGAATGACCCGGCAGCGTGGGGGAGGGGAACCAGGAAGGGCGCATGCTTAAAAGGCTCCATTAGGCCCCGAGCTCACCTGGGAGTCGCGGAACTCCACCACCACGTTCTCGCTGCTCCATCGCGCCGCCATCTCCCGCGCCCAGACTCGGCGGTCCCAGGACTGCGCGTTCCCACCCACGACACCCGCGTTCGGTGAGCTCCACGCAGCCCGGACTCAGTCCAGCCACGCCCCGTCCCCCCCTACCGTCTGACCGCAAACCATTGGCTGACCCAAACACTGGCTCCGCCCCCTCTTCCCGGATCATCCAATTGCGGCACCGCGCCTGCCCCAAACAGACACGCCCCCTTCACTCCGTCACTCTGCTTGAGTCACCCACGCTCCTCGCGCCTGTGGCTACACACCCCCTGCCGCGAGCTCTGCCGGGAGTTGTAGGCCAAGGTCTAGCCACTTGTGGGCAATCCGCGAAGAGCTTGCAGGTTAAGGTTTGGACAAGGGGAGGCACCTCTCTGTCTCCTCGCTGGTGTCCTTCGCAAGGCCCAGGCCGTATAACCAAAGCCCGACATTAGTGCAAACCAATGGTTACCTCTTCCCCTGAGGCCTGCCACAAAGGCATTGAAAAGAGTGAACGTGCGATTCATTGTTTTATACAGTACAGCGGCGCCTGCCAAACTATCCAAGGACCCAGGGGGTCTCCGAAGGCAAAACAATTTTCATAGTCATACAAAGAAGTTATTTGCCTTTTTCATTTTCTTTCACCAGTGTACAGTGGAGTTTTCCAGAGGCTACATGATACATATTTGTAACAGATTGAACGTAGAAGCAGATGTGAAAATCCAGGGGTTTTCTGTTAAGCCAGACATTAAAGAGATTTGCCACTCTTCTCACAAAACCAATTTTTTGGAAAATAGTTATTTTTTACTTACAAAATGTGTTATTGATGTGAATGTGCATTGATGTTTAAATGAAATATATATTTTTTAAGTTCTCAGTTTTAATTTCTGATGTACTAGACATCTCCCACACAAAAGTTTTGAGGGGTCATTAATGCTTTTTAGGAGTGTAAAGAGAACCTGAGATCAAAAAGTTGGAGGACTGCTGTGCTAGTACGGGGAGTGGTGATTAAGAGGTTCTCTTTTTCAGCCCCAGCCTCTCAAATCCTGGGCTTAACTGGCTTAGCCTCAGTTTCTCTATGGAAGGAAGAAGTTTGTTTGCTTGTTGTAAGGAGTTAAGCAAGCATAGGGCCTGGAATATAGTCAACACTCAAGTGTAAGCTATTATTATTGTTGTTAATATTAACTCTATTTCTACATGCAAGTTGTTGCATGAATAGAGATAAGAAGGCTTCCTTTCCCTCCTGGAGTGTTGGATATAATGGGGAAGACAGACTTGTTAACAGGTTAGGGTAACCAACTCACGCCAGGAAGCTGCTCAATGTGGGCAAACAGAGACAGTTGGTCACTGTACAACAGGTATACACTTGGCAGAATTGTGTTTTATAAAAGCAATGTGCCAGGAGAGAACAGCTTAAATGGGAGACATGACATAGCATCCTGAAGACCGTGACATTTGAGCTTTTCAGTATATTATTAGGATTTTTGATAGAGTCCACTATCAGAAAAAGTACTTCAGCATCAGAAAGTGTGAAGGGCAGGATGTGTTCCAAAGACATAAAGCAGTTCCCCAATTAACACTCACGACACTGTGCTTCTTTCTTTCCTTCAAAATACACACCACAATATGGAACTCAATATTTGTTTATTGAATATTTTCAAGTTTTAGGAGGAGAGGGACCAGCTCTGTTTCGTTCAGCCCTGCGTGGCAACCGCACATACATGACACTCCATGAATATTGGTCCAATGAATAAATGCGAAAAGCATATGTCATGCCCGCACAGTGCTGTCTAAATCCAAAGGATGCCTTCTGTGAAACCAAAAGCAATTTCTAAAACTATTCATGGTCTTTACTTGTAATTCTTTACACCCAGAAAGAAATACAGAATCACCAATAGTTCTCCGTAAAATCCCTTGCTTTCTTTCTCATTCATCTATCAGTTATTACACTCACACAACACAGCCCTTAAAAATTTCCTCCAGCCCTGGCCTCCACAGTCCTGCACTGGCTTTTCTTCCTGCCTTCCAGTTTCTTCCCAATTCTCCATCAAAAATGCCAAAGATTGCTCTAGAGAGAAGGGCCTCAGCTCAGAGGGCCAGGAAGGGGAAAAACTGCAAGCCACGTTGAAGGGCACAGAGATGGAAAGATAAAGAATAGTTTCTAGGTATGCTTATGCCATCACATAGGAATAAATGAATTAATTCATTTAACACATCATATTCTTATTTATTTGCCTGTTGCTTAGGATGTAGTAGGTGCTCAATAAATATCCACTGAATGAGTGGTTAGCAAATAGTCAGGTACAACTGTAACTTAGGGTAGATGACAGGATGTAACAAAAAGTACAGCTAGAAAAGTTGAAAAGGGCTATTTAGGAAGGGTCCTGCTTAGGCTTTGAAGTTTTATTTTGCATAGAGATAGAGGTAGAGAGAGAGATTTCAAAGCTCTCTGTCTGTCTATATATAGCTTGGTAATTCCTTTCCCACTAAAACCAGTAGGACTGACCCTGCCCAAGCATTTCTTCAACACTCCCCCACTCCCACTTCTTTAGTTCATTTTTGTCTAGTTCTCAAAATCTGCTTGTCATGGTTATTAAGTACAGAAAGTACTTTGGGTTTCAAATCCTTGGTTCTCTCTGTTCTCCCAGTGTTTTCTTTCTTGAATGTGAAAAAGGCAAGGTAGAATTTTTGAGAGAGGGACCATGAGCCCCTTTCTAACTGCCTCCTCAGGCCTTCTTTCCATCTCCCACCCACGCTGTCACCACGAAAGAGTAAGGACTCCGGAGACAAGTCTAGAGCTCTCTGCTTGCTTCTTCACTACTGTGCTCCCCTGAGATCTGCATATGAATGTCCTGAGTCAGAGACTGGAGACCATTGAGGTGTCCCTTGTCAAGCAGACCTCAACTTGCTGACCAGGCCACAGGGCCCTTATCACCAAACAATGTCTTTTCAGAAGGTCACTTGCTAGCCACGCCACAGGAAGGAAGGGCATGTGGCCAACCCAGAAATCCAGGGCTCTGGCTGGCTCTTATCAGCAACTAGCCTTGCAAGTTTGAGCACGATCCTTTATCTTTCTGGTCCCCTGTTTCCTCTTCTGTAGAATGTGGAGTTAGCTGACCCCTCAGTCTCTCTACATCTGGGAATCTTGGAACCCTGCCCTGAGCTCTACCAGTAATTTCCCTCTCTTCATCAATCAACAAATATTTGTGGATGTTCCCACATGCTCCGGCTCCTTGCTATATACATTTGGTTGATCATTACCCTGATTTTCTCTATTTACGTTTTCTCTTTTCAAGCAAAATGATTAAAAACCTAAAGAGCTATGAGAGGCCTGGGAGAAAGTTTCTTACTTGGAGATACTTGTCCATGCCATCCCCACCCTGGCTATTTCCCAGGAGTAGGCCCTAACAAGCCATTGCCCCCATTTTCTGAACCCTTCAAGTCCCAGACTTACATTCTTTTTTTTAAAAATTTATTTATTTTTGGCTGTGTTGGGTCTTTGTTGCCTGCTGCATGCAGGCTCTCTCTAGTTGCGGTGAGCGGGAGCTACTCTTTGTTGCGGTGCGCGGGCTTCTCATGGCGGTGGCTTCTCCTGTTGCGGAGCACGGGCCTCTGGAGCGCAGGCTCAGCAGTTGTGGCGCACGGGCTTTGTTGCTCCGCGGCATGTGGGATCTTCCTGGACCAGGGCTCGAACCCGTGTCCCCTGCATTGGCAGGCGGATTCTTAACTTCTGCGCCACCAGGGAAGTCCCCCAGACTTACATTCTTCAAGGTGATGTTCGAAACTGGGGTTTTGCACCATCGTTATGCACTGACATTGCAAAGGCAAATGGCTTTGGCAATGCTGATTTTTTTTAAAAAATTGAGGTATAGGGACTTCCCTGGTGGTCCAGTGGTTAGGACTCTGTGCTGCCACCACAGGGGGCCCGGTGTTCTACCCCTGGTCAGGAAACTAGGATCCCGCATGCCTCGCAGCATGGCCTAAATAAATAAATAAAAATATTTAAAAATTGAGGTATAGTTGATTTACAATATTATATGTCTTAGGTGTATACCATAGTAATTCTCAATTTTTAAAGGTTATACTCCATTTATAGTTATTATAAAATATTGGCTACAGTCAATGCTGATTTTATCAGCTCTTTCTCCTGACTATTCTGGTAGGTGGGTTAGTGATTTATTAACCCTGTTTCACAGCTGAAGGAGAGCCACGAAGCAGTTCACCCAGGGTAAGTGAGAGCATGAAGATAAAAAATAAAACAGAGGTCCCAAGTCTAGCTGGGGCCGTTCTTGCATCTGATATCCTTGCATCAAGAGTGTCCAGAATGGGGACTTCCCTGGTGGTCCAGCAGTTAAAACTCTGACTTCCACTGCAGGGGGCACGGGTTCAAACCCTGGTTGGGGAACCAAGATCCCACATGCTGCATGGTGTGGCCAAAAAGTAAAAAAAAATAAATACATTTAAAAAAAAAAAAGAGTATCCAGAATGACTTGCCACTGTCTCCAGACCTGTTAACTTTAAACCAAGAACCCACAGGAGAAACTTGGAACAAAGTACGTACAGGACTCTTGATGCAACAAACGATGAAATGAAACAAATCTGAGGCTTCAGGTCTCAGTGGATGCCTGTTGTTAATGCCATGAGTCCCTCTTTCTAAGATGTAAAGGACAGAATCAAGCTACTGAATGATTGAACTTTCCCTGCTCTGTATCTTAATATTTTCATTTCAGGGGGAAATTTGTCATACAAATAACTGCACAAGGAGATAACAAGGGCATTGCCTGAGAAAGGCTGCCACTCGAGGTCCCACAGGCCACCTAAATTTAGTGTCATCACATTGCAGAAAGCAGGGGCTTCACCTTTGCAGATCAGGCTCTCAGCTGTTCAGTGGTGCCAGATGTGAGAGAGACTAGCTTATGATAGTAGACTGGAATATACACCTTAAGGGCAAATTATTAATATACAAAAAGAAATAGAGCTGTTAAGCAGATCTAATCTTTTTCCCCCCGTTGGAAAGCATAGAGAGAAAATGAAATTGTCATGCAAAGATTCCTTGATGAACATGTTCACTGTAAAGCTTAGAAGTCCAGCTTTGCTCCTTCCAGCTGTATGACTTTTCAGTGTGCATGTGGTATATCCTTTTTTTTTTTAAGATTTTTTTTTTTTGATGTGGACCATTTTTAAAGTCTTTATTGAATTTGTTACAATATTGCTTCTGTTTTATGTTTTGGTTTTTTGGCCACAAGGCATGTGGGATCTTAGCTCCCTGACCAGGGATCGAACCCGCACCCCCTGCATTGCAAGGCGAAGACTTAATGCATGTGGTATGCACTTTCTATATACCTCTATCTTTTTCTCTCTCTCTCTCTCTCTATTTAAATTTACATGGCTGAAACACTAAAATACAAAAAGGTATATAATGAAACGAAACATTTCCCATCTATCCTCTCACCCAGCTCTCCAGTTCCTACTGCCCACCCCCCCCCAAGGGACTACACTATGTTGTTTCATGTTTCCATCCAGTATCTTTATGAATATGTAAGCAAAGAAAAATATAGATCTTTATTTGGGGAGAGGATAAGTTTCTTAATTTTCCAAGTTGGAATCTTCATTAATCATTGGCCTTATTAATCATTATTTTTAATGATAATGATGTTGATAAATCTTTCCACAGCTCCCCATGCCCTCAGGATATGGTCCATGCTCCTTCCCACGGCTCCCTGGACCCTCTTGTCAGCTTCTGAGGACCACTTCCTCTCTTTGCAGCTCAACTGCATCTTTCAGTTCCTTTGAACATGCTGTTCCCTTTCCTTGGAACATTCTTCTCTTCCTGAAATACAGCTAATCCCCCACCTCCACCCTGCTTTCCCTGGCTAATCTCCAACTCATCTTTTAGGTCTTGGCTTAGAATCACTATGTCCGTGCCTGTCTCCTTCCATCAGCACCATGGTCTTGAACTCTCATGGCACTTAGTCATTCATTCATTCGTTTCATAAACATTTATTGAGTGTCGTGTACTTGCCAGGCACTGTTCTAGGCTATTTTTAAAAAATTAATTTATTTTATTTATTTATTTTTGGCTGCATTGGGTCTTCGTTGCTGCACGCAGGCTTTCTCTAGTTGCAGCAAGTGGGGGCTACTCTTCGTTGCGGTGCGTGGGCTTCTCATTGCAGTGGTTTCTCTTGTTGCGGAACACAGGCTCTAGGCACAGGGGCTTCAGTAGTTGTGGCTTGTGGGCTCTAGAGCGCAGGCTCAGTAGTTGTGGCACACGGGCTTAGTTGCTCAGTGGCATGTGGGATCTTTCCCGGACTAGGGATTGAACCCATGTCCCCTGTATTGGCAGCCAGATTCTTAACCACTGCGCCACCAGGGAAGTCTCTGTTCTAGGCTTATTTACCACACTGTACTGTCACTGCCTGCTTTGATACTTCATATATATCTATATCTATATCTATATGTTACTGCACTGTAATTCATACACCATCAAATTCACCCTTTTAAGTGTATAATTCAGTGGGTTTGTTTTTTTTTTTGGTATATTTACAAGGTTGTACAACCATCACCATTATCTAATGCCAGAACATTTTCATCACTCCAAAAAGAGACCCAGTAGCAGTCATTCTCCATTCTCGCCTCCCTCCAGGATTTCTTTCTGTCTCAATGAAGTTGCCTATTCTAGACATTTCATATCAGTGGAATCAGACAATATAAGATTTTCCTATTCTAGACATTTCATATCAGTGGAATCAGACAATATAAGATCTTTTGTGATTGGCTCCTTTTACTTAGTGTTTTCAAGTTTCATTCATGTTGTAGCATGTATCAGCACTTTATTCTTTTTATGGCTGAATAGCAGGCCATTGTATGGATATACCACATTTGGTTTATCCATTCATCAGTTGTTGGACATTTAGGTTAGTGTTTCTTCTGAAGCCCTATGAGAACAAGACTCTATATGTTTTTCTCACTATCGTATCCTAGAACTTAGTGCAGTGCCTGGCACTTACTAGAAATTCATATTTTTGGAATTCCATGGTGGTCCAGTGGTTAGGACACTGCACTTTCACTGCCGGAGCCCAGGTTTGATCCCTGGTTGGGGAACTAAGATCCCACAAGCTGTGCCACGCAGCAAAAAAAAAAAAAAAAGAAATTCATATTTTGTTCAACATTAAAAAAAAAGTGTTGAATGAATAGGTAAATCAAAAGCTAGTTAGATGGTTACAATACTTATTGATTATATATTTATCTCCCCAGTAGAGATCTGTCAAGGGATCTAGTATCCTCTTTTCTGCATGGTACTGAAATACCCCGCTTCTTTCTTCAGGGAGGAAATTGGGTTAAATTTAAACTTTCTTGTTTCTCTTCAGATCACATATTTGGATCTTAGGTGTATACAAATTCCCCATTTAGGCACTTACAGATAACTTCTTGGGTATTAAAACATTCTGTTTTTGCTACATCATTTCTCATACAGAAATCTCAACTTCTTTCGGCAGGGCTTTTTGTTCACTGCCTCCCCTGGCCTCAAAAGCACTCCATGCTTGCACATAGCCTTCCTCCTGTTTCTTTCCAAGCTGGTCACACTGGGACAATCAATACCTGTGACAGATCAACCTTTCTTTTTTTGGTTTTAATATTTCTTTACACCCTGTTTTGGCTCCTTGATTTGGAAGTATCTGGAGGACATTTAGGGCAAGGAAGTCAGGCCAGGGACTGCGTGATGCTCATAGCCAGCACTCAGCACTTGAAAAATAGTTGTTGAACCAATGAATGGACGAACAAACGATGAATCAGTGAGTGTGAATATGTGAGAGAGACATATTGCAAAATGCAGACTTGGTCAGCAAATATTTATTGAGTACCTACTGTGTCGCAGGCCCTGTGGTGCATGCCAGGATAAATGGTAAACAAAACAGGGGTCCCGCCGTGGACTAGGGAGTTTCTAAAATCACTAGTTCTAGCTGCATTATTGCATTTTCATGTCTATATCTTTTCACTTTTTATCGTACACCTAATGATTTTCAGGATTACATTTTAGCTAAGGAATCTACCCATTTGCTTAAGCCCAAAATAGGAAGTTCTGATCTACTGTCAGCAAAATCTGGAGTCACAACTGCCCCAGTGAAAAGTACCCCCGAAAAACTAAAAATCCCCCAAATGCTAAGCTTCCTGATTTTAGGGGTTCTAGGATGGGGAACCTCCGATAGAACGGACAGCACGTCCACCAGAGGGCGCTGTGGGGGCAAATTTGTGCCGGGAGGGGAGCTTGACCAGTGAAGTGACCCTCAAAGCCAGGTAGGCGTTTAGAGTAATTTTTATTCTTCCCTGCGTTTCCTTCCCACCCCTCGAACCATGGTAGCCCCTCCCCCCATAGGTGGTTCCCCTCTGAATCATCAGCTACTTTCAGGGGCTTAAAGAGTGCTTGCTTGGAAAGACGCCTTGCTTCTGTTCCTGACGCCCCATAGCTCAGGCCACTCAGTTTCCAGGCGGGTCGGGGCGGGCTGGGTGGGTGGGTGGGACCTCTCGGGCGTCAGCAGCCCGGCGCTGCAAGGGCTGCGAAGGGGTTAACCCGGCGGGGGGGGAGGGGGAGGGGGCGCGGGCGGCGCCTGCGCTCTGCTTCCCTCCATTGTCTCCACGGCGGCGAGGAGCGCCGGCGAGCGCAGCCCGGGACCGAGCAGGGCGGTGCGGCTGGCGGGGCAGGCGGCGGCGGCGGCTGCGGCTGGAGCGAGAGCGCTACGCCACGCGACCGCGGCTTCCCGAGCTCCGCCTGGCTGCCCAGCGCCGCAGCCCGCCCGAGGCCTGGAGGGGTCCGGGCCGCCGTCCATGGTCGCGGCGTCCTGAGGCGGGGGACGCGCCCGGCGCCCCCAGCCCTCCTCCGCCTCCTGCTGTCGGGCGGGCGGCCTCCTCGGGCGCCTCCCTGCGCCCGCCCGCCCGCTCGCCCGCCGCCTCCCTCCCTCCTTCCTTGCAGCTCCCCCGGCTTTCGGGGGCCCGGGGGCGGCCTGTGGCGCGCTGAGCCCGCGCCGGACTGCGCCTCTTTGGACCTTGAGGGGAAACATGCGTTTGGCTTGGATCGTTTTAAATTCTTAGTTTGGGATCCCCGCCCGCCTGCCTCTTCCGCCCGCGGGTTTTCTTTTTTTTTTTTCTTTTTTTTCCTTTTTTCTCTCCCGGTCTCCTTTTTTGACTCCCTCCCCCTTTATGCTCGCCCAACCCTCCCCCCGCTGCTGAGAAGTGGGGGAGGGTCTCGGCCTCCAGGTTCCCGCCCCACCGGGGCCCGGGCGAGCATGGGGGGCAAGCAGAGCACGGCGGCCCGCTCCCGGGGCCCTTTCCCGGGGGTCTCCACCGATGACAGCGCCGTGCCCCCTCCGGGAGGGGCGCCCCACTTTGGGCACTACCGGGCGGGCGGCGGGGCCATGGGGCTGCGCAGCCGCTCGGTCAGTTCGGTGGCGGGCATGGGCATGGACCCCAGCACGGCCGGGGGGGTGCCCTTTGGCCTCTACACCCCCGCCTCCCGGGGGACCGGCGACTCCGAGAGGGCGCCTGGCGGCGGAGGGTCGGCGTCCGACTCCACCTATGCCCACGGCAATGGTTACCAGGAGACGGGCGGCGGTCACCATAGAGACGGGATGCTGTACCTGGGCTCCCGAGCCTCGCTGGCGGATGCTCTACCTCTGCACATCGCACCCAGGTGGTTCAGCTCGCACAGTGGTGAGTCCGCGGTTGGTGGAGGCCTCAGAGGGTGGAGTGCAAGCGAGGGCGCGCCGGGGCGCCCCACACCTTCGCGCGTGTGCGAAGATTTGGAGGTGGAGTGCGCAACCTGGATCTGTCTGCCTTCCCCTTGGTTCGCCGAAGCCAAGGGATGAATGGGATACCCACCCTCTAGAAAAGAGGCTTTCTGAGAGGCTGCGGAGCCGGGCGTATTAGGACTTCAGGTGTTGGTTCACTTATGGATGCCTATTGAAGTCTCATTCACTGGCATCCCCATCCTCAGGTCTTGTCTGGCTTATAGCAAGTCGGCCTCGATGCTTTCTTTCTGTAACTGCTGCATTGTGCTTGCCTCACCGGTAACAGAGCAGGATCCAATTTGACCAAGCGGTGTCTCCTAAACAAAGGGTGTGAAAAAATTGGGGCCAAGTGGTGTTTGGATTAGGGCTCTTGCTCTTGCTGGGAGAGACGGGTGCCCAGTTTTGCCACCCTGCTGGAAATCTGTTTGAATTGTTTAAAGTGGAGCGGCTGTCAGGCTGCTGTCATAGACAGGTGTGGCCTGCTGGATGGAGGGCCCAGCCGGGAGCCTCCCTGGGAGGCTTTGCAGGACCAGGGCTCTGGTTACCCGTGCTGCATGCAGTAGCCTTGGCTCAATGACTCTTGCATCCCTCCATCTTTTTTTTCCCCTCCATGCTAAGTGCTTGGTCTTCTGGGTATTCTGCATCTTTTTGTAACCAAGAGGTGGCATTTTATTGCCTGGCTGTTGGCACATGTCAGGGGGAAAGGAGGATTCAGAGAACCTGGATGAATTCATTTTGTGAACTTCTGGTGGCAGGTCAGCGAAAAGCTGGAGGAGGATTTCCCAGGCTCTAACAGGCAGGGCAGAAAAGGCACTGCTCGGTGCTTCTGGAGGAAAACAGGTCTGTCTGCTTAGCTAACCTGAGAAGCCAGGTTAAGCTTCTAGAAAATTGGTCAGAAGGGGTGTGGGGCCGCTATTTGCTAATTGGCAAGTTGGAGTGAAGAAGTTAACATATTCAGACTCCTTTGGGAGACTTCAGAAAATTTAGATATTGTGTAGAAGAAAGATTGCTTTATGGAGGATTTATTTGTTGGATCACTGTTCTAGCTATTGTGAAATAGGGTAGACTTTTTGTATCTCTATTTCTGAAAACAGTCTTTTTTTTTCAATTCTTTAAAATAATTGTGAAATAATTTTTAGGGAGAATTAGTGACTAATTTAGAGTAACATTTGAAAGTGGCTTTTAATTGCTAGGATGGAATTTCAATCCCTGAACAGACCTCTAGATATCACTGGAGCTTCTCTGACCTGCATGCATCCAACTCTGCCCTGAATGAGATGCAAGGCATGACTACCGTTGGTACTTTTAGACATTTGATCAGCTTTAGACATCTTTTTTTTTTTTAAACATCTTTATTAGCGTATAATTGCTTTACAATGGTGTGTCAGTTTCTGCTTTATAACAAAGTGAATCAGTTATACATATACATATGTCCCCATATCTCTTCCCTCTTGCATCTCCCTCCCTTAGACATCTTGAACTTAATAATATTTCTTATAAAACTTGGTCCAGAAAGAGTCAGGTGTATTTTTGAGATGATTGTAGTTAAGTTTTTAAAAGAACTGTCATTAGTGTCTGATTTTAAACTGAAGGGTGCTATAAGGAGATTCTCAAAAAGCGCAAGTAGAATTTTGTGTATTGCAAAAATATAATCTTACAGAGGTTTCTCTGGAGAAGGAGTTCCCTTGCTTAAATTTCTTGTCTGTCTCTTACTGGAAACGTCTTTTTCCTTATTCTGCCACCAAGTTCCATGCTGGAGCTATGAGCTTAAAATTGGATTCCAGAATTCAGACTCCTCAGCTATAAAACCTTAAGGTTTTTTTATCTAGTTGTAGTGAGGTTAGGAAGAGCCACTGAACCAGGGACTACAGGAAAAGTTGGAGCATATTAATCCCTTGAGGGATTAATATTAAAATGGGTGGGGCCGCTGTTAATATTTTGGGTAATATAGTTGTTATAGGACCATCCTGTCCTTTTGCAGGACATTGAGCATACCTGGCCCTGCCCACTCAATACTCCCACAAATTTCAGTGCTCTTGGTGGGGGCAGGGTATCGCCTGATTGAGAACCACCTCCTTAGGGATTTGTTGTTTTATTCAAATAAAGTAATTAGTTTTTCCTGTGCAGCTCATTTGAGAGGAACTTTGATATTTCCGCTCTTCTGCAATGGTGGTTCTATCTCACCTTCTGCAACAGGCCACAGGCTCTTCCTTCCAGGACATCCCCTTCCTCTCTTGTTTGTTGCTGTAAGAAGAGAAATTTTGGAGCCTTGAGAAAGGTCCCAGCAGTTTTCACTCTTGTGTCTTAAGAGTAGAAGAGTGAGGATTTCAGTGCACAGTTGACTGGATGCCTGGAAGCTGATGTGATGTCGTTGCTTGTGTTTTCAAGGTGCTCTTGGAACTCTTCAGGGGCACAGAAAACAGCTGTCAGTGAAATAAGTGGGGGAGCTCAATGAGCTAGAGGCTTCCTCAAAGGGAGCGAGCTGATGTTATGTCAGGAGGTAGAATACTGGGGTCTCAGGTCCTCCTTGGAGAAGCTGTGACCTTGGACGAGACACCTCACCTCTCTTGAGCGTTGTCTTTGTTACTTTTAAGATACAAATACAGCCAGCCTGTAAAATTTAAAATACAAATACAGCCAGCTTGTAAAAGTTGTTCCCCAAATCCTGCGAGGATACACACAGTCACGTTTGCCTTCTCTGGGCTGTGACCCTTGCACGCCCTATTTCCTTTGCCTGGAATGCTTTTCCTTCCATTCTGCACAGGGATAGCCTTTTATGATCCCTTAGGGCTCAACTTAAATTTCTCCTTAGAGACCACTCTTAAAAATTGGCTCCCGCCTGTCAGTCTCTCCAGTCACTCACCTGTTACCTTGATAGCACTTAACACATTGTATTTATCCATTTACTCTTTCTGTTTAAGTTGACTAAATTTTAAGCTCCATGAGAGGAAGACTGTGCCTCTTGATCACTGTTGTAACTCCTGCACTCCATGTGCCAGGCACAAATATTTGTTGAGTGAATGAATTAGAGTGCCATATGTTCATCAGCTCATTTAATCATCACTATAACTCTAGGAGGTAAAATGTTTCAATTCCCATTTTACAGATGAAGAAACTGAGGTGTAAAGGGAGGTTAAGGAACCTACACAAGGCCAGATAGCTAATAGGTGGCAGAGTTGGGATTGGACTGCAGGTCTGCCAGTATCAGAATCCACCTGGTCTCTTAGCCATTACCCTCTACTGCCTCTCAACCTAAAACATGAGGAAGCTGGATAGCGTTGTGGAAACTGCACTGCTTGCGTGTCAGAGGGCTAGGTTCCTCTCCCGGTTGGGCTGCTAGTTAACTGCCTGTCTTGTGACCTTGTGCAAGTGAGTCATTTAGCCTCAGAGTCACCATTTCTCCACCTGTAAGTTGAAGATAATACCTGTTCTGCTTACCTTGCCGGGTCGCTGTTGTGGTCTCATGAGATGGTGTTTACAGAAGCCAAATAACATAGAAATGGGAAGTGGTGTTCTTACAGGGTCACTTCTAGAGTTCTCTGCCTTCTTTCATCTCCTCAGAAGTTGCTGGGCAGAGAGATTTAGGATCGTGCGAACTCTTTCCCCAAAATGGAAGCTAGTGCTCTCTACTGACATGTGACCTGTGTTGAGGGGGCCGTCCATAATAAGAATGCCACTTGAGAAGAGCTGCTTCATAGAATCCGAGTAGAGTCCCTTCTTTTCCACATAAAATGCGTTTTGCTATAAGGTGTTTAACTCCTAATGGTTGGGTGGTATTCTGGAGGTCTGGTCATCCATTTGTAGTCCTGTTTATCTCAGAATACAGATTTCTAGATGTGGGGGAAAAAATATAGAGGCTCCACCGTGTTGGAAGGAAGAGCTTGCCTGTTTCCTGGGCCCTAATATAAAATGGCTGGTCATTGAGGTTTCCCTCCAACTTCTTTGTCAGATGCGTGTATACACGTGCATGTGCAGAAAACTAAACTGTTCTCTGTTGTTACCAAGCCATGAACAGGGGCTGATAGATGGTGACTTTTTGGTAAGTCTTTGAACGTGCCAGCAGGATATCTCATGGGTCCTATCCTGCTGCCACTCTAGGGTTCTCAAGTGATTTAATTTTCTCTGTTCTTAAATAATTAGGGAGAGTTGCCAATTCCATCGGAGTGGATCAGAAAGCCTCTTTGTGCCTCACTATAGGTGTGCTAGATGTAATGGTCCTTTCCATAGTTTCTGGAAAAGGAAAAGCATTCTGTGGCCTCCAGATAGCATGGTGGGTCCCTGCCCTGCAGAAGTTTTATTCTTAATGAAGACTGGGTTTTCTTGGAAGACTTTTTAAAAAGCAGAGTTTTTTAGCTCTCTATTACCATGAGGGCTTATTTTCTATAAAAGAAAAAAAAAAGTTCCCTTGAGGAGAAGATCATTTCTTGAAGGTCACAGTTAATTCTCCCTCACTGGGGTTTGAAAGGTGTTGCAAGAAACAGTGGTTTCACTCTTAAAGTGTGTGTTTTATGGGATGTGTACATTTTGCCATTAAACAAAGACACACCCCAAATAGGTCACAAGGAATACTCTCTGAGCCAAGCCACTCTTTACCAGAAATGCAACTCCAGTTCCTTTTGGGGAAAGGAACATGCTTTGTATTTTACAAATGTGACATTAAACCTAAGCTTATTGGGTACTTACATTATAGCAAACCCGATTTTAAGACTAAACTTCAATTTTGACAGTTTCAAAATTGGAAAAAAGTCATAGGGAAGTGGTGGTAACTTAAGCTCTTGGTCTTGCTCTTACTAACCCTTAAGTAGGGGGTGTTTTTAATGACTGGGTCACTGAGGTTGAGGTACCAAAATCTTGAAGTTAGTCCAAAACCTAAATCCTATTCCCCATCTTTTAGAATGATGGATGTGTACAAATTTCCATTTGTTTCTTTTCCAAGCTTTGCCACGGCCTTGTCTCAATCAAATGGTTCCTAGTGATTACGGTGGGTGTAGGCTTGAGTATGAGAATGGACTTCTTACAGACCTGGCAGTTTTCACCTCTGAATCTTATTTTCTCATAAGAACACAGGTTTATCCTTGAAACCAACAGTTGGGTTCCTGATTTTGATAGGCTAAATGCTTGAGGGGTGAATAACCTGAAGACCAACCGTCAAGTGCGAAGCAAATATAGAACCAGGTTTAATCTGAAAGCCGCAGCTGGGGTACTTTGTAGGCTGATGAAACTGTTTACCTTGAGATCTCCCTCGAGTTGTTGGAATTGAGAGTACAGCCTTCCTCTGTTGGGAGTAAAGAGGAAGGAGGAATTCACCGTGCCGCCGTAAAGTAAGAGGAGGCATGGTAAGAATTTATGGTGCACTCCCGGATCTGTAAGGAGAAGGAGGCAGATGCAGACAGGAGCTCTCCTGATTTCTGTGAATGGTTCAAAGGGTTTTCAAACTTGACTCTGCCCAGTATTCTCTAGGGTCTCATTAACAATGCAGAGGACAGGACCCCACTCCCAGAGTTCAGTAGAATCTGAATTTGTAACAAATGATTCTAAAAATGTAGTCAGAATACCATCTATATCTGAAGTGCACCCCTACCATGGTTTTAACTTTTCTCTCCATAAACAGAGAGAAAGAACTCTGAATTCTTTTCTCATGCATTCATTAGCATCACTTTCAGTATCACTAAACTAGTCAGATATTTCCCAGGCAGAATCCATACAAATCTTCTTTTCTATTGCTCCCAGAGGGTAGATCCACCCAGCAAGAGCATTGTTCATTCTTTGGCTGTTTTCTTTTACATGGTACTAAGCATTTTTCTCGTACAGATAGGCCTGAGCCAATCTGCCTTGGTCCTGAGTTTCTCCGAACAGAAGGTAGTTGTGGCAGTGTCCCCTATCCTGGGCTTCTTTCCCCTGATGTCTCACCTAAGGCACAGCTGCCGTTGGCTGCTTGTGCTACAGAAGGGCTTCCTGAGTTACATCCTCTTTCTTATATCCCCAGCCAGGTAGCTAGACAAGTACAAGATCTCATGATGAATCCAGACTTTAAAGTGGACAAAGTACCCTTTTTTTTTTTTTTTTTTAAGCTGACTGAAAGTATGAGACTTTGTGTGTGTGTGTGGAGATCTGTTGAGCTAAGATATTCATTTATTCAACAGAGATTGAGTGCTTCCAGTATACCCGGACCTGTGCTAGGTGCTGGGAATGTATATTTATTATGAAGGTGATTGGCATTACTTTGTTCTTTCTAAGAATTTTTGCTGCTTCACTCCTTTAAGAGAAAGTCTGAATATTGCAGCTTGTGGAAGATTTTACCTTCTTCATCAGTTCCTCTGTTGAATAAACAAATTCAGGCGCTTGTCCATGAGGCTGCTACACGGATGATCTCCTCTCTACTCTTTCACTCACATTATTCCTTGTTAACTAAATCCTCTATCTGGGCTGGGGCAGGTGATCTTTTCTTTGTGGTTCCAGTCAAGTGCCTGGTAAGAAGAAATTCCTCATATGTGCCAATATAAATGGTCCTCTTATCTTCTCAATGAAAATATCAAAAGAAAAACTTTTTTTTCATTATCTTTGACTTCAGTATCTTTGTCATCCCTAGAGCCACTTTTCTTTCTGGTCACTGAACACTGTTTTCTAGAAGCCTGATCCACCACCTTTTAAACCCATCTCTGTAAAATTTATCCCAGGCCAAAATGTACATAAGGAAATGTAAGAGTTTTCCTCCTTGGTCTTGTGTTTGTCTCTGAGCTCCGCAACATTGACACTTTAGTGCTGTTTTAAGTAATTTTTAAAGCCTTGTTTATGATAGGCAGCAGTAGTGACTGAAATATCATTTCCCCCCTGGAATAATTATTAAATCTGTGTTAGAGTTGAGTATTTTTTTGCCCAAAGTACAGAATTTAGGGAAATGTTCCGTGCTGAAAGACTTTATGCAGACTTTGGCTGTAAGGTGATATCTTACTCTCTGAAGGATAATCTTTGGAGCAACCCCTCCTTACATTTCGGCATATGTGGTCCTTTTGGTCTTGGTGAATTAGACTTGGCATAGCATGGCTCCAGCTTGCTTGTTGGTAGTACCTTCAGCCCTCTGCAAAGTGTAATTAAATAAGCCACGCTTCAAAAGGAGTTGTTCTGAAATTAGTCACCTCTGTACTGTACAGTATCTTTTAAGGTCAAAGTTGATTTATTATGTGTGGAAGAAACTTAAATCTAGAGTCATCCAGATGATCTGAGACAGAGGTAGGAGGAGAATGCAGGACTGAGACTCCAAGACTCCCACTAGCTTGGTCATTTTGCCCCTATTTCTCCAGTCTTTGGAGATCTTTTCATTTGTTTCCCTCTCAAATATCACCCCCCCACCCCTCCGCACTGAGAAGGTGCTTTTCCTTAGAAAAAAACTAAGAAATATTAAGATTCTTTTATCTTGATGCCTGCTTAAGTACTCCAGAAATCCTACAGGGATTTGAGGGAGCCCTTGGGATTCCAGCCTAAACCAATGAAGTACTTGGTCTACCATAAATACAAGTGAGCTTTCTGTAATATTGGTCTATTCTGTTTAGATCAGACACACTTTTAATGCCCCCAGAGGCACAGCACCATCTAAGTCAGCTTTTCAAAGAAACTTTGTGGTAACACTGCCCACTACTGTAATAAGCATTACGAAATATAACACATATTATTAGATTTCCTCAATCCTGGTCAGAAATGGCTAAAACATTCATAACTATTGCAGCCAGCCCTGGCGAACTCTGGTAAGTCCAAGGCCTATGCCCAGGGCTGGCTTGCAAGCTAGCTGCCTTCCGTCTTAATACCTGATGAGCCCGGTCTTGTTGGCTGCGTTTAATGCATCCACTTCCTACCTCCTCTCAGCCCAGAGGCCAAATGCAATGTAAAAGGATAGTGAATCTAAGCATCTCCAGCATTTTGAGGTATAGGAATCTCCTATGAAGTGACAGACCTTTGAGAAATAGTATTATGAGCTGTTCTGTTTTTGCTGTGACTTTGGAAAACCTTTGGATTCTTCTACTGAACATTTGTTTGAAAAAAAAAAAATCTTTTTAATGAAACAGTGTGAGTCAGAAAGCAGCCACTCCTTCTCATAATAGCATTTCTCACCAGGGGAATTTTTGGTAGCTTTTGGAGGAGGGTTTTGAGTAGGTTGTGGAAGATAAATCCCTCGGTTGAACATAACCAAAGGCTGCCATATCAGAACTCTGGTGCTTTCCGTGCTGACAGCAAGCCCTGAATTCAAAGCGCAGGACAGCAGAATAGAATGGGGAGGGCTGTGCTCAGTGAACTGTCGCAGTAGCATGACCAACGAGACTGGAGTTTCAGCATTCAAACTCAGTTCATTAAAACACTATTGTAAAAAAAAAAACAAAACAAAAAAACTATTGTAGTGTAAAAGGATCATGAAATGGAGGCCCTGGGTCAGAGGGCCCGAGGCCATTTACAAGAACAACATCATATTTCTGGATTAAGGGATGGCTGCAGGCCTAATGATGAGAATATAAGAGCCACGAGCGCGACTCCTTTTTCCATATTGTGAAATGGTGGCATGGTGCTTGGCCCTGACTGTGGGACTACCTCACATAGAGAGGATTCTACAGAGTCTGTGCTCTGAAGAATTTAGGTCTAATAAAGCACTTAGAATGACACCCAAAGTGAACAGTTCACCCAGTGTCTTTATAGGATGGTGAAAAGGGCATGCTGGAGATACTTAGAGTTTAGAACAAGCCAGGATTATAATACCAGCATCCAAAATGCCTGTCCTCTAGGTTTCCCTGGTGGCTCAGTGGTTAAGAATCTGCCTGCCAATGCAGGGGAACACGGGTTCGAGCCCTGGCCCGGGAAGATCCCACATGCTGCAGAGCAGCTAACCCCGTGAGCCACAGCTCCTGAGCCTGCGTGCCACAACTACTGAAGCGCGCGCGCCTGGAGCCCATGCTCTGCAACAAGAGAAGCCACTGCGGTGAGAAGGCCGCGCACTGCAACGAAGAGTAGCCCCCGCTCACCGCAACTAGAGAGAGCCCGCGCGCAGCAACGAAGACCCAACGCAACCAAAAATAAAATTAAAGAAAAAAAAGCCTGTCCTCAGCCTCTCTGCCCGCCGGAACCTGAGTTTTCACCGTTTCCAACTTCAGTGACTTAAGTACTTCTTAGGTCCTCCTGTCTGAGCCACGTCTTACGTAAGCTACAGACAGAGGAAAGTCTAAAATGTTATTACAACTGTTGAGATTTGCTTTCCTTTGGAAAGTCATAGTTGTCTCCATTCCGTGTTTTCCTGGCTTTGTACTTTTCTTCAAAGCCTCTTACCAGTTCCAAGTCTCCAGAGCTCAATAAAGGGGAACAGGAAGCCAGCGTTTGATGCCTAAGAGCCAGCAATAACTAAGAGAAAAGGGCAGAAGCATGGAACTGGGAGGGGGGAGTTCTGGGCCTTGAAGGTATCCAGGTCTCTAGGATGATAGATACATCCTGCAGAGATGACTTTAACCAACTTCTTCAAAAAAGAAAAAAGCAGTTTGTTCTGAGAGGACAAATTTCTCTTAGGTTATATAGTGGAGGCTCAACATTTTTTAATTGATGGCATAATTACAAAGTATCTTTTGCATAAGGAGTTCAAAACAACTAAGAAAAAAGTGATTATCACTTTTATAAAAGAGCAGGAATAACTTTCCTCTCTTTTCCCCGAGGGTCCCCAGGGTACATCTTGTCATGGGATCCAAGATGGATCCTGCCCCTTCCTTTTCCTGTCTATTCACATTTATTAGATGAACTCTATAAAGTTTCAGTCCTGTGACTGTAGGATGGAAGGGTCACAGGGGTTTGTGCTATTTCAATTTTGGTTTCACTTGCACATTTTAGGAAATCACATAGTGGTGTGACTCTGAATAGGAGTTCTTGTCTCTTGGAATCTTTTCAAAAAATGAACTATTTCAGGCATGCAAAAGAGATAATGTACTTACCTACCAAGCAGATTAATATTGTGTTGGCCAAAAAGTTCATTCGGGTTTTCCCATAACACCTTATAAATAGAACATTGCAGATGTAATTGTATGGACCTCGCTCAGTTCCTATTTTTCTCCTTCCCTTCCCAAAAGTAACCACTGCCCTGACTCTCCTGTTGATCATCCTGTATGTGTTCATACTTTTCACTGCCTGTTTCTATCCAAAACAGTATTTAACTTATGTAAACTTTATAATGTCTCTATCCTTTCATATCTCTGTCTATAGATACAACTCAAAATGGATTTGAGATCTGTAAATCCATTGTACTATTTGCTGCTATAACACATTCATTTTTGCTGCTGTACTCTATTGTAAGAATATACCACAGATATCACCATTTATCAATCCATTCTCATCAGTGGATATTAAAGTTATTTTCAGTTACTTTGAGAATGTTTTGCTGTTTCCTTGTATACTTGAATGAGAGTTTTTCTAGCGTACATCCTTAGTCTTGAGATAGCTGGGTCACAGGCTCATATATATATACCTTCAACTCTTGATTAAATATTGCCCAGTAGGTTGCCAATGTGCTCGTACCAATTTATACTCCCCAAATAGCATATTTTCACTTGTTACATGTTCTTGCCCAAACTTGATATTGTCGTACTTGAATTTTTGGCAAGTTCTGGTGAGTGTGAAATGATATATCGTTGTGATTTTTGTTATTTATATACTTGATGTAATACACATTTACATATAATTAATATACTAATGTATATTTAATCATTATTCTTGTTCATGTCTTTTATCCATGTTTATATTGGATGGTTCATCCTTTTCTTACTAGTTTGTATGAATTTGTGTTTTTGTTTCATTTTGTTTCCAGATATACATCTGTATATCCCAGTTTGTGGGTTATCTCTTTATTCTCCTTGCGATTTCTTACGGTTAAGTTACCTTTAATATAATTGAATATTCCAGTGTTTTCCCTAATGGCTTGTGCATTTGTGTCCTAAGAAGGATTTTTCTTTCCCTGAGGTCATAAAGATTACTGTCTTATATTTTCTTCTAAAAGTTTTAAAATTTTGCCTTTCATATTTGAGTCCTTAATCTATGGAGAATTAAATTGTTTGAATGGAGTAAGATAAAGATATATTTTCCTTCTTCCATATGAATAACCAGCTCTCCCAGAAGCAAGTGAGGAATGGTAAAGTCTTTTCCTACTGATTTGCAAAGCTGTCTCTATCAAGTTTCAAGATACCTCTATCAAAATATCAAGTTTCCTTCCAGGCATGGATTTGTTCCTGGGCTTTTTGTTCTGTTCCATTGGTCAAGTTGTCTATCCTTGTGCTAATACTTTCTTAATTACTATAGTTTTGTCTTGCCATGTAGAAGGGCAAATCCTTTCATATTGTTATTTATTCTCTTTCAGAGCTGTGTTGTCTAAATAAAGCTTTCTAGGGACAAATAAGGGAATCCAGATAGAATCAACAAAATGAAGTACAGAGTACCAGGAACTGCTCTGTTTATAGCTGTTATTCTTAATGACAGGACATCTGGTAAACCGACCCTAATGGACAGTTTCACATTTTTTCCCCTACTATATTGCACAAACAATAACATTTCCCTATGTCTTTGTATTGCAAACAGCAGAGTAAACAGTTCTGTATGTTACAGACAACAACAATAAAACAACAGAAACTGCTTAGCTATTTTTGGCGCTTTTTGCTTCCAGATAAATTTAAAAATCAGCTTTGTCAACTTCTATGGGGGAAAAACTGTTAGGATATTTACTGGAGTTTTATGTTGAGTTTATCAATTGCCATCTTTATAAAATTGGGTCTACCCGTGAACCTGATGGGAATGGACTCACAGATGTAAGGATAAAATTTTTTTACATTTTTAAAAACTTTGAAATAATTTCAGACTACAGAAAAGTTGCAAAAACTGCAAAATAAATACTGCATTTTCCATTAGCCAGAATCTTCAAATGTTACTAAAAAGGCATAAATAGTTGAATGTCCATTAAGTCCTTAACTCTGCAAAGCAGCTTAAAGTCTAATAAATAAACATGTCAAGTCTGAGGAATCTACATTGACCTGTTCTTAGGAATGGGAAAGCCACATGAACTTAAAAGTGACATGGTGTCTGAAGAGTGGCTAGGCCTAATATGGAGATCTACTTTCTTCAGAGTTGGTCTGTATCCTTATGTGATTTGAAGTAGATCAGGTCCCAAGCTCTGCTCCCACGCTGTGCTGTGATCTCATCTGATGGAAGAAGGGCTTCTTGCCCTTCAATTGAGAGTCCTCAGACAGCTGGAGCCTGGGTAATTCAGGCGAGTCTGCCTCAGTATCACCTGAGAATGTCTTCTCTGGAGGCTTGGCTTGGCTGAGCCAGAGGTGCCTGCATGGGAGGTGCCCTGCAAATGAGACACCCCTTCTTGGAAGGCAGCTATGCTCACCAGTATACCACTAATGCACACGAGAAACCCCTTCTTAGGAGAGGCAGTGTGGGGTAGTGGTTAAGGTTAAATGAGGCTTATAATAATTATATCTATCATACAGTACTATTGTATCAATTAAATGAGCTTATAGGCATATCCACATCACTCAAAGCATTGCCCAGCAGATAGTAAGTGATCAGTAAAAGTAACCTCTTATTATTATTTAATGTCTCTGGGTAAAGCTTAGTAATTATCTAAAGATCTTGAATCTTTTTGTTAGATTTACCCTGGGTACCTTATAGTTTTTTGGTTATGCTGTAAATAGTATTTTTAAATTTTTTTTTATAATTATTTCAGTTTTCTGGTATATTCAGCAGACTTGTTGAACTCTTAAAGGTCTATAGTTTTAATGGAAGCATCTACAGAGAAAATCCAAGAGAATCACGTTGGTAAATAATGACGGTTTTGTTTCTTCTTTTCTAATTCTCTTGTGTGTCAGTCCTCTTTCTTACCTTAGGTTTGCTGGCAATTTCCTCTGGTAAAAAGTTTATTTGAATCTATAACCATGGGCATCCTTGTTTTCCTCCTATTAAAGGAAGTGCCTCTTGCATTGGAAGCATTGTGTATGTTTTCGGTGGATAGCCTTTATTTCCTTCTATTCTTAATTTGTTAAATTAAATATCACAAATGGCTATTTTATCAAAATTTCCCTTGCATTTATTCACATTGTCTTTCTCCTTTAATTTGTTACTGAGGTGAATTGTATCAATAGATTTTGTAGTGTTAAACTATCCTTATATTCTTTAAATAAACCCTACTTGGTTGTGATGTGTTCTATTTTTATACATTGCTAGATTTAATATGTAATATTCTACTTGGGATTCTGCATATGTTATAAAATTTCACTCATAATTATTATACTATCTTTTCTTGTTATTAAGATTAATGTAACCTTTTATAAGGCATTAGGAGTGTATGTCATTTTTTCTTGAAGAGTTTGTATAAAGGTGTATTAGAGTTCTGGCTGCAAACAGATGGCACACTCAGAGAGGTAATTGAATCAAATTTAATTGAACAGACAGTTTACAAAAGTGTGGGCAGGATTAAAGGAACTAACAGTGGATGGTGAAGCACCTGGAGACTGGCCACAGTGGGAAGCTCTTATAACACCTAGATCTGAAGTGCACGGGGAGGGAGCCATTACCAAACATGATGAGAACTGTAGCCCTGGGAGAGATGTCCCACAGAACTGTGGACTTACATAGGAGAAAGGAACCACTGCCATACCATGGCAAAGCGCAGAGGGCGCCAGGTAATAAGTACCCCCAGTCTCTCTATCATCTTGTCCACTGGTTTCTTGATTCCCATTGGCCAAACGCAGCAGAAGTTTGGGAGTCAAGGAAACCGCGTCCAGACTTGTTAGTCTTCTGGAGAGAAGGCTAACAGAGAGGAAAGTGGATCTGGAGGAAACAGATAAAGGCAAAGGGAATATCTGTATTTTGAATGCTTGGTGGACCTTACATGTAGAATTCTCCTGTAAACTATCTGGACCTAGGACTTTTTTTGTTGAGTAGGCTTTTATCTAATGATTCAAGTTCTTCAGTGTTACTGGCCTGTTCAGGTTTTCTATTCTTGTGTCATATATTTCAAGACAGCCTCTGTGTCTATCTCTATATTATGTCCCCCTTTTCATTCCTAATATTATTTGTATGTTTTCTTTTTATTCTTGCTAAGTCTTGCCAGACCTATTTTTTATTATTTTATTTTCAAAGGAGCAGCTTTTGGTTTTGTCCATTGCCTCCCCTCTGCCTGCCACATTTCATTGCTTTATACTCTTAACTGTATTTTATCTTTCCTTCTACTTTCATTGGGCTTACTGTTTATGCTTTTCTAACTTCTTAAGTGTACCCTATGCTCATTTACTTTTTAATCTCCTTTTCTAACATAGTCATTTAAGGCTCTAGAATTTTCCTTTGAGCACTTCTTTAACTGGGTTCCATGATATTTTTAAATATTTATTTATTTATTGGCTGCGTTGGGTATTAGTCACGGCACACAGGATCTTTCATTGCGGCGTGCAGGCTCTTTGTTGTGGCGCATGGGCTCCTCTCTAGTTGTGGCACGTGGGCTTAGTTGCCCCACGGCATATTGGATCTTAGTTCCCTGACCAGGGATCAAACCGGTGTCCCTTGCATTGCAAGATGGATTCTTAACCACTGAACCACTAGGGAAGTCCCTGGGTCCCATGATTTTTGATCTGTAGTGTTTCCTTTATCATTCATTTCTAGGTATTTTCTACTTTTTAGTATTTCTTTGATTCATGAGTTATTTATAAGTATATTTTAAAATTTCCAAAAAATTTTAATTTGGCCTCTAACATGATTGCATTATAGTCACAGAGCAGTCTCTATAATCCTGATTGTTTGGTTTTTATTGATGCTTGATTTGTGGCACACTGCATGGTCAGTTTCCATAAATATTTCATTCATGCTTGAGAAGATTGTGTTCTGATTGTTGGGTGAAATTTGATTCTGATATCCTTAGATCAAGCTTATCAGTTGTGTTATTCAAATCTTCCTTATCTTACTAAATTTTGGTGTTCTTGATCTACCAGTTCCTGAGAGAACTATGTTAAACTCTCTCTGACTATGGCTTTGCCAACTTCACTTTATAATTTTGTCAAATTTTGCTGTGTGTAATTTGAACTTTTCTCAAGTATATAGTTGTTTAGAGTTGTTTATGTCCTTCTGGAGAATTGCTTTTGTAGAGAACATCTTTATCTCTAATAATACTTTTTTCTTTGGTCTATTTTCTTTGGTATTAATGCCAGCTTTCTTTTTGTAACTATTTGCTGGTATGTTTTCCTGTCCTTTTATTTTCAGTCCCTGTGTCCTAATGTCTTAGTTGTGTCTCCTGTAAATGACAGATAGTTGGGGTTTTTTTCAACCTAATCTGAGACTTTTAATTTGCAAGTTTAATCCATTTTTTAAAAAAATATTTATTTATTTAGGCTGTGCTGGGTCTTAGTTGCAGCATGTAGGATCTTTAGTTGTGGCATGCGGGCTCTTAGTTGTGATATGCAAACTCTTAGCTGCTGCATGCGGGATCTAGTCCCCAACCAGGGATCGAACCCGGGCCCCTGCATTGGGAGAGTGGAGTCTTACCCACTGGACCACCAGAGAAGTCCCAAATCCATTTAAAAAGTATTCTGAATACACTATATGTTAATTTAATATCTAATTAGTATAAAATATATTATTATTTAATACGTTGTTTTGTGTTATGTACCATGTGTTTTGTTTGCATTTTTCTCCTTTCCTGCCTTCTGTTAGATAACTTGGGTTTTCTTTATCACCATCTGGAAGCTTTCAGTTCTTTTAGAGGCTACTCTTAAATTTTTGGCTTGCATACTTGAAAAAAAAAATCTAATGTTAAATCAGTATCTCTACTCTCTTCCCAAATAAAAAAGAACCCACAGTTTGTCTTACACACTGTTGAGATTCAGTATTCATTTTTTTTTTTTTGGCTGCTTTGGGTCTTCGTTGCTATGCGCGGGCTTTCTCTAGTTGTGGTGAGCAGGGGCTATTCTTCCTTGCAGTGCGTGGGCTTCTCATTGCAGTGGCTTCTCTTGTTGTGGGCTCTAGGTGCGTGGACTTCAGTAGTTGCAGCATGAGGGCTCAGTAGTTGCAGCATGCGGGCCCTAGAGCATGCAGGCTTCAGTAGTTGTGGCTCACGGGCTCTGGAGCACAGGCTTAGTAGTTGTGGCACACGTGCTTAGTTGCTCCGTGGCATGTGGGATCTTCCTGGACCAGGGTTCAAACCCATGTCCCCTGCAGTGGCAGGCGGATTCTTAACCACTGCACCACCAGGGAAGTCCAAGATTCAGTATTATAATTCCACTTCGTTTTTGTACTCTAGAATTAGTTGTTGCTGTTCTTATTTGATAAAGTCTGCTTGTTTGGAGTCACCCACCTGCTTAGCAAATTCTTTGCCTACTGTTCCTTCTTTCATCATACTTCATCCTTCTGAGTTAAATTTCCTTCTTCCAGAGGTAGATGTTAAGGTTTTTTTCAGTGAGAATTTATTAAGCATAAACACTTTTATTTTGCTTGCAAATTAAAAAAGTGTTTTTATTTGCTGTAACTATTGAATGATAATTTAGCTGGGTATAAAAATCTGGGTTGGCAGTTATTTTTTTCTCAGCAGTTGGACAAAGTTATTCCATTTCATTATCTTTTGGTGTCTGATATTGTAATTTAGAAGTCTGATTCTCAGCTCTTACAGTTAATTTGTTTTTTTCTGTTAGCTGCTTTATAATCTTTTCGTCTTCTTTTTTAAAAAAAATATTTATTTATTTATTTTTTATTTGGCTGCGCCAGGTCTTAGTTGCAGCACATGGGATCTTCGTTGCCGAGTGCAGGATCTTTGTTGTGGCATGTGGGATCTTTAGTTGCGACATGCAGGCTCTTAGTTGCGGCATGAAGGATCTAGTTCCCTGACCAGGGATCGAACGTGGGCCCCCTGCATTGGGAGTGTGGAGTCTTAACTGCTGGACCACCAGGCAAGTCTCTATAATCTTTGCTTTGTTCATGGTATTCTGCAAATTTACTGTTGTGTTGTGTGTTCAGGGTTTGATTTATTTTTATTTTTCTTACTTGCTATTTGTCCTTGAATCTGAGAGTTCATGTCTTTCAAAGAATCTGAGAAATTCTCAGCCATGTATCCCTTCAAATTTTGCCTTTGTTTTATTCTCTCCCATCTTTCCTTTTGGTAATCTTAGAAGTCATGTATTGGACCTTTTTCTTCTATCCTTCATGTTTCTTAAACAGTTCCATATTTTCTAACTCTTTATTTCTGTATGCTGCATTCTTGGTAATTTCCTATCTCTACCTTTCAGTACAGTAATTCTTTATTCACCTGTTTTTTAACCTGTTCATTGAGTTTTATGTTTCATTGAACTACATTTTAAATTCCTTGTGGGTTGTTTACTTTTTACCTTCAATTGTGTAAAAAAAATTTTAAATGAGTAAGTCACCTTACCTTCATGGTTTGTTTTTCTCTTTGGGAAAGTAAGTGGGGTTGGCTACCTGCTTTCTGTTCTCTTTCTGCTCAGAAATTCCGTAAAGCCCTATCACTGGCATTATACTGTGGAGCAAAGAAGCACTATGAACAGGGAAGCAGGAAGCTGGAAGCCCATCATCATTTTGTTCTCTGCTCCCAGAGGAAGAGCAGCTCCTGAGTCATATAGGGAAATCTTTGAGCACTGTACCTCTTGGGGGCTCACAGCTGTGGCAAGGATCTGTTTCTATGGCAACAGAAGACTTAACTCTTCCTCTGTACTCAGGATATGCAGAGGGAAGTTCCAGGATAAACTTTTAGAGCTTTCCATTTTCCAGGGAGGCTGGATTTATTCTCTTTCTTCTGTCCTATATAGTAGCACTATGCAGTATAGTAGCCACTAGCCACCTGTGGCTATTTAAATTACAATTAATTAAAATGTAAAACTTCCTTTGAGTCACACTAGCCATATTTCAAGTGCTCAGTAGCCACAAATTGCTAGTGACTACGATAATTGGACAGCACAGATATAGAACATTTCCATCATTGCAGAAAGTTCTATCGGACTGTGCTGTTCTGAAGTCTTCCATAGTATTCTCACAGTAGACAGAGAATTGGTAAATGTGTAGTTTCAGAAAATAGATCAAGTGAACCTGTTGATAACCAGAAACTAGAAGGCTTTCTTTAGAGTTATCACCATTCTGTACTATCTATATGTGGGAAGAATTCAAAGAGGGTGTTGCATTCTGAGAATGATTTACGGGATGAAATGGTAAACCCAAGCCTACTTGCCTTATCTGTAGTTTGATACCATGGGAAGAGGGTAAGTAGAAAGGTGAATGAACCTGATGTTGAATAAACTTTGGGGAACATGGAGAAGAATTACTGCATGGGTCTGTGATTTATGCAATTGTGATTAAACTGAGAACAGGGAGGATGGGTTTGTGAGTGACTGGAGATAACCAGCCCAAGGTCTTATTACTTGAAATTTGACTCAGTTTGGAAATTCTTTGTAGTGAAATCATCTTTCTCCACCCCCCTTAAATTGCCATCTCATTCTCCTTTGAGTTGCAATAGAACAGTTAAAGATTCTCAAGAGAAGAAAAGAGGTACCTTTTTCCTCCAACCCCCCCTCCCCCAACATATACACACCCACACCTTCTTCAAATTTAGCAACATTTCACAGTGACTGGCCTCAAGATAGACCAAAAATAAGAACAATGTGGGTCATACCAGCCTGGCCCCAACAGGTTGTGAAGAGAAGGAAGAGCCAGTGACCCCAACCTTGTTCTTTGCCTATGACAAAGAACTTCTAAAAAAACATACTTCACTCTTTATTATGGAGCTCTACATGGACTCAGAATCCCTCTCAACACAGTACTTGGGTCCCCAAGTCAGACTTAACTAGCTGAAGTTGGCATGCGAGACTAAACCTGTTTACTGTTCTTTGCTAGGGATTTGAGGTTTGGAGTTTGCTATTCTGAGAAGGGACATTGTTCTTGTTGATTGCAGAGTACCATTATGAACCAAATATGGTAGTTGAGGAAGTTTTTTTTTTTTTTTCTAATTCTATCTGGAGTATGCATGGCTCATGGTATAGAGTAGGTACCTAAATAAAAGTTGTTCAATGAAGATACACATGAAAAAGGAAGTTAATTCTAGAGGTGAAGATAAAGGTAATTTTTATGAGAAAGTATCCATTACTTATTAGTTCATCCTGGTGGAATTTGTAGGGTTGGCAAAGCTAGCTTGGAGTTGACTTTCTGGAAGAAATTAATCCAAAAGAAAAAGATGCCTTGTAAGACGACTGGGAAGGATTTAGAAAGAATTCAGAGGCAGCTTTTGTAGAAGAAAAAAGAAGAAACTGTAAAAGAGAAAAATGTCCTATAGCAGGTGAAAAGTTGGAAAGGACGAACTAATAGATGCTCTGCAGAAATAGAGAAGTTAACAGACCTTTGTGGTTTCCAGATTAGCAGTTTTTTGTTTTTCAAGCAAATATGGAAGCATGGGTTCTTCCTGGGTTTTTTTTCCTGATCACAGAAATAATCAGAATATTCATTGTAAAGATTTCAAACATTGATGTATTGATAGAAAGCAAAAGTTCCCCATAATTCCTTTGGTATGTATTTCTCCAGATTTTTGCCCCCGCGGACTAGTAGATATGTTTAAAACAGTAGAAATCACATTCTGCTTATCTCGTTTTGTAACCTCTGTCTTTTATTTAATGTTTTCTTCATTGTTCCATGTCATTCCATGTGCATGTGTAGATTTTATTTTGTTTTTGTTTCTGTTGTTATCTCCAGAAACTTGTACCTGTGAGGGGGGACCTATTCAGAGCAAATCCCCCCCCGCCCACCTCCCAGCCATTGTGCCTGTTTGGGTGAACTCATGATGTAATAGGTTGATGCCCGAGAAGTTTGCCCCAAAAATGCTTTCACCCTTTTACCTCTTTGGTAGAGAGACCATATCTCTCATTTGGTCACACCTCTCTGTAAGTTGTTATAAGAATGCCGCAGGGAAAGATCACATAGCCCCTCCTGTTAATTTAGTTTGTTCTCAGTAGAGCAATTAAATTATAGAATAGAAAGAGCCCAGAGCTCAGCCCCAAATGCAGAGAATATTTGGTAAATATATAACACCAGGCAATAGGATTCATAGGGCCCCTGTTCTCTCCTTCAACCTTCAATCCTGAGACAATCTGAGTATGTCCAACTCGTTCCAGAGTTCACTGCTTCTTCCCATTTTTACTTCTGATGGGATGATTGCTTCTGTCAATAGCTAGACTTAGAGCATAAGAAAATTTTACCTTGGATCCACAATCTGAGCCACCCTAAAAGAAAACAACAGGTGGGAGGCAGGGGTGGAGACATTTCAAGCCAGGCCTGTACAAGACAGCTAATCTTAGGGCTCTGCACTCAATGGGTGCTTTTGCTTCCTCGGGGTGCTTCAAACAAACTGTCAAACAGGCAGCATGCTGGTGGGACCTGTAACAATCCACTGGGACCCGGACAATGTCTGGGATTACATCCCACAGAGGAGTCTCTGTCAGGTGACAGGCAGGCGAATGTCTGACTCTCCTCCCTCCTCCAGTGACCTATGGAGTAATAAAATGACCAGTAACCAAGCAAGCATCTCATTTGAACTGTAAAAGAAGTCTGGTCTGTTTCTAAATGGACATATGAAATGTTCCTAAATAAGAAAAAGCACCCTTTCCTAAGGTGGTTTCTTCGTGTGTGTGTGTGTGTTTTTTTGTTTTTTTTTTTAAGATGTTGCTATTCCATGTGACTATCAAGGCCACCCATGTGGGCAGGAAGTAAAGGAGCTGGCACAGAACCTAGAAATTGAGTTTCGGATGAAGTTGAACCCATTATCCAACAGCAAAGTTAATGTTTGTAGAGTTCCTGTGAACTCACAGCCCTTTTGGATGGCACGTGTTATTTCTCCCATGTCCCCAGAAAGTGGAGAAACTGGAGCAGAGTGGGAAAAGTACTTGGAAGAATTCTGTAATGACTTGAGCCTGAGCCAGGCTTAATACTTGAGTCTTTGAACTCTTCCCTACTGAGACTGTTGCTTTTATAACAGTCTGTTTTTGTTGGTTATTGCAGCTTTTAAAAATAAGAAACAGGCACAGTCTTAAACAGTAGTATGTAATAGCAGTATTAGCAATAGCAGACATTTATTTATTGCTTACTAAGTGCCGGGCAGAGTTGTAAATACTTCTCATATATTAACTCTTTCAATCCTCAATCTGTAGAAGTGGTTACGGTTAGCATCCCCATTTAACAGATGAGAAAACTGAGCCCCAGCAGTTAGGGAACAAGCCTAATTAGGTAGAAAGTGATGTGACTCTAATAAATGGTATCTCATATGGTTATTAGATTGCAGTCAGTTTGGCCATCAGAAATTAAATTATGGGAATCTTTTTCCACCCTGTGTCCTTCCTACCAAGTACTACCAATGCCTATAGCATTCTTTGTGTTTTCGTAAAATGCTGGAGAAATAAAACACATTTCTTTACCATGTCAACTGTGAGAGTTGCCACCCTTGACTGCATTTTTCTGCTTTTTGTCATATCATCAGTCCTCTCAACAGGTCCTATAGTGCATTGATCCTATTTCCTTCTCCATCCCTCACCCCCTCATGCCCTTACTTTTCTCCTTAGATAATGTAAGTTCCAAGTCAGTCATTATAATCACTGCCTCTTCTAGTACACTATCAGTCCCCTTCCCCTCTTTTGCTTTGTCACACTTGCTTGGCTAAACCACAACTCCGGTCGAATCCAAATCTCTGCGTGCTCTGTGGGTGTTCTCCTTGGCTGGAGGGAACTCTGAACATGTTCTCTGGCCACGCTGGTTGTTTTTTTTTTTTTTTTGGCCGTGCCACACAGCTTGTGGGATCCTAGTCCCCAACTCGTGATCGAACCTGGGCCCTCAGCAGTGAGAGCTGGGAGTCCCAACCACTGGACCGCTAGGGAAGCCCCTGGCCTCACTGTTGATTCACGATCACTAACCTCAAGGAGACCCTTAGTGCTGCCTGGGAATCCTGCTGTATTTCTACAGTTTATTCATTCTCCTGCCCTCCTAGAGGACTGTTCCAGACCTTCTCCTCTCTTCTCAAAAGTCCCTTCTCAGCCTTTGCTGATGACCTTACTTCCTGTTTAATCGAGAAAACATGATTGGCGCTCACCACCGTATCTATGCACCTAGTTGCATCTGTGCTATTTCCCCCTTTCCTGTATCTAGTAGGTCTTAGCCGTCCACGCTCCCAGCAAAGCCCAAGGCCTCCACTTGAGCGCTAGGTTTCGTTCGTCTTTGCTGAGTCAAGAGTGTTGCTCCAGCCTTCCTCCCCTCTCTCTTAAAAGTTGCTTCTCTAGTGGCACATTCCTGTCAGCATAAAACTGTTGGTGTTTCTTTCATCTTGAAAACAGCAACCATAGATTCTCTCTTGTTTTAAAAAAATTTATTTATTTATTTATTTATTTTTGGCTGTGTTGGGTCTTCGTTTCTGTGCGAGGGCTTTCTCTAGTTGTGGCAAGCGGGGGCCACTCTTCATTGCGGTGCGCGGGCCTCTCACTGTCGCGGCCTCTCTTGTTGCGGAGCACAGGCTCCAGATGCGCAGGCTCAGTAGTTGTGGCTCACGGGCCCAGTTGCTCCGCGGCATGTGGGATCTTCCCAGACCAGGGCTCGAACCCGTGTCCCCTGCATTGGCAGGCAGATTCTCAACCACTGCGCCACCAGGGAAGCCCCATAGATTCTCTTGATTCTACTTTTCCTGCAGATACCACCCCATTTCTCTACTTCCTTCTTTAGCAGACTCCTTAAGAATTCTCTTTTCTTGATTCTCTGATTTTTCTCCTTCCAATCTCCTTGAACCCACTGTAATCAAGTATTTGCCCTCACTTTTCTATCAGAACTCCTCTTCTCAAGGTCACCAAGAACCTTCATGTTGCTAAATCAGTAGTCCCTTCTCAGTTCTCAGTTTGGGGAAGCCAGAATCATTTGACAAGTTGGTCTCCTTGAAACACTTTGTTCACTTGCTTCCGGGACACCACACTCACCTGGTTTTCTTCCTGCCTCTCTCACCGATGTTGTCTCCTTTGCTGATTCCTCGTTATCGCTCTACCTCTAATGCTGAAGGACATGGAGGCTTAGTCCTTGGACCACTTCTCATTCTTTTCTATAGCGCAACCCTGGAGAAGTCTTTGAGGCTAGTGTTATAAGTACTGTACATATGCTGATAACTCCAAAATTCATCTTTCCAGCTCGATTTCTCCCTTGACTTTTTTTTTAATTTAACTGCTGTATTGAGATGTAATTCACATGCCATACCAATCACCCATTTAAAAGGTACAATTCAGTAGTTTTTAATGTATTAAGAGAGTTGTGCAGTTATCACCACAGTAAATTTTAGAACATTTTCATTACCCCAAAAAGAAACCCCATAACCATTAGCAGTAACTCTATTTCTCTCAGTCTCACCCCAGGCCTAGACAACTACTAATCTACTTTCTACCTGTATATATTTGCCTATTCTGGACATTTTATAAAAATGGAACCATGTAATATGTGGTTTTTTTGTGTCTGATTTCTTTCACTTAGCATAATGTTTTCAAGGTTCATTCATATTGTAGCATATATCAGTACTTCATTCCTTTTTATGGCTGAATGATACTCCATTGTATGGGTATATCACATTTTGTCTATCCATTCATCTGTTGATTTACATTTGCATTGTTTCCACTTTTGGGGCATTAAAAACAATGTTGCTAAGGACATTCAAGTACAAGTTTTTGTGTGGACATATGTTTTCATTTCACCTGTGCATATACCTTGGAGTGAAATTGCTGGGTCATATGGTTACTATGTTTGATCTCTTTTGAGAAACTCCAGATTATTTTCCAAAGAAACTCCACCATATTATATTCCTACCCACAGTGCATGAGGATTCTGATTTCTCTATATCCTCTCCAGCACTTGTTATTATCTGTTTCTTTGATAATAGCCATCCTTGTGGTTGTGAAGTGGTATCTCATTGTGGTTTTGATTTGCATTTCCCTAAGGATGTCGGGCATCTTTTCTTGTTTGTTGCCCCTTTGTATATCTTCTTTGGAGAAATGTCTATTCAAGTCCTTGGACAATTTTTTATTTGGATTGTTTGTCTTTTTGTTGTTGAATTGTAAGGTTTCTGTATATATTTTGGATCCTAGTCCCTTATCAGATACATGATTTGCCAAAATTTACCCATTCTGTTGGCTTTTCATTTTCTTGATAGTGTCCTTTGAGGCACAAAAGTTTTAAATTTTGATGAAGCTTAATTTGTTTTTTTCATTTGTTTCTTGTACTTTTAAGAAATTGTTGTCTAATTTAAGGTCAGAGAGATTTACCTGGGTTTACTTCCAAGAGTTTTATAGTCTTAGGTGTTTGATCACTATTGAGTTAATTTTTGTCTGTAGTGTGTGGTAGGGGTCCAACTTCATTTTTTTGCATGGGGATATCCAGTTGTTCCAGCATCATTTATTGAAAACACTGTTCTTTCTCAGTTGAATGGTCTTGGCACCCTTGTCAATCAACCATAGATATTTGGGTTTACTTCTATACCCTCAATTCTATTCCTTTGGTCTATATGTTTATCCTTATGCCAATACTGTTATGATTACTATAGGTTTGTAGTTAATTTTGAAGTCAGGAAGTATGAGTCCTTCAACTTTGTTCTTCTTTTTCAAGATTGTTTTGGCTATTTGAGGTTGCTTTCAATTTCCTTTGAATTTTAGGATCAGTTTATCCATTTCTGTGAAAAAAGGCAATTGGGATTTTGATAGGGATTGCATTGAATCTCTAGATCAATTTGGGGAGTACTGACATCTTAACAATATTAAAGTCTTCTAGTGTATGAACATGGGATGTCTTTCCATTTTTTTAGACCTTTCTTGATTTCTTTCAGCTGTTTTGTAGTTTTTGATGTACAAGCCTTGCCTTTGCTTTCATAGTTCATTTTTCCCCCTAGTTGTTTCAGCACCAAATGTTGAAAAGACTATGCTTTCCCCTATTGAATTATCATGGAACCTTTGTAAAAACTCTATTTACAGATAAAGAAGATGTGGTATATATACAATGGAATACAACTCAACCATAAAACAAGATGAAATCTTGCCATTTGCTACAATATAGATGGACCTTGAGAGTATTATGCTAAGTGAAATAAGTCAGACAGAGAAAGATAAATACTGTATGATTTCAGTCTTCATATGTAGAATATGAAGAACAAACAAACCAAATGAACAAACCAAAGGAAAACCAGTTCATAGATACAGAGAACAGAGCAGTGGTTACCAGAGGAGAAGAGGCAGAGGGGGGAAGGGCAAAATTGGTAAAAGTGATCAACTGTATGGTGACAGAGGGCAACTAAATTTTTGGTGGTGAGCATGCTATAGTGTGTACAGAAGTAGAAATATAAAGTTGTACACATGAAACTTATATATGTCATAAACCAATGTTACCGAAATAAGAAAGAAAGGAATAAGGAAAAGGAACTATTCACCATATATCTGTGGGTCTACTTCTGGACTCTATTCTGTTCTGCTCTATATGTCTGTCCTTATGCCAATTCCACACTCTTTTGATTATTATGGTGTTATAGTAAGTCTTGAAATCAAATATTGATATCGTAAATCCTCTACCTTATTCTTTGAAATTATTGTTTAGAGTATTCTCAATCCTTTGAATTTCCATGTACATTTCAGAATCAGCTTATATGTTTCTAGGAAAAAAGCCTATAGGAATTTTGATTGGGATTGAGTGAAATTTATGAATGAATTTTAATATCGCAACCTCCAATCCATGAAAGTGATATTTCTCTACATTTATTTAAGTGATCTTTAATCTCTCAGCAATCTTTTACAGTTTTAGAGTAAAGGTCTTGCACACATATTAAACATTTATCTCTAAGAATTTCACATTAAAATTATTTTAAAAAATTAATTGTGGTGAACATACACATAACAAAATTTACCATCTTAACCACTTTTAAGGGTTCAGTTCAGTAGTGGTAAGTATATTCATATTGTTGTGTGACCAATTTCCAGAACTTTTTCATCTTGAAAAACTGAAACTCTGTGCCCATTAAACAACAACTCCCCATTTCTCCCTCCCCCAGCCCTTGGAAACCACCATTGTACTTCTGTTTCTATGAGTTTGACTACTCTTGCTACCTCATATAAGTAAATCATATGGTGTTTGTCTTTCTGTAACTGGCTTATTTCACTTAGCTTGATATCCTCAGAGTTTATCCATTTATAGCAAGTGCCAGAGTTTCTTTCCATTTTAAGGCTGATTAATATTCTGTTGCATACATATCACATTTTGTTTAATCATTCATTCATTCATCGATGGACACTTGCGTTGCTCCCATCTTTTGACTATTGTGAATAATGCTGCTGTGAACACGGATATACAAATATCTCTTTGAGACCTTGTTTTCAGTTCTTTTGTATGTATACCCAGAAGTGGTATTGCTGGACCATATGGTAATTTTATTTTTAATTTTTTGAGAAACTGCCATACTGTTTTCCACAGTGGCTATACCAGTTTACATTCCCTCCGACAATGTACGAGGCTTCTCTTTTCTCCACATCCTTAGCAGCATTTGTTATGTCTTGTCTTTTGGATAATAGACATCCTAACAGGTGTAGGGTGATAGCTCATTGTGGTTTTAATTTGTATTTCCCTAATAATTAGTGATGTTAAGCATCTTTTCAAGTGCTTGTTGACTATCCGTATATCTTCTTTGGAGAAATTCTGTTCAAGTCTTCTATCCATTTTTAAATTGGTCTATTTGTTTTTTGTTGGGTTGTAGAAGTTCTTTATATATTCTGAATATTAACCCCTTATTAGATATATGATTTGCAAATATTTTCTCCCATTCCGTAGGTTGCTATTTCACTCCGTTGTGTCCTTTGATGCACAGAGGTTTAAAATCTTGATGTGTCTAATTTATCTGTTTTTATTTTTGTTGCCTGTGCTTTTGGTGTCATATCTGTTGAGGGTACTTTTAAAAACTTCATTTTCCGGGACTTCCCCGGTGGCGCAGTGGTTAAGAATCCGCCGGCCAGTGCAGGGGACATGGGTTCAAGCCCTGGTCCGGGAAGATCCCACATGCCGCGGAGCAACTAAGCATGTGCGCCATAACTGCTGAGCCTGTGCTCTAGAGCCTGTGAGCCACAACTACTGAGCCCACGTGCCACAACTACTGAAGCCCACACGCCTGGAGCCCGTGCTCCACAGCAAGAGAAGCCACCGCAACGAGAAGCCCGCGCACTGCAACAAAGAGCAGCCCCCTCCCGTCGCAACTAGAGAAAGCCCACGCGCAGCAACAAAGACCCAACACAGCCATAAATAAATAAATAAGGAAAATATTTTTTTAAAAAACTTCGTTTTCCTATAGTTTGTTGCCATATAATTATGATTGATTTTTGTATGTTGATTTTGTATCTTATGGCCTTGCTAAGTTAACTTGCTGGTTCTAGTAGCTTTTGTATAGTCCATAGAACTTTCTACACACATAACTACATAATCTGAGAATCAAGACAGCTTTACTACTTCTTTCCAAATCTGTATGCTTTATTACTTCATTGCACTGGCTAGGATCTCCAGTACAATGTTGAATAGAAGTAGTGTGACAGGCATCTTTGGCTTGTTCCCAGCCTTAGGAGGAAGCATTCAGTCTCCCATTATTAAGTATGATGCTAGCTGTTTCATAAAGTTTCCTTCTATTTCTGGTTTGCTGAGAGTTGTTATTTTCAGTGGCTGTTGAGTTTTGTCAAATGCTTGTTCTGCATCTGTTGTGATGATTGTAAGATTTTTCTCCTTTATTCTGTTAATATGATGGATAACATTGATTTCTAAGAGTAAATGAATCCAATTGGTCATGATATATTATTCTTTTTATATGTTACTCATTTCAATTTGTTAAAATTTTGCTAAGGATTTTTACTTTTATGCTTATAAGGAGTATTTGTAATTTTCTTTTCAAGTAATGTTTTTGTCTTGTTTTGGTACCAGTAATATTGGCCTCATACAATGATTTGGGAAGTGTTTCTTTTCTATTTCCTGGACGATGTTGTGTAGTATTTTTTTTTTTCTTAAATGTTTGATAGAATTCACCAGTAAAGCCTTCTGGGCGTGGAATTTTCTTTGTAGAAAAGTTTAACTAAAAATTTAATTTCTTTAACAGGTATAGGGCTATTCAGTTTATTTGTTTCTTATCAAATAAGCTTTAGTAGTTTGTCTTTTTCATGTAATTTGTCCATTTCATCTAAGTTGTTGAATTTATCAGCAAAAAGCTGTTTGTAATATTTCTTTGTACTTTTAGTGGCTGTAAGAATGTTTACCCGTCTTTCATTCCTGACATTGGAAATTTGTGTCTTCTCTTTTTTCTGATTAGTCTGCCTAGAGATTTATCAATTTTATTAATTGTTTCAGTAAACCAGCTTTTGGTTTCATTGATTCAATCTATTGTTTTTCTCTCTTCTATTTTGTTGATTTCTGCTTTTTATTTCTTCTTTCAGTTTAATTTGCTCTTCTTTTCCTAGCTTCTAAAGCTTGAAGCTTAAATCACTGATTTTAGACCTTTCTTCTTTTCTAAAATAAGCATTTAAAGCCATGAATTTCCCTATAAACACTATTTTATTTAGCTGTTTAAAAATATTATGTATTCTATAAATTTTGATATATTGTGCTTTTATTTTCATTCATGTCAATATATTTTCTAATTTTTTGTGATTTTTTTTCCCCTATAACTTACAGGTTATTAGAAGTGTCATATTTAATTGCCAGATATTTAGGGATTTTCCAGGTATCTTACTGGTATTGGTTTTTAGTTTAATTCTGTTGTGATCAGAGAACATACTTTGTATGACTTGAATCCTCTTAAATTTTTTTGAGATTTGTTTTGTGGCTCAGAATATGTTTTAGTTTGCTGAACATTCAACATGCATTTGAAAAGAATGTGTTTTCTGCTGTTCTTGAGTAGATTTTCTATCAATGTCAGTTAGGTCAATTTGATTGATGGTGTTTTTCAGGTCTTCTGGAACTATACTGATTTTCTGTCTACTTGTTTTATCAATGACAGAGGGCAGAGTGTTAAAATCTCCAGCAATAATTGTAGCCACTCCAGCTTTCTTTTGATTAGTGTTCACATGGTTATCTTTTTCTGTCCTTTTACTTTTAATCTATCTGTATCTTCTTGTTTAAAATGGGTTTCTTAGAGAAAACATACAATTTTGTGTTGCTTTTATCCAGACTATCTTTGCCTTTTAACTAGAATGTTTGCATTTAATGCAATTATCAGTATGATTGGGTTTAAGTTGACCGTCTTGCTTGTTTTCTGTCTCTGTTCTTAGTTTCTTTTTACCCTCTTTGCTTGACTTCATTTGGACTAAGAGAATTTTTTATTATTCTATTTTATCTCCACTATGAGCTTGTTAGCTTTTTACCTCTTTGGCTTATTATTTTTTAGGGGTTGCTCTAGGTTTTACATTATACATTTTTAACTTACCATAGTGTATCTTCAGTTAGTCTTATACTACTTCATGGATAGGCTAAGAACCTTGCAACAGTATTCTTCCATTTTTTTGCCTGCAGCAGAAGATTTCTAAGTCCTTCACTGCTGCCTCAAGTTCAACCACTGTACCTGAGAGGAGGGTGAGTGAGTAGTCCCTAAATAATAAAATTGAGATTTCACAGTTCATAGAGCAGACATTATAAGATTTGAGCAAATCATATTAAGTTGAGACCTGAAAGCACATATAGTCGTATTTTTCTGGTTCTGTGGTTCAGGTGACTAAAAGGGTGAGGAAATTTCAGTATAACAGAGACAGGTGAAGACTGGGCTATAATTAGTAGGAGGCTGCCGGTATCAATTTGATGCCAGTTAGAGTAGAAGATTCAACTTACTACCTTATATAAGAATCAGGGATCATATTGGGCATCTTTGGTCTCCTAAACCCTAGCAGAACTAAGCTTCTCTACCTGTTAGTATCCTTCTGAATATGAAGACTATTTGTCCTGTTTCAACCAAAGCCTTCCTCTCTCTCAAGCCATAAACTCAAGGACTTGTTACTTCCCAGCACTGAAGTGTTCACTAGCCAGCTCTCAGTTGTGAGTTGGGATCGTTAAGACTTGCATAGCTGCTTTAGGCTCGGAGCTCATCTCTGCACTTCTCCTTTTAAGGATCTATCTCTAGACAAGAATGGCCTGTTCTCTGGCAGCTAAGTTATCTGCTCTGTCATTTAAAAATTTTTGGACAACCTGTCCACAAATATGGAAGCAACTTCACTACTTTTCTTTCTCAGATGTTGAAATTATAAACACTTGAAAGGGCAGTAATACCTGTATGGTACTTGGATCAGTAAGGTTTATTCAGTGTACCTGGATACTTATGTTTAATTCCCCTGAGCACTATGAACTGAGCCGTATGTGATTCAGTTTCTTTATCGTGTTTGCTTAGATGTTTAAGAAAATCCTTGGGCTATGCAATACTTTATAGGTTCAGTTGCATTGATTTGGGAGGGAAGAGAGAAGGTAAACATGAACTTGACATTTCTTGAGTGCTCATTCAGTGCCAAACTTCCCATCTTATAGATGGGAAACGACAAAGGCAGAATTTGAATCTGCCTGACTGAGCATCTGCTTGTGCAGCCTTTATGATGGGTCGCATCTTAGATGTGATTGGGTTTAAATTCTCTTCCCTATTGTAAAATTGACAGGGGTGCTGGTATATAGAGGGAAGAGCAGACTGGATGATACTGTAGAAAGCTATGTCTTTAGGGTCTTTTGTTCCTTCTGTTTCAGTAAACTCTTAATATGAGTGGAATCACATTGATAGGTTGGTGTGCAGTGGCAGTCCTTTGTCTGATTTGGCCTTTAGGAAAACATAAAACATTCATGTAACTTGATTTTTTAATATACAATTTGGGAAGCAACAAAATCTTTTCCAACAGATGTGAAAAAGTCTATGAAGCAGATTGGGTCTGGCTTATGAACACTTATTTTCTTTCCCCGGTAGCTAGATTTCAGGCTCCTCCCACCCCTGAGGTGTATAGAGACCAAGTCCATACATGTTGACTACAATCTGCACACCATTTACCTAGAAAAACATTTGAGAGCAGACTTGAAACCTATTTTTATACTCTATTGTTAGGTAACAAAACCTACCCCAAAACTTAATGGCTTTAGAACACAGCCATTTTATATTTGCTCATAATTCTGTGGCTCAGGAATTGAGGCAGGGCTTAGCTGGGTGGTTCGTCTCTGTGTGGCCACAGGTGGGGCATTTCATGAGATTGTAGTTGATGGTGACTGGGGTGGAACATCTAAGATGGCTTCACTCACACGACAGGGACCTTGGTGGGCATGGCTAGGAGGCAAGGATCTCTCCCTCTCCAAGTGGCTTTCTCTCCACTTCTCTAGCTTGGGTTTCATTACGTGGGAGCTGGATTCCAAGAGCAAGCATTCCAAGCAGTGAAAGCAGAGCTGACGTTCTCTTAGGGTCCAGCCTCAGAAGTTACTTGCTGTCATTTCCTCCACATTCTGTGGGTCTAAACAGGAATCTGGGCTAGGAGAGGGGCCATTGCAGAGAAGCCTGTGGGATGGACAGTATTGTTGTGACTGTCTTTAGAAATATAATTTATCATCGAATCCTTCCTCTGGAGAGCTTGAGCCCCACCCCAGGCCATTTCAGTCAGAATCTGAAGAAACGGTGAGGTGAGGTGCTCTTAGGGAAGTCCCGTGTGTGCTCTTCTAAGCACTCAGCCTGGCTCTTTCTGGCTCCTGCAACATGGCATACGATGTGCGAGACCACTCCCTCTCCTTTGAACCATAATGATCAGAGAAGTTGAAAATAATTTAAGCGCTGTTTCATTTTTTTCTAGAACACAGTCCTACCTCTGTAAAAATTTCCCCCGTCTGTTCCCGCACACGCTGATGTTTAGTACTATTGTATTTTATGATACTAAAAAGTATGGTGAATTCCCAGTACGAACTTGGTCTTCTGTGTCTGTGTCTTCTGTGATAGCAGAGCATTAGACTCCAGTAGTTACTGAGTTGAACCATTAAAAATGGCACCACTGCTGCTGAGTGTTATCTGTGGCAGTCAGAACTGTGATCCTATGGATCGGACAATTGCACATCCCTGTTAAGAATTCAGAAAGACATGTGATCGTGCATCTGAACAGATTTAAAATTAGATTCAGCCTGAAAAGTGGCCTAAACATTTTTAAAGGAGAAATTTTTTTTAAAAAATGTGGAGGCATATTTAGAATGCCTTGAGTAAATACAATTTACTTCTCTGCAAATTACTTTATTTAGAAAGGCCTAAGGCAGAACCCCTTCTGATTTTGAACCATTTAAAATATAGGACATTTACTTTATCATTTTCAAAATAGGAACACACAAATTTTACTCTTGAAACTGCTGGAATTAATTGTATATGAGAGTGTTATAGTTCATGAAGTGCTGAACCATGAGATTCAGCATGAGATTCTCCCTATACAGTTGGCCCTCTCTGTCCACAGGTTCCCAATCCATGGATTCAACCATGGAAAAAATTCCAGAAAGTTCCAAAAAGCAAAACTGGAGTTTGCCACTCACTGGTAACTATTGAATATTTACATAGCGTTTACATTGTATTAGGTATTGTAAGTAATCTAGAGATGATTTAAAGCATATGGGAGGATGTGTGTAGGTTTTATGCATCTTATGTAAGGGACTTGAGCATCCATGGATTTTGGTTTCCGTTGGGGTGTTGATGGTGTCCTGGAACCAATCCCCTGTGGATGGATACCGGGGGTGACTCTCCCTGTAAGAGGTGTGGATTCCCAGGCCCTCCTCTCCTGAAGAGGCTGTGTAATAGATCTCTGGTGGGACTTTGAAATCTATTTTTACTGAGTATTCTGGGAGCTTCTTAGAAATGCAAAGTCATGGGCCCCATCCCAGACCTTCTGAATCCATATCTGGGATGGGAGGATATCTGGGGTGTCTGGGTTTTAACAGGTTTTCCAGGTGATTCTTACACTTGCTAAAGTTGGAAAAGCACTGTTATAGAGAAATCCCTTTCTCAGTTCTCTGCCTGAAAACTCCATTTCTACTAGAAAGTATCCCAAAAGATTTTCACTTACAGAGTTGTACAACTATCACTAAAATCCAATTTTATAACACTTCCATCCCCCCAGAAGTTACATTATATCTGTTTGTAGTCAGTCCCTGCTCAGTCCCACTGATCTGCTGTCCTGGATTTGTGTTTTCTGGGAATTTCTTATAAATGAAATCATACAATATGAAGTCTTTTGCATTTGGCTTCCTTCTTTTAGGTTCCTCCATGTTGAGCGTTTTGTTCCTTTTTAATGCTAAATAGTTTTCCATTGTATGAACATACTGCATTTTGTCTGTCCATTCACCAGGTGGTAGACAATTAGACTGTTTTTAGTTTAAGGCAAATATGAATTATGCTGCTGTGAACATTCATGCGTAAGTTTTTATGTGGATATGTGTTTCCACATGGCAGGTCTTTGTTTAACCCTTTAAGAAACAGACTTTTCCAAAGTGGTTGTACATTTCAGCAGTGGATGGGGGTTCCAATTTTCTCACATCCTCAAAACACCTGGTATTGTCAGTCTTATGAATTTATAGCTATTCTAGTAGGTGGGTAGTGGTATCTTATTGTGGTTTTTTATTCGCATTTCCCCAGTGACTAATGATGTTGAGCCTCTTCTCGTGTGCCTAATAGCAATTCATATATCTTCTTTGGTGAAATGTCTACTCATACCTTTGCCCATTTGTTTTTTACTGGGTTGGCTGTTGTCTTACTGAGTTTTAAAAGTTCCCTATGTATTGCGGATATGTGATTTGAGAATGTTTTCTCCCAATATATGGCTTGTCTTTTCATTTTCTTATATGGTGTTTTTTAAAGAGCAAATATTTTAAATTTTGATTGAGTCCAATTTATCAATGGTTGTCTTTTATTCATCATGCTTTTGTTGTCATATGTAAAAAGATCTTTGTCTAGTCCAAAGATCACAGAGATTTTCTCCTGTGTTTTCATCTAGAATTTTTATAGTTTTAGTTCTTACATATGTTTCTGTTCCATTTTAAGTTAATATTGGGGTATGATATGAGGTAAGGGTCTCAGTTCCTTTTTTTTTTTTTTTTTAAAGAACCACTTGTACATTCAGTTGTCTTAGCCCCATTTGTTGAAAAGACCATTCTTTCTCCCCACTGAATTCACTTGGCAAAATCAACTGGCCATAAATGTAAAGGATTATTTCTGGACTCAATTCAGTTCCATTGATTTATATGACTATCATTATCTTGGTTACTTACAGCTTTATAGTTAAGTTTTGAAATCTGGTAGTGTATGTTCTTCGAATTTGTTCTTTTTCAAAATCTTTTTAGCTATACTAGGTCCTTATATTTCCATCTAAATTTTTATGATCAGCTTGTCGATTTCTACAAAACGGTCATCTGTTTTTGAATCCTGATGTTTTTCATTCAGGAGTCTTTGTGACTTCTCAGAGAGAAACTGAAACTGACTCTGCTCTTTGAGAGGTTATAATAAACGGTTCCTGAGAGACACTTGATGTACTGGCCTCTCTCCAGGTTAGGCATACAGCGGGTTGAACAGCTAATGAGAACACAAGCCAAGGCCAACTCCTGAGTAGCGATGACTGGGGTGTTTCCCTTCACCTCCATGGCTCACCAGTAGTTGGCACTCCATAAATACATAATAGGAGTAAGAGACCATGTACAATCAAGAACGAGTTGAGGATAATGCCTTTATCTTCCCTGTTCTTTCTGAGCCTTCCTTATTTTAAAGCCACCTTTGTAGCCATGAGTTGTGAAGCAGCCTGGCCAAGTCTGGTTCCCTCTTCTTTGAGTTACCAGCAGCTTCATGGTTTTATCAGATTTTTTTCACCTGTTCTTGCTTAAGCCTGTAACACATTATCACTCAAACCAGACATTCTTTTATCTTTTCAGAAGCTTGCCAGAGGAAACTCTGGTACTTCCCTTCCTCAGTTTTACTTAGAGGAACATTTTATCTCTGGCCTGCAAAGGATGGCTGTTCATCTTTTAACATTTTAAATGTGTATTTCGGGCTTCCCTGGTGGCGCAGTGGTTGAGAATCTGCCTGCTAATGCAGGGGACACGGGTTCGCGCCCTGGTCTGGGAAGATCCCACATGCCGCGGAGCGACTAGGCCCGTGAGCCACAACTACTGAGCCTGCGCGTCTGGAGCCTGTGCTCCGCAACAAGAGAGGCCGCGATAGTGAGAGGCCCGCGCATCGCAATGAAGAGTGGCCCCCGCTTGCCACAACTAGAGAAAGCCCTCGCACAGAAACGAAGACCCAACACAGCCAAAAATAAATAAATAAATAAATGTGTATTCCTTTTGAACAGGCCACCTTCCAGACTGTAGTTCTTATCTTCCTTCTCTTTCACTAGGCCTCTTTGGGCCGGATTTGCTTAAACCCAGCTAATGTTTATTGAGCATTTGACTATATGCAGGGCATCATTTTAGGCCCTACTAGATGTGCAGAAATGGACAAAACACGGTTCTTGCCCTCATGGAGCTTACGTTCTGGTCAAAGAGACAGTGTGTGGTAAAAGTACCCAAATAGCTATAGGAGGGAGCATATAAGAGATGAGGAGGATCTTGGGGTTGAATGGAGTACTGTTTTCCAAAGAATCTGCTGTGAATCAGAAGCTACCTTTGCTGCATATTTTAAAACCCAGATCTTGACTTTCAGAATTTAATCCTTGGAAGTCTTTTGCAGTGGTTTAGCTATCAGCCTTGCTGGGTAGAGGACAGGCGCCCTCGTCCTGTTGACTCACTTTGCTGCCATTGATTTTACAAGGATCAAATTGTTTAATGGACACTCTGCTTTCCCTTGGAAAAAAGGGCTGTATATATAACAAATGAACCAATAGTGACATACTTATAAATGGAGTAACATAATATTTTAAGTACCTTATCTGTTATTTAATATTTTATTCTTCCAGGGGAGCTTAACATGGTTCTCTTTCATCCATGAGTCTCTTGAAAGTGGGATTTTTTTTTTTCTCTCCAACATTGCTTAATACTTCCATCTGAAGGAGGCAGTGGCAGAGGATTTGAGATGGTGATTCTGTTAGCTCCCTCCCCTGTCCCTTTCTGTACTGTGGGAAACCCTTGTCTTTACCAGAACCTCCTGGCAGGTGTCCTGGTTGGATCAGTGGTCAGTGCTTGCCTGGTGACCTCATGGATTCAGTTAGGGACGTGTTCTTTGAGCGCCTGTTGTGAGAGTTTTGTTTGTTTCTTTGTTTTTAATCTAACCCACACCCATGCAAAATAGATTCCCCATGCCAGAACCAGAATAACTCTGGCCAGGGCTCAAGAAAAACCTGGTAACTGACTAAAATTAAACACATGAACTCTCCCTGCCCTTTGCACCACAGTTTTTTATTAGATATTCTTGCCTGTTTTTTTCCCTTAGGAAAAGGTTGGGAAGTGGAAGCTTAAGTCATTATCCTAGGCATAGAGAGGGGATGGATGAGTGGGGAAGGTTACTGCTAATAAGCATAGGTGGGGCCAGTGCAGGTTTTTACTGGATCTAAGATTTCTTTTTTAACCTAGCAATAAAGATTCCATGACATTATCAATCACTGGCTTTATCCAAGGGATCCCTGTCGTGGTCCTAACTTGACTTTGAATGTGAACTGTATTGCACCTGGTGCCTATAATCCTGCGTTGCTCTTTTGACTAGGCTGAATCTTCTCTTTAATGATCTCCCTGATTACTCCCAGGTGGAGAATGTGGTATATTTATCCCTGACACCTTTCAGATTATAGTCGATCACACAGCCCTGAGAAAAGGGCACTACCTAAGTTGGTTTTTATTCTGACTTGAAAATAAATGTCTTGGAAATTAAATCGCTTTCTTTGCTGTTTTACCTTCCTGCTGGGGTAGTAGTAGTGTGGGAGTGAGGTTAAACTCCCCTGAAAAAGCATGTGTGTACAGATAGTAGAGAACTGTGTTGTGGGACTTTTTAAAACATCATGAGCCCCTTAGAATTTAATGTTTGCATTTATCTGGACCTCAAGAGTTTTTTATTTTTATCCAAAAAAATGAAGCCTTTCAAATGTACAGAACAGTACAGAAGATAATATGGCAAACATCTATGTGCCTATCACCAAAATGAAATGTTTAATATAAACACCCTTGCTGTGGATTTCTCTGTGCTGTACTTATATGCATCTCCATGATTTTGTGTGTGTATTAAAAATGAATAGATAGAAAGTATCTATTTCTTTGTAACTTGGCTTTTTTGGTTTTTAATTCAGAGTTGTGTTTTTGAGATGTGTTTGTGCAGATCCAGCCCATTTATTTTAACTACTTTGTAGTGTTCCCTTGATATGTGGATAAATATATCTCAACTTCTTCATCTGTCTGCACAGTGAGGGACAATTAATTAACGTACCTGTTTGTTTTCTAATTGTTGTTGGTATATTAGGAGGGGTCCTGTTTACTTTCTTGTGTGTAGATCTCACGTCTGGCAATTTTACTGAGCTTATATTAGTTCTAGCAGTTTGTAGATTCTCCTGCCTTTCCTAATGCAGATAATCATATCACACTTGTGTTTCTTCTTTTCTGGTCCTTATATCTTTTGTGTCTTTTTCTTATTGTGTTAGTTTGCTAGGATTGCCATAACAAGATACCACAAACTGAGCGGCTTAAACAACAGAAATTTATTTTCTCACAGTTCTAGAGGCTGGAAATTCAAAATCAAGGCGTCGGCAGGGTCGATTTCTTCTGAACCTCTCTCCTTGGCTTGTAGACGGCTGTCTTCCCTCTGTGTGTGTATCCTAATCTCCACCTCTTATAAGGACACTAGTCATATAGGACTAGGGCCCATCCTAATGACCTAATTTAACCTTAATTACCTCCTTAACTGCCCTATCTCCAAATACAGTCACGTTCTGGGTTACTGGGGGTTAAGACTTCAACATAGGAATTAGGAGGGACACAATTCAGCCTGTAACACTACGCTGGCTCAGCTGTCTCATACACCACTGAATGGAAGCAGTTACGGTGGGCATCCTTGATTTGTTCCTGACTGCAGAGGGATTTTAAAGAGAACATTCTTAAAGTTTCACCACCGAAAGTGATCGTTGCTGTGGCTTTGTAGATGCTTGTCACTGGGTTAGAGAAGGTCCTTTCTGAACCTTCTTTGTCCTCAGGAGTGGATGTTGGAGTTCCAACCCCATGAGGGCCTGCTTTCATCCGTTAGAGCTCAGAAAACTTAAATGCCTGGCTTTCCTCACAGCAGGGTCCAGAGAGATGACCTGGGCCCCATCCAAAGGCTAATTTGGAAAGAGCAGCTTGAGGCCATGGAGGCGGCATGTTGACAGGGTCAAATTCTAGCATGTAAATGGCATCGGGGATGGGGGGCGTGATGGTGGCGTTTTTCTCAACTGTCCCCGAGATGGGACCCTCATTGGTCCATTTGTGGTGTGGTGTTTGGCCTTGTCCTCAGAAGCTTAGCTTCCATGTTACTCTGCCACCGTTAACCTTTTTTCTGCCTAAACACCATGGTCATTTTCTGCTGGGTGCTGTGTTTTTGGCCAGTTTGTCCTCCCTTTCCCTCTATTTGGGTTTGCTCTATAGTTCTTTCCTAGGTTTTTGAGTTGGACACTCTAACTAATGATTTTACGTTATTTTTATTTTCTAGTATATGCATTTTCCACAACTTTTTAATATAAATTTATTTATTTATTTATTTTTGGCTGCGTTGGGTCTTCGTTGCTGCGCACGGGCTTTCTCTAGTTGTGGCGAGCGGGGGCTACTCTTCATTGCGGTGCGTGGGCTTCTCATTGCAGTGGCTTCTCTTGTTGCAGAGCATGGGCTCTAGCCACGCGGGCTTCGGTAGTTGTGAAGTAGTAGTTCTTCGAGTGCTCTAGACCGCAGGCTCAGTAGTTGTGGCGCACGGGCTTAGTTGCTCCGCGGCGTGTGGGATCTTCCCGGACCAGGGCTCAAACCTGTGTCGCCTGCATTGGCAGGCGGATTCTTAACCACTGCGCTACCAGGGAAGTCCAGCATTTTCCACAACTTTATTGAGATACAATTCACATATAATTCATCCATTTAAAGTATACTGTTCTTTTTAGTGTATTCAGGGTGTGTAACCATCATCACCATCAATTTATCCCAGAAAGAAGCTCTGCACCCTCCACATCTTCTCTCCGCCCCCCCTCCCCCAACCCAAGTCTCCCAGAATTAGGCAATCTATCAATACTTCCTGTATAGATTTGCCTGTTCTAGTATATGCATTTTAAATTTCCCATAGGTTCTGCTTTGCTGTCCCACAAGCTCTTTTAATCCACAGATGAATTATTTTTTTATCCCCTTGTATTGTTTCTTTCTAAAAATCACTTTGACATTAACATAAGAAGCCTTTTGCTAATTTAGTATTCAGGATTCATGGCTGTAGAATATCTAGTGAAAATATTATTCTTAGATCTTTTGGTGAGGTTGGCAATTACATTTCCTTAGATGATCCAATACAAATGCATACTATTATCTGCTCTAAGTAGTATGGAAATGAGATCCCCTGAAATAAATGAACTAACTCTCCCTGAAATGATCTCTTGGGGACTTACTTCTTTCTATAAGTTACTTGGCTTGGAACCATATTAAATCATTCATTAAGTGCTTCCAGTTCTTTCATTCTTTTTTAACCCCCACATTCATTGCCATATTTAATTGCCTTGATACAGACATTGGTTTTATGTTTATAAATATATAAGATATATTTTTTCTTTTTCCCAGTTTGTTATTTTGAAAGATTTAAATCCTACAGAAAACTTAAAGAATAGGACAACGAATACCTATATTCCCCTCACCTAGATTTAGCCAATTAACATTTTGTCGTATTTGAACTCTTTTCCCTCTCACTCCCTTATCTCTTTCATGTATAATTTTTTCTGAACCATTTAAAAGTTAAGATGTAGTGACTTCCCTAGTGGTGCAGTGGTTAAGAATCCGCCTGCCAATGCAGGGGACACAGGTTCGATCCCTGGTCCGGGAAGATCCCACATGCTGTGGAGCAACTAAGCCCGTGGGCCACAACTACTGAGCCTGCGTGCCACAACTACTGAAGCCCGCGTGCCTAGAGCCCGTGCTCCACAACAAGAGAAGCCACACCGCAATGAGAAGCCCGCACACCGCAAGGAAGAGTAACCCCTCTCACCACAACTAGAGAAAGTCCACATGTGGCAACAAAGACCCAATGCAGCCAAAGGAAAAAAAAAAAGTTAACGTGTAGACATTACTGTATACGTATTTGCAGGATCTCTCAGACTGTACTGTTTTTGGAGTCTTGCCCTTGGTGGATTGTTCCCTCTGTGTTTTGTAATTTTTGACTGCAACCTCATCATCAGAGTAGGAGGTGCAGGCCTGCAGCTGCAAAACTCAGGAGAGGCTTTTTTTTCTCTGCAGCACAAGCGGACCAACCTCCCCCCAACCCTCACTTTCTCTTTTCAGTTCTCTTGGTTTCTGGCACTTGGGGATTTCCAGTTCTTTCGTTTGTTCTCCAATAGTATTAGGTATTTGTAGCAGTAGGGTTTTCTGGTTTTCTAGGCTGTCATGTTACTGTAACTGGAAGTTCCCCTGGTTTTGATTTTGGGAATTGAGACTTGGCACTTCAAATAATTTTTAAGTCTTAGGTTTACTGTCCTGTGAACTTGCAGCAAGTGACTCAAGTTGGTATCGTTCTCACGATTTAACAAGTCCCGGATTCTTAGCTCCCAAATCATTATTTATCCTGATTACAAAGATCTTACCGGTTATTTTTTCTTAATGATTGGGGGTTGGAGAAGGGATGGGGTGGTGAAAAGCAGCAGGGAGGATGGTGAAGTTGTTAAGTTGTAGAAGCCCCAGTGGCCCTGTTTTGCTTAACCTTCCGGTTCTTAAGGGCATCAGCACATCAGCATTTAAATGTGTCAGAATGGTTTCCTTTTCTATATGATCAAGCTAGAGCAAAGTTATTACATTTTAAAAGATGAAAAGAATCGCAGTTCACTCCCCTGCTGAGGTTGTAGTTTGAAGGATTTATGACTTTTTAACATTTTCTTTTTTTAGACAGGATCTTATTTTCAACAACAGATGGAAACAGCTGTGTCTAGAGCATGTCCCCTTCTGCTTCTCATGAAATTTACTAGCAAATAATGGTTTAGAAGCTCTGAAAACTGAGAGAACCCCCTTTTGACAAACCTAGGCTTGGATATGATGGGTGTGAAACACTCAGTTTTTTAAAAGCTCTATAATTTTTAGTTTGCAAATTTGCACCTTCTCCAATGTAACTTAGAAAGCATCTCTCTCTCTCTCTTTTTTTTTTTTTTTCCTCTCCTCTCCTTTTGGTCCACTTGACCTACCTCTTTTCCCCCCACAGTACCCATTTGGATTATCTCAATCCTAATATTTCATGTAATGCCAAGATTACTATCCCAAGGAAGGAAGGGATGATGTCTTTAGGCACAAATGGCTCAGAAATATCCATAAACATTTTTGGTAATTGATTAAGTTTACTTTAGTTTTAGAATTAGAAGACAAAGTTTTTGTGATTGAGAGACCTCTATAGACTTCTGATTTTTCTTCTCTACAGTAAGTGGTTAGACTAAATGAGTAGTTCTTAACTAGGGAAGTTTGGAATCGTCTGAGGAACTTTTGTTTAACTTTTTATTTTGAAATAATTATAGATTCACAGGAAGTTGTAAAAATAATACAGTGGTCCCTTGTACCTTCATGCAGTTCCCTTGTAGTGGTATATCTTATGTAACTGTGGCACAATATCAAAACGAGGACATTGGCATTGGTACCTTTGGGACGATCCACAGACCTCCTTCAGATTTCACCACTTGACATCCACCCGTGTGTGTGTGTGTGTGTGTGTGTGTGTGTAGTTTGTGTAGTTTTATCACATGTGTAAGTTGGAGTACCAGCCACCACAGTCAAGCTATAGAATGTTCCATCACCACCGAGATCCCCAGTCCTTCCCTTTATTGTCATACCATCCCTTTCCCCCCACCCTTAACGCCTGGCAACCACTGATCTGTTCTCCATCTCTATAATTTTGTCATTTTGTTAATGCTCTATAAATGGAACCATACAGGTGTATAACCTTCAGGATTGGCTTTTTTCTTTTCTTAAAAAAAATTTATTTATTTGGCTGCACCGGGTCTTCATTGCGGCACGTGGGATCTTTAGTTTTGGCATGCGGGGCTCTTAGTTGTGGCATGTGGGATCTAGCTCCCCGACCAGGGATCGAACCTGGGCCTCCTGCATTGGGAGCGCAGAGTCTTAACCACTGGACCTCCAGGGAAGTCCCAGGACTGGCTTTTTTCGTTTAGCATAACTCCCTTTCCAAGTTGCTGTGTTTATCAAGAATTCACTCCTTTTTTGTTTTGTTTTGTTTTTTTGTTAAGTAGTATTTCACGGTTCAGATGGACCACAGTTTGTTTAACCAAACTGAGGAGCTTCTAAAAAATACTTGTTTGCTGGCACAGCCATAACATCACCACCATCACTACCCACCCCAAATACATCTTTTTTACTATGCTTATTTTGTCATCATATTTCTTTTCATCTCGCCACTCTTCTATCCGTCCATCAATCTTATTTTTCGACGCATTTCAAAGTAAATGCAGACATCTGCGTACTTTCCTCTAAATATTTCAACATGCATACGATTAACTGGTGTTCAGTATTTGTTTATAGTTTCTCTTGATATAAAATTTGCATACAGTGAAATGCACACATTTGAAGTATACATTCACTGAGTTTTTTTTTTTCTTAAACCACTGTTCTTTTTTAATTATTATTATTATTAATTAATTAATTAATTCATTTATTTATTTTTGGCTGTGCTGGGTCTTCGTTTCTGTGCGAGGGCTTTCTCTAGTTGTGGCAAGTGGGGGCCACTCCTCATCGCGGTGCGCGGGCCTCTCACTATCACGGCCTCTCTTGTTGCGGGGCACAGGCTCCAGACGCGCAGGCTCAGGAGTTGTGGCTCACGGGCCCAGTCGCTCCACGGCACATGGGATCCTCCCAGACCAGGGCTCGAACCCGTGTCCCCTGCATTGGCAGGCAGATTCTCAACCACTGCGCCACCAGGGAAGCCCCATTCACTGAGTTTTGACAGTGTATACGCAAGAACGATGCAAACCCCCATCAAGATAGAAAAATTACATTACCCTGCCAGCCTCAGCTTGTGGGTCAGGAGAGCTAGAGTGGGGCCCAAGCATGAGTCGTTTGTAAAGGTCCCTAATTTTGAGGAAGCTGAATCTGATGTATGCCTTTGTAAAGAACCCTTGCTGACCTGACAAGCCGCCTTCAGGCCAGCAAGCATGTTTAAGGTGAGGCCAGGTCTTCTGATCTCACAAGTGTGAGTGCCCCCCCTCCTGCAAGGCCACCTCCATCCTCAGGCAGACGGATCTGCCAGAGACAGTGAAATTAAGAGAGTTATACAGTGAACATCCACATAACCACCACCCAGACTCTACAATCAACATTTTCCTGTATTTGCTTTATCACAAACTCTTTGTCTGTGCAGTCCTCCATCGGCCCATCTTATCGTTTCGATGCATTTCACCAAATGCAGTTTTAATCTCTCCGTGATCTCCTCTGTGATTCTACTGCATTATGGCACCAACTTTTAAAATTAAAATAGAGCTGGTGACCCATGTGAAAATGAGGAGAGTCTGAGCCTGCAGATGGGAAAAGCATTTTCGTTTGCTGCCATCAGGGATCTGACACGTGTGTTCCCGAGGCTAGACATCCTGTGACTTGGCTCCACGAGGCGTCTGTGCTGGAAGTGAGGGAGGAACCTCCTGAGGAAACGGACTTTTCTTTTCCTTAAAGTCCTGCCCCAGGTAGGCCAACTGCCTTCCTGAAGCTCTATTCATAGATCCCAGAGGAAATCTCGGGGATTTTTATCTCACTACCCACGTCACCTTATAAAATTCCATTAGTTCGGGTGGGTGGCTAGAACCTTAACGTTAAACACCACATATCTAAATGTATGTGTAAGGTGGGAACAGAGGGTCAGAAAATAATTATATTCTCCAACTTGAGGACTCCAGCTGGAGAGATGAAAACTGCAGCCGTCAAGGGCTACTTGTGGGCCCAGAGGTCTTCCTCTCTTTGCAGCTGTAATTCCCATCACAGGTGTGCCTCGTGCTGCAAAACACAGCGCAAGTATTGAATAAGCAGACTTGACTCACAGAAATAGAGTTTTCCTCATGCGCTCAGATGATGTCTTTTCATTTCGTGCATTGGGATGACATGTCACATTTTCAAGAAAATCTGGACTTTAGAAACAACCCTTTAGGGGTTTCCTGCTTGCTCTGGGCTCCCGGGCCCCCTGCGCAGGCTGCCTCTGCTGTGGCATCATCCGCTGGCTTGTTTGGCTCGTCCTGGTAGCTCACCCACATTCTTCTGTTACATTCCCTTCTGTGGCCAGCGTCTTCCCAAGCCCAGCTCAAGACTTTGCTTTTCATTGAATTAACTTCCTTCAGCCCATAGGTTTGCTTCCATTTAAAATCATTTCTTCCCTCCTTGTTGACAGTTCACTTCATACCCCCTCTCCTCCCAGCAGGACTACTTAGTTCCCTCTGGATTTGGGGTTCCTGTGGAAATGGCAGAGGCCTGTGGAAAATAATCGGCCTGCTGTGTGTTTCAACAGCATAGCGTTTTCATGTACACTTTTTGTCTTCCAGAGTGTGAAGCGCCTTGTTAACTGTATTGATCCAGAAATGTGGTTCCTGGTTTGGAGAAGGAAAATAAAACCCAGCAACTGTTGTTGTGAGGGGCAGTGTACTTTCAGGGGTCTGGTTCTGGAAGTCCAGTCATGGCCTTCCAGGGAGAAGCTGGCGCCCCTTTGCCTTCCTGATACCCTGGGTGTTCTCCCGCCACCTCGCTGACCTCCGTGGGTCCAGGGATAAGCTAGGCACTAGCTCATGGTCTCTGGTCTGAGATCCTGGACAGAGAGAAAGCGTGGGGAGGGCACAGCGGGTAGAGCTGGCACAGAGGAGATCGCTGCGGGCTTCTCAGGTCTTGTGCTGGATTTTCAGCCCCTATTCTGATCTCTGAATCAGGCACATCTACTTAAGGGTCTAGAATCATTGCTTTTTACTTTAAGAAGTGATTTAATAATTTACCAGTCAGTAATAGCAGCGTTCTGTGCTTCCCTGACCATCTCCTCCATGTCCATCCTGTGATGGCATTACTGCATCGTGCCATGGTTCCTCTCCTGATAGTAATTCCGCTGGGGGATTGGCCTCACCTATTCACGTGGAGCGTTGCCTCTTGTGGAGCGTGAGACCAGCTCTGTGGCGACGGTGCCTTGGCTTTCACTGCCCCCATCAGCTGGACTGTCTCAGCCCCTCCTTGTCTCTCACACCTGGCCTTTCATACTGGTCAAGTCCAAACAAGAGGGTCTGACTCTCTTCCTGGTCGGTTCTCCTGTGTAGCTCTCTTGTTTTAGAACAGTAATTAAAGGAGCAGGGTGTCTGGATGAACCTATTATTGTGATCTTATCAGCTTCCCAGAGCAAATGCAGAAAGAAGGCTTTCTAAGTGGCAGAGTGGGTGGGCCAATGTCCTTGTTCATTTGTAGAGCTGGCTTCCCTCTCCCAGCAGGCAGGGCCAGGTGTTGTCCCGTGCTGCACTGATGGGAGAAGAGAGTTGAGAAGTGTGGGAACGTCATTTGGGTTTTGCCCCTTGCTTCCATTTTAGTGATTTCTAAAGGAACTATTTCTCTGGTTTGAATAAAGTGGTAGTGCTGGCTAACTAGAACTAAGTACCACCCCTCCCTTTGTGCATATTCACTCCCCTTTCCCAGTCCCCGACCTGGGATTTAGAATTTCTCCCTTCTTGTGCGGAACCAGGGTCCTGATTTAAGGTCCTGGGTGTCTCTTGTTGGGAAGAACTTGGTCCCCAGCACTTGCCATGCTACTGGGCCAGCTGCAGGTCCTGTTCTGTCCTCAGACAGTGAGGTCTTCTTGGAAAGGCTGCAGGCTTGATGATGACACAGCTGCTCCCTCTGGGAGAGAGCCTTTTCCTCTGCCCACAAAGCCAGAGGCCTCGTGGACACACCAGCTCCGTCTGGAACAAGAAACCCCTTCCTGCCGGTCTGTGGAGAGTCACTTCTGCTAGACAGGCATGGGAATGTTGCTCACGACCTCTTCAGGTGAGCTTGGAGACAAAGGATCTTGACTTTACAGAAGAAAAACAGCATAAACACATAGTCTGTAGGGGGTGATTATTGCCTTTCCTACTGAACTGAGCTTGCCCTGGGAAAGTCAGCCTCGCCTCTAACTGGACATACCCTCGAAGGACCAAGACTGTGTCATTCGCATCGCAAGCTTTGGGGAAAACAAGTAGGGTTTCTGCTCCGGTATTTCCTCAATAAAGACATTTGCTAGCCAGTGACCCAAAGCCATCCCGGGGCTGCTCAGAATCTAGATCCATTCCTTTGCTGAGCGGGCAGGTTATATTTATATGTAATGAGGACTATTTGCTACTTTAGAAAATTTTGAGGGCTGCAGCCATTTTAGCTATTAGTAGCTGCTGGTTATTTCTATAGGTCCCCCTCCCCATTTCACTTCAGAAGTCTTTTTTTTTTTTTTTTAATATTTGAAATAGAAGGAGCCATAAAGATGAATTAGAATCTTCCTCTTCAGAGGTCAGGGCTTGTGGAAGTTGACTGTGAAAGGATTTGTCTCCTTCCATAGGTCCCAGTGGCTATGTTAGTTCATGTGTCCATCTGGTGGCTCTGGTCAGAGACCCTGGAAATAAGGTGTTGGGCTGAGGGTTCCATCATTTTCGATGACAGTACTGCTCATAAGTTCTAGTGGTCGTGGCCAGAACAGGTTTGAAAGTCAGGTATATAGTTCTGTCTGATGTCAGTGTTTACCTTTCTTGGTTAAAGAATGAACGTGGCATTAGCACTCTTTAAAAAGAGTGGGGGGCTTCCCTGGTGGCGCAGTGGTTGAGAATCCGCCTGCCAATGTAGGGGACACGGATTCGAGCCCTGGTCTGGGAAGATCCCACATGCCGCGGAGCAACTGGGCTCGTGAGCCACAACTACTGAGCCTGCGTGTCTGGAGCCTGTGCTCCGCAACAAGAGAAGCCGCGATAGTGAGAGGCCCGCGCACCGCGATGAAGAGCGGCCCCCGCTTGCCACAACTAGAGAAAGCCCTCGCACAGAAACGAAGACCCAACACAGCCAAAAATAAATAAATAAATAAATAAATAAATAAATAAAGAGTGGGAACTGTATCCTTGTACAGACTTAAAGGGACTGAAGTTCACAAGTAGTGCGTGAGAGGAGAAATTGCCACATACTTGTCTCATGGAAGACACTTTTAATACCACTAAGTTCAACCGTCCGCTTTGGTAAGTCCCTTGAGAAGCGACTAGAAAACCCAGTGTTCTCCGGCTCTGGTCATTTTATTGCCAGAAAAAGAAGGCAAACAGGATTGCAGCGCACAGACGTCCTTCATCCGGTAGCTAGACAAAGTGAGAATGCGTCAGGGTGCCTCCTGGTTTACTGCTTTGAGAATCAGTTTATGTCCTCCCGTTCCTTCAGAGGTAAAACTTCCCGGCAGGCCTGCCTGTGGTTCTTGGAGTGACACCCCAGTGAGTGTGTGAAGTGTTCAGTCTTTGAAGGGCAGGTGAGAATCCCCTCATGAACCCGTGGGCTAAGCTTGCTCGAGGACGGTCGTGAAGATGACACTTGGCTCCACCTGTTAGACCCCTGGCTTTCGTTTAAACTTTTCACTTTTCTCAGGAAAACCTTTCCTCCCCCAGCACATTTATTCAGTCCTGTGGCATCTTCCCGTTCAGTTACTTGGCTTGTTGGAACTCAAGACTTAGGGTTCTTGTTATGGTGGCATTTCTCCTTACAGAGTCCTGATCTGTGTTTTCTTTCAGATTTGGTCAGAATCTCCTGGGGTTTTCCTCCATCCAGAATCCGATGGCTCCAGGGCTTCTTTGAAAAACCTCCCCCTGTCAGCCTCCTCCATTTCCCTGCGCCTTTGACCCCTGTGTTACTCAAATGCTTGTTTTGTGCTTATTCATGCCAAGCAGATTTCTGATCTAAAGGGAAATTTAGTGGGTGATTCCAGTACAAATATAGATGGCGACAGAGTTTTGTTTTATTGTTTGCTCTGCAAGAATCACCAGGTTTGATCAATACCTGGAGATTTTTTTTAATGATTTTTTTTTTGGTGGGGGCAGATTTTATTTTTTAGTTTTTTGGCTGCACCGCGCAGCGTGTGGGATCTTAGTCCCCCAACCAGGGATTGAACCCAGGTCCTCAGCAGTGAAAACACACGGAGTCCTAACCACTGGACCACCAGAGAATTCCCTTTTTAATGATTTTTAAATGATTTAATTTGGTCCTTGATTGAGAGGGGCTTGAGGAAGACAAGCCTCTTCAGCCCCAAGACTAAAGAGCCTTCCCTTAGCCGGGAGGTTGGCCGGTTCGGGGCAGCAGGATGGCCCAGTTTCTTCTGTTCTTTCCTCTGCTTTCTCTGGGTCTCTTGTCAGTTTTGAACCTTCTTCTAGTTCAAGTTCCAAAGTCAAAAGCATTAGGAAGTAGGATTGAAAATAACTTTACAGGAGAAAATGAAAACTTCATAAGGATTCATCACCACAGGCCTCAGGATGGTCATCCACAGCTGCTCTGCGAGGAGGTTGGTGGAGTTGGTGCTGTCTGTCTGCCTTGGGAAGCGCTGTTTTAGCCTTGAGCTGAGTGTGGAGGGTGTGGAGGCCACCACCACTGTAAACCCCTCAGCAAATGTGGGGTCTGAGAGAGAAGAACCTCTGTTCTGCCCCTCTCGTCCTATAAGTACTCTGATACTTGACCTGCCCCCTTCCCTTTTCTTTCTCTGCAGGAGTGTATAGATCCGATGATAGCCTGGGGCTGTCCTGTTAGGTGGGCTGTTCTCATCAGCGGTGTGCAGCTTTTTCCTTTTTTGGCTTTCAGTAGCAGTGTAGCAAGGGGCACTCTGAGAATAACACCACAGTAACAGTTAAGTCCAAGGATTATTTCCCCATACTTGCTGGCCCAGCAGCACCACAGGCAGCAGAGGCTGAGGAAGAAAAGCTGCCAAAGGCCTCGCAGAAGAGTGAGAGAAATGGTTAAAGTTGGGGGCAACCTGAAGGGGAATTGGAGCCCTCCTGGACAGTGGGGGTCCCAACCCTTTGCGTTGCACTTGGGCACAAAACAAGCAGCAACTCTCATCACGCCGCTTTGGACAGAAGTGTTTGGATTGAGTTTGATAACTGGTAAGACGTTAGATAGCAGTAACTAGTAGGACTTATGCTTGCTTTGGGTGCAGCTTTGGGTGCAGCTTTGGCCGGTTGGAGCCAGGAGAATTGTCCCCTTTCCTTTTCTCCTTTAACTAAATCAAGTCTCTTCACCCAGAAGAAGCACCAGGCTTTCTGCACACCTTTGTTGAGGTTTTCGACCATACTGGTTTTCCCTTGTTCTGGTTCTGAGCTGCTGCATCCCAGGGGCTGCTGCCTGCTAGGCTTTTCACGTTTGAATGTAAATGATTAGATACTGGCCTTGCTCTCCAGCTGCGTAGCATTTGGGAGCTGTGAAGGAAGCCCTCAAAACGTCCCAGACCTGCTGCTGCAGGAAGAGCCCGCTCTCAACTGTCTTCAGGTTAAACACCGGGGCTCATTACAGACACTTGGCGGTTACCTTCCCCGTTGCAGACTTGGCATCAAATATTCGTGGGATTTGAAAAAGAACAGTGTAATAAATCAAGATGAATTATAATACATCTCTGGTACTGTGAGGGTATCAGAAAAAACTAGAGTCTTTTTATTTATTTTGTTTGTGGTGAAATGTCTTCGATCACCTAGGAACCAGTTTTTCTGCCATCAAAAGACTCTGGTTCTTGAAGTTTGTTCTTAGGTCTTATTTGATCCTCCCAGTTCTCCATGTGAGTAGAGAAGTATTTGGAGCCCAAAGCTTGAGTTTTTTACTTTCCCTGTAATGACTGGAAGTTGCATAAATCAGTTTTTTTGTTTTGTTTTGGCCATGCCACGCAGCTTGAAGGATCTTAGTTTTCCCACCAGGGATTGAACCTGTGGCCCCTTGCAATGGAATCGTGGAGTCCTAACCACTGGACCGCCAGGGAATTCCCATAAATCATTTTTTAAAATTTATTTATTTATTTATTTTATTTTTGGCTGCGTTGGGTCTTCGTTGCTGCAAGTGGGTTTTTCTCTAGTTGCAGCAAGCGGGGGCTACTCTTCGTTGCGGTGCACGTGCTTCTCATTGCAGTGGCTTCTCTTGTTGCGGAGCACGGGCTCTAGGCGCGTGGGCTTCAGTACTTGTGGCACGCGGGCTTCAGTAGTTGTGGCATGCAGGCTCTAGAGCGCAGGCTCAGTAGTTGTGGCGCACGGGCTTAGTTGCTCCGCGGCATGTGGGATCTTCCCAGACCAGGGCTTGAACCTGTATCCCCTGCATTGGCAGGCGGATTCTTAACCACTGCACCACCAGGGAAGTCCCCATAAATTAGTTTTTAAATGGACTAAAGATCTTAGGCTGATAGATTTGACTGCTCTCCCCTCTCCTTCAGGCTGGCTTTGTTTCATCTGACCCTTGGAAGTCATATTGTTTACGTTCCTTCATCTCTCCCGTCCTCCTCATTTCTCCCATCTCTCCTTTGCACTTACAAAGTCTAGTGACGTAGAGTTGGGACAGGGTTATATGACTAGATAGCCTGGGTAAGTTAGGCTGATCCAACCTTGCCTGGGCCAGGAGTAGGGGGATAAATTCTGTCTACACATTTGAGCACCAGGACCATGAAATCCACACTCGCACACCAGCCTCAAAGGAGGTTTAGGAGTCCAGACACCGGGATATTAGTCTCGGCTGTACCCTTGATTTGGGAGAAGACTTCTAAGGTTATCTCTTAATTTCTCCTCTGTACTATGAGGGGGCTGGAGTTTCTTAACTACACGAGGAGGAGGCTGAGAAAATGAGGCAAGAAGATCTCAGGAAGGCTGCCCAAGGGTGACCTCCTTTCAGGGGACACAATGAATTCAGACCTGCAGTGACACTCTGGTGTTCCCGCTGCAGGTTTTGTGATGCCTTAGTCAGAAGTGACCGAAGGAGGAGGACATGAAAAGTATGGGAACTTTGCAATTGATCCCTGTACCCAAGTATAACTTCCACTTCACCAGCTTTCTTAACAGAATTAATCATCTTGCCAACATCTTGGTTTAAAGTGTTAATTCAAAGAATCAGCTTTGTCATAGCTTCTGACCTGGCTGAGGCCTTTTAATGAAAATAGGCCTAAGTTCAGTATTACAGTGAGAGGCTCCCCTTCTGAAGAGCCTGGCTGCTGAGACAGTGGAAGACACTGGTTTGTATTGTATTTCCCTCAAGTTAATCTGTGAAACATAAAATTAGGTTATACTTCTGACTTGACAAAGTATCAGTGTTCTCGCTGTTACACTGCCTAGAGGATCTAAGCAAATGTCTGTTCAGTGACTTCAAAAGAATCGAGACAGTTTAAAGAACCTGCTTTGACAGACCTGTTATATCTCATTTATAATAACATGCTTAGAACCTTATTTGTTTAAGAGCATCTCAGAAGAAGGTAATGCCTTGTAGTTGCTCCATTGGGAAGCAGTTGGGAGGTTAGGGTATCAGAGGCAGACACCCCATGTCTCTTCGGAATATGCGTTTCTTAGTCGTGTGGGAAATACTGCTCCCTCCATAGAACCTCTCTAGGCCTCTCTGAAGACAGCTGGAGAAGTTCCCTCCTACAGCAGCTCAAGGTTAATGCTTTGACCTTTTACTAAAGTTGACAGTTGCTGAAGTGAGATGAATTATTTATCAGAAAGGGTTGATTAAAAGAGCTAAGTAAAAAGGAGTGCAAATATGGAATATGTCTTTACCTTTTCATAGCAGCTTTGGCCGCATACACCTGAGTTCTTTGTGAGACCATCCCTCCTTCAGGTGACTGTAGGTGATGGAGGCTTCGTGGGGGGTGGGGTTGGGGGAAGGATGATGCATGTTGGTCCATGGAGAGGTTTAACAGTCAGCATGTGAATAGCAAATACCTCCTTGCCTTTTCTAATAGGGGCAGTTTTTCCAATTTTTTTTTTTTAAGCGGGGGTATCAATTCTGAAAATATTTTAGAATATTTACCATGTGTGAGGCCTGGGGCTACCCAACTCCTTTAGTTCACCTGGAAATAATACTGCCTTTCTTCAGGGTCAGAAGAAACCAAGGGCCTTCCTGAACTGAAGGGGACCCACAGTCATCGCTAACTTTAAATCCGTAAGCCTTAGAACTAGAAGGAATCTTGATGCATAAGCCAGTCTCCTTGCTTTACAGGTGAGAAAGTGGAGACTCAGAAATGTCAAGATTTACCCCTTGATGAGAATGCACATATTTTAGCTTCCTGCTTAGTCCCCTTCCCACCACACAGGCTGCAAGCTGGGCACTTGGAGCCAGGAGATACACAAGGAGTGCCTTCAGGGAGGTCGGGAAGGAGCCTCCGGCCTGGTGGTGGTGAGGGGTATTCACATTCCTGGAGGCCAGGGGTACCTTCCAGCCTAGATTGGGGTGGGTGTTGACAGCCAGGCCCCATTTGGTTTCACTTTTACCTTATCCCCCTTCATCTCCGGCTCCCCTCCCACCCCACCCTGCTGGGTTCACCTTTTCCTTGGATAGGTGTTCATGTTACGTTACTTTAAAAAATATATATGGTGGCATTTCATGTGTATATTTTAAATTTCAGCCCAAAGATCCTTGATCTATACTTGTAAACGTTTGAATTAATGAATGAATGGAGACAGTGCACTGGTGGCTTTGAGAGTGGATGATGAAGTCTGTGAGGTCACTTTGTGAGCTCTGAAGCTCCGCAGCTGTCAGAGAGGTGGGGGTTGTCCCCCTGCCACTTGGCTCATCTGGTTAGGGAGGGACCCTTTCCTATGAGAATGAGGGGAGGAATCGTTGGGCCCAAAGAGTCACCGCTTTTGTCCTCAGGATAAAGGTGGGGACAAGCTGGCTGTGACCTGCCTGTGTGTGTGTGTGTGTCTGCCTCCTGCCAGTTGGACTAGAGGAGGAGTGGAGGTCGTCTCCCAGCTCAGGATTTTTGTTAAAACATTATCCTTATAGTTCTTCCTCTATACTTATAGATACCCAAAGCAGTATACGAGTATTATTCCTGACAACTTCTCGCCTACCTTGAGTTTCACATTGGCTAATCTTTGACTTAAGGGCCTGATTTTCAACCAAAACTTAGTTGCTCTGTCCTTAACTGAAAAGGAGGAACCGGTCAGAGCTTTGGTCGACTTGTTTTATTCCTTCCTCCCTCCCCATCCTACTTCTCCATCTGGTTCTCCATGTTGTTCTGAGGTCAGTCTGCCTGGGCTGCGATTCGGCTCCAGTCACTCGAAACTGTCTGACCTTCATCTATCTCCCTGTGCCTCGATTTCCTCACCTGTAAAGTAGGAATAATCATGGTGCCCCGCACAGAGGTTCAAGGGCTTAAATGCAGTAATGCAAATAAAGCGCCCAGTACCGTGCCAGGCATGGCTCTGGAAATGCGGGCCACTGTTCTCATTTTCCTTTCCTCCTCCTCCTCCTCCTCCTCCCCCACCGACCTCCTGGGTGGATGGAAGCCCTGCGTGAGCAGCAGGCCCAGAGCTGCTGTGGTGAGAGCACTGAGACCTTTCCTGGCTGCTCTTGGCGATTCTTGCAGCACTTGGCACTGGCGTGTCTTGCATCGGTGAGAGCCAAAGTGGCTCTTTGGAAGGACTGACTGCCCCGCCCTGCCCTGGGCTCCCCGTGTGTCCTCCCTCGCACCACATGTGCCTGTCCCGTGCCCCGCGGAGGGCCCTGGGAAAGGTGCTGGGGAAACCAGCTGGTGTGCGGGGCTCGGAGCTGGTCACTCCGGAGTGCGGTGTTCAGTGAATTCAGACGATGCAGCTGCTCTTCCTGGAGGCACGGGGTGTTTCTCACCTTATCTTAGCGAGGGATGGGCCTTGCTGCTGTGGCCCTTGCTCAGTAGCTCTTGTGCCTTCAAATAAGGGAGAAGGGAATGCACTTTCACGGAGTGAGAAGCTATACCAATCCCACTGCTTTGGTAATTATAGTATAACACGTGCTAAAGGCAGGCAACCAGGGCTGAAAACGGGGAAGAGGGAAGCAGAAATGATACGAAAGTCTGGGGAGGCTCTGTGTAGCTCCCGCCCAGGCTTGTTGCAGAGCTGGTTGTGCTAAGCAGCAACCTTGTGCCGACGCCCCCAGGTTTTTTCAGCTGGAGTCATTCGTCCAGGCCCAGACCGCTGGTTTTGCCTTCTTAGTAAGTAGCAGTTTCAACCACTATGATTTTCACTGAGATCCAGGGATAATTGGGGTGGGGGTTAGGGAGTGGGAGGACATAACAAAAAAATCTTCTTTGGTTCTTGTAATTATGAAAGTAATCTGAGTTCATTATCACAAAATCAAATAATACAGAGTGTTGAAAGTAAAAGCTTGTGTCTCTTCTCCCGTCACAGTCTCCTGGTCTGTGGGTGACCAGGTAGCTGCCGTGAAACGTGGGTGTGTCTGCAGACATGTGTCCGTGCTTATGCTTCTGCAAGCATGTGTGGGTTGCTTGTGGGTTTCTTTGTTTTTTAAGGGCGTCACACTCTACATATTGTTCTGCAACTTGCTTTTTTTTTTTTTTAATTCAATTTGTGGACAAATTAGTATACAGAAGTTTTGCCTTTTTATTTTGACTGTCTAATAGCCCATCATATGGACATTCTACAAATTATTAACCAGACCTCCATTAACCTGGAAAATAAGGAGATAGTGTGAAAGTCTGAATAAGGATAGTGTGAAAGTCTGAGGCCTGATCTTCTCCTCCATCAGGTGACGCTACTTTCCCAGCTCTGCGACAGTTGCGAGGTGTCGTCTCTAGAGAAACTGAGCGGGGGTTTATGGACTTGGCCAGACACCAAGGAAGGGAAGGTGGGAGTGAGGTACCAAACCAGAAGCAGGAGGATCGGTTGAGAATCCATACTGTACCAAGAGGCTCCAAACTTCCTGTCCTGTACAATTCCAGAACTCCTAGAGTAGAGGCAAGAGTTCGAAGGATCTGTGTTTGAAGAAACTGAACTTACTACAGAGGAAAGATCTGTAGATACTAATGTTTGGTCACAAATGAAAAAGCTGCCTGGCGCTTCTATTACCAAAATCCCAAAATAAAATATCAGCTAACCAATTCAATAGTGTATTGCGAACATGTACAAACAAGTACTGTTTTCCCCCAAATTACTAGGATAGTTCAGCATCAGAAAACCTATCATATCAATAGACAAAAGGAGGGAAAACATGATCTCAGTTGATACAGAAAAATAATTTGATAAATTCAGTAGCATTTTATGTTTTAAATACTCAATAAAATAAGGATAAAAGGAACTTCCTGAATCTGACAGAAGTTATATAACAGAAATCTATAGCAAACATTATATTTAATTGAAGAAACTTTGTTTCATTTACTGGAGGTCCTGATCAACAGATTAAGGAAAGAAAAAGAAATTAAATGTAGGAGTTGGAAGGGAAGAGATAACACTTTATTTTCACATGATATAATCAGATACAAGATGAATCTATCAAATTAAGTTGTATTTCCCTATGCTACAATAATCAACTCAAAATTTAAGAAATAATAACAGAAGAAACCATAAAGTTTCTGGTATTTAACAGAAACAAGAATATATAGAACCTCTATGGGAAAGTCAAATAAATGGAAAGATATTCTGTATTCCTGTATGAGATCTAATATTATCCAGATCATAATCTTCCTTTCACATTGATTTATAAACTCAGTGCTATCCCAGTAACTATGGAATAACAATTTACTCCAAAACGTAATAGCTTAAAACAAGAATAATCATCTTCTCTCACAACTTTTGGTAGCCAGCTCTCCCAGGCATTTTTGTCTTTTGGGCCTCCCATGAGGTTGCAGTCAGATGGTGGCTGTGGATGGGACCATTGCAAAGGCTTTTTGCTCACATGTGAGTGCCTGGTCTGGGAAGACTCAAGCAGTTGGGGCTTGAACAGCTGGGGGATCTGTGGGCATCTCTGTTTATGTGCAAGCTTTCTGCTTGATCTCCCCAGCATGGTGCCTTCAGGGTAGCTGGACTTCTTACACGTTGGCTCAGGGCTCCCACATCCCTTGTCCTAAGAGAGAACCAGGGGGAAGCCTTTTTGGATGCAGCCTTGGAAGTCACGCAGCATCACCTCTGCACATTATTGATTCAGGCAGGTTGCGAAGGTCACTCTAGGTAGAAGGGAAGGGAACATAGACTCCATACATCAATAGAAGCATGTTAATATCATTGTAAAAAGAGCATGTGGGATGAAACATGTCCCGGTGCAGCCATCTTTGGAAAACAGAGTCTGCCCAAATTGCAGTTCCATTCAGAATTATAACTGGGTTTTTGGGGGAAGAACTTTTATTCTTAAATGCATTTGAAATAACAAAGCCAACTTTTAGAAAGGAAAAGGGGACTTTTGCACCAGATACTGTAAGCTACCAAGCCATCGTACTAAAAGCAGTATGGTATCTATGCAAGAACAGGTAATAGACAAAAACAGAATAGGATAAAGATCTCAGAAATAGACCCATGTATATATAAGAACTTAATATACTATAAAAAGGTACCACAATCAATGAGGAAAGGATGGATTGCTCAGTAGATAGTGTTGGGAAAATTGACTTACTAGATGGAAAAACATAAACCAGATCGCCACGTAATATCACATAGAGTGGTAGATTCTGGAAGAATTAAAGGCCTAAATGAAAGTGGTAACACCACAAAATTAATAGAGGTCCAGTATCCCTTATCCACAAATGTGAAATCCAGAAAGCTCTGAAAACCAAAAGCTCTTTGATAACCCACATGGCAGCAAAACTTGAGTTGAGGTGAGGCTCTTTATAATCATTTATTTATCCTGCTTAATGTGAATATCACATATTTCACTGCAGTGTTTTTTCAAACTGTCATTATGAAAACTTTCAAACATTCAGAAAAGTTAAAAGGATAGTCCATTGGGCACCTGTATATCTACTGCCTGCACTCAATGCTTATCAATTTGCTGTATTTGCTTTATCTATATATGTGTATATGTATATATTTTTTCTTTTTTTGCTGAACCATTTGAAACGTCGCAAACATTGTGATACTTTATCTGTATATACTGCTAAGAATAGGTATTTCCTAAGGAAAAGGACATTTTCCTACAGAATCGTAATAGTCACATTTTTAAAAGTTAACAGTAATTCCATAATATCATCTAATACCCATATTCAGACTTCCCCAATTATCCCCCAAATGTTTTTCCCCACTCAACACATGTTTATTGAGCATTTGAACATTATTTGTTTACTGTTCATTGACTAATGTTTAGTGAACATTATTGAACACCTACTATTGTAAGTCACTATGAAAAATACAAAAATAGATGTGTTCGCTGTCCTTGGGAACAATCTAGTGTGGGAGAAACAAACATACACAAAAAAGTATGATGCAGGACAGGCTGCAATAAGTGCCATAATACGGGCAGAAACAAAACTATAAGGACATGAGCAAGGAATCATCGATGCCTTCTGAAGGGGGCCTTCCTCCTGCTATAGCGTGTTGGGAAAACAGCTGAATCCTCTTCCTGGTCCTAACTCATTCTCTCTCTTTTCAGACCTTAGAGTGATTCTAATTTGAGGGATGTTTGGCCTTAAAGAGACCCAAAATATACATTTTTATATGGTTTTATTGAACTAAGATCCAGCCAAGGTTCATACATTGTATTTGGTTGGTATGTTTCTTTCATTTCTCTTGATCCAGAACTGTGTGTGTGTGTGTGTGTGTGTGTGTGTGTGTGTGTGTGTGTGTGTGTGTGTGTGTGTGTGTGTGTGTGTGTGTGTGAGACATTGACTTCTTGTGACGACCAGAACCAGCCGACTTATAGAATGTCCCTCATTCTGGATTTGTCTGATTGTTTTCTCATGGTGTCATTTAACCTGTTTCTCTAGATACTATTGTTTGTATTTCTTTGTAAACTTGAGGCAAGGTCTGGATTAGTTTCAGTTTAAACATTTTTGACAAGAATATAGGTGTTGTTGCTATGTACTTCATATTGTATGACATAAGGAAACACGTAATGAATGTCAGGTTTTTCCACCATAGTTCTGTTAAGTTTGATAATTTGGTTAAGATGGTGACTGCCAGATCTTTCCCTTGTAAAAGTACTTTTTTTTTCTCTTTGCAGTTAGCAAGTTACTTACAGGGAGATTCACTGGTGACTTGAAAATATCCTGTTCTCCAACAACCAAATTATTTTAGTGTTCTGATGATAATATCTAATGGTTTTATTATCCATTGGTGATCCTTACCTTAATCAATTATTTCCTTGGTGGGTCACTTCAGAACTATTAATGTGTATAATATGTGCTGTCCTAGACGTTAATTAGGAGTATTACATGACATCACCTTTCTTAAGTCTGGAACCATCTGAATTCCAAAACTCCTCTAGCCCTGAGGTTTGCAGATAAGGGATTATAAAAAAGTAGGGAAAAGTGCAGAGTATCTTTGTGTCACAGGAGCAAGGAGGAACTTTGTAAAGCACAAATAAGGCAAAAAAACACAGATGGTATTTAAAGCTTTGAGACTCAGAGGGAGAGGATGTAGAAAGAGAATAATGGGGTGTCAGGAGTGAGCCTTGAAGCATAGACCATTATTATTGGAAGAGGAAGAAACAGAAAAGGAGACAGAGCAACCAGTGGGGTGAGAGGACAACCAAAGGAGCACAGTTTAGAAGCCAAGTGAAGACAGTGAGTCACCGAGAAGGGAGAGATGACCTGGCCCTGCTCCTGTGAGAGCTCAGGTAGACGAGGACCGAAAGGTGACTGTTAGGTGTGGCAGCGTGGATGCCAGTGGTGCCCTCGACAAAGCAGTTTTGATGGAGTGGTAAAGGAAAAAAAATCTGATTGGAGTGGGTTTAGGGTGAGAGGGAAGAAAGGCGTTATTGAGTATAGACAACCTTTTGGAGGAGTTTTTGATAAAAAGCTATGCAGAGAAACGGCGAGATAGCTGTCAGGTGAAGGGGAGTCAGGAGCAGTCACTTTTCCAAAATTAGAGAAATATTAGCATATTTGTTTGCTGCTGGGAAGGATAAAGAGGAAAAAAAAAAATAAGAAAGTCACATAGCCAAAATAACCATCCACATTTTGCAAGCACGCCTATAAACCAGAGGATGCACGTAAAGTAGATTTAAATGGTTGCTCCCAGGGGAGAAGGTCTGCAGGGAGGAGGATGGAGTGACCCCTGGGGATGAAAGGAGGCAAGAGAAAGGCCTCGCTCAGACCAGTGTGCCGTAAACTGTGCAGCGTGATCCGATCAGCCGGTGCGCCGGGAGATTGAGACAAAGGTCGGGGAGGAGCAGCCTGACGTCTGGCAGTGACACCAGTCAGCCAGCGTCCACTCACAGACACGTGAGGGTAGAATAAAGCCATCTGCAAGGTGTCAAGATGTAAGATAATTATCAATAATTACCTCTGGGGCGTTGAAGTGGGGACTTGTCCTTTTCCCCTTTTGTACTGGTGGTGGTTGTAAAGTATCTGTGCCTTAACTAAGCAGTTTTACTTTGTGAAATTCACCCAAGGATGAAACTGGACAAGTGCCCAAGATGCTCAGGTGCTGCCAGGACGCAGCGTGGTTTCTGTTACTGGAAAACTGAGGACACACTAAATGTCTCGCTGTAGGAAATTAGCTAAATAAGTTCTGGCTCCGTACAGTAGGGTCCTCCATAACCGTTTCTTAAAAGAGATGAGGGAGATTATATTATTTCCATGGAAGAAAATGTATTTTAAAATGAAAAAGTAGATTTCAAAATAGTGTAGATGCAAAGAAAAAAAAAGCCTTAAGATATAAATATTTTAATCCAGAAATATATTTTAAAAATAAAACCTTTTTCTGTCACATAAAACTGGCCTCAGAGTTTAGAGTTCAGTGCCAGCTTTCCCCGAGAGGGCAGCACACTGGGAAAGCCTTCAGCTGGAGGAGGGTGGCAGTTAGAATTGGCGAACATTTCGTAATATGCTTAAGTGATTGGGGAAAAAAATCCACAAGCATTACGCCATCCCCAGCAGTGGAAAGAAAGAAGGTGGCTTGCCAGGCCCGGGTGGGGGGTCTCAGTCTGTGTGGAGAGCAGGCAGTGGGGCAGCTGTATCCTGTGACGAATTCCTTTCTCAGGAGGCCAAGTTGGGTTCTAATCCATACCCGCTGTTCCTTTTTTGTGGTTGATCTGGTTGATTGGTTGTGCCTATTAAAGCCAAACTCAAACATTTGTCAGTCCCAAAAGTTAAAAGACCCAGTGATCTGGTTCTGGAGTGTGACCTCTGGAGGAAGAGAGCCCCAGGAGTGTGCGAGGGTCTCCAATACCAGCCGAGGCCGTGAGTGGAGGCCCAGGATTGTTCTAGGGTCTGGAGTCTGTACAGCAAGGTCCGCATCTCCAGCCCTGTATCATGCCTCCCTCCAGGGCTTGAAATGTAATCTCCCTAATCCAAGCTTAGGAGTTGGCCCTGGTAGCTAAGGCTGTAAGAACACACTTCCCTTTTCACCTTGTATCTATTTCCTTACTTGTCTGACCCTTTTTCCTCTTCTGTGAAATGGACCTGAAGCTCCCTCACCAAGTTATTTTGAGTGCACTCAAGAAACATGGGGGTCCACTCCCTCCTCCCTGGTTTCATTCAGCAAGTGGATGGAATCAAGCTGATGCCTGAGGAGTACCAGTGGGGCCAGAGAAAGGGGGGAAATAAAAAAGAACAAAAAGAAAGAAGGCAAGAAGAGTTGCTTTACAGATAGATGTCTACAGTTGCAGAACTTCATTTGTGTTTTTATTTTTTGTTCTGGACCCCAGGGATATGTACTGTAAATATTATTCTTAGCTGCTCCCTTTTACTTCTAGTATCCACCATATTTGCACACGTGTTTAAGTGTAGTCCCTTAAATGTTATTTTCCCTCAAGGCTCAGACTTGGATCCTTATACGTTCTCCTGGACTGGGCTTATCTGTTCCCATGGCTTCTTTTGCCTTTTTTTTTTTTTTTTTTTAAACTGTTTCTAGCCTAATCCATATCTCCAGTCCAGATCTTCTCTCTGGGCCTCAGTTCCTTACAGCAGATACACCAGATAGCTCTATTTCCATTTCCCTCACATTCCCCAAACTTGATATGTCCCAAACTGAACCATCATCTTTATCCCTGCGCTCCCTTTTTATCAGCCATCCTCCTTCAAGGAGTCGTATGTCCATGAAAACCACTATCTACTCAATTTCTGAAGCCAGAAACTTGATCATCGTTGTTAACTACTTTTGCACTCATTCCTCTCACTTCTAGGATAAAAAAATCCATGAGAATGAATCCATTAGAGATCTTCCTCTTTCTTTTTTAGGCCACACCGCGCGGCATGTGGGATCTTAGTTCCCAACCAGGGATCAAACCCGTGCCCCCTGCCCTGGAAGTGCGGAGTCTTAACCACTGGACCGCCAGGGAGGTCCCTGAGATGTTTTGTTTTGTTTTTAATTAATTAATTAATTATTATTATTATTTTTTGGTTGCATTGGGTCTTTGTTGCTGTGCGCAGGCTTTCTCTAGTTGTGGCGAGCTGGGGCTACTTTTCATTGCAGTGCACAGGCTTCTCACTGTGGTGGCTTCTCTTGTTGTGGAGCACGGGCTCTAGGTGCACAGGCTTCAGTAGTTGTGGCACACGGGCTCAGTAGTTGTGGCTTGTGGACTCTAGAGCGCAGGCTCAGTAGTTGGGGCGCATGGGCTTAGTTGCTCCACGGCCTGTGGGATCTTCCCTGACCAGGGCTCAAACCCGTGTCCCCTGCATTGGCAGGCGGATTCTTAACCACTATGCTACCAGGGAAACCCCCCGAGATGTTTTTAGTCCATATACTTTTCCGCCAGGACTGGGCACAACGTGTAAGGAGACACCAAAAAACTAGGTAATCAAGATAAATAATTGTTCAGAATTGAGTCGACCAGAGGTCCCTTCTGGATTCTGAGTCCACCAGATGACCCATTGGGCAGCCAGCCCAGAGGCCCCAGTAGCACAGGGGACCTTAATGTTTACCAGGGGTTGGCAGCATAACCTGGCCCAGGCCTGCTTCTCTCCATTCACACGACTTTTGGCCTGAATGACTGAGCAGCCCCCTAACTGTAGAAAATGGATTCATCCTCTAGTGTCCACCCACTAGAGACAGTGGCCTATGCATAAAATTGAGCATTAACAGTTTAACACATAGGATTAGCTATGTTGTCACACACGCACTCACACAAAAGCACCAAGTTTTAGAGCAGAGAGCAGTTTTAGGTTTAGATTGTCCTATCAACCCCCCGTCCTTTTGCAGGTAAAAAATGTAAACAGAGCTCTGGCATGAGTCATCCAACTGGAAGCCGATGCCTTCGGGACCAGCAGTCCCAGGCCCACACTGAGAGGAGGCGTTGCAGTGGATGGAACTCCTGCCTTCACCTCTGAGATGCAGGGACCGTGTTGGCCCAGTGATGAAGCCCAGGTGCTGCCATTCTTCATGCCCTTCCCGTGTGCTAGCAGCGAGGAGTGAGGCTTCCTTTTATAGTCCCTCTGCTCTCTCCCTCCCCAGTCCTGGACCATTTGTCAACCAGTTATCTAGGTGGGTGAAAGATGGCATTTTAAAAATTGAGGCCAGGGTTCTTCCCTGGTGGCGCAGTGGTTGAGAATCTGCCTGCCAGTGCAGGGGACACGGGTTCGAGCCCTGGTCCGGGAAGATCCCACATGCCGTGGAGCAACTAAGCCTGTGAGCCACAACTACTGAGCCCATGTGCCACAACTACTGAAGCCTGTGTGCCTAGAGCCCGTGCTCTGCAACAAGAGCAGCCACTGCAATGAGAAGCCCGGGCACCACAACGAAGAGTAGCCCCCGCTCGCCGCAACCAGAGAAAGCCTGCATGCAGCAACAAAGACCCAACGCAGCCAAAAATAAATAAATAAATTAATTAATTTTTAAAAATTGGAAAAAAAAAAATTGGGACCAGGCTTCCCTTCACAAGTTGATCATTTGCTGGCTTTTGCAATCATGAGTTTTTTTTTCCCTTTCCTTTCCTTTTTTTCTTATTTTTAGACCTCCCTCTGGTGCAGAGGGTTGAGTTAACGCTGTTGCTCAATTTGTGGCATATTGTCATTGGTCTGGGTAAGGCTGTTCTCTTGGTTTTAGTCACCTCTACATTGATTTCCTCGCATTTCTTCCTGTTCTCCATTCCCCTCCCCTCTGTAGCCAACCATGCAAATGTGCTTGATATATATTCTCTTGTTGGTGTATTAGGAATCGTCGCTTTGTGTGCATATGTGGAGTTTTTATTTTTGTTTTTGGAGTTGAATTTTTGTTGATCACGTACACACATCTTTAACTTAAATGGCTTGGTGCTCCAGATCCTTTTTGCGTCTTTACTCGGCACTGTGTTCGTATCTCTCCTGTGTGTATGTTTAGCCCATTGCTGATGCCTGCTGCACACCACCTCGCAGTGCACAGGCCCCATTCCCGTTCCTCATCCGGGCTGCCTGCAGCTCACTGCTGCCCCGCTCCGTGCTGCGGTGGACTTCCTCTGCTGCCTTCTGATTGGCCTGTGGGAGGATTTCTCAGGGAAACATACCAGAAGTGGGCTTGCGGGATCATAGACCAGCGAACTTGCTACGATCATCTCTTCCGGGGATTCAAAAGAGGTGATTGTATCCCATTTCTCTCCGTTTTCTCCTAAGTGCTAGGAAGGTATGTTGCTTAGGCTGCTGCAGCTTTTAGCCTGGCTCTGGAGTCTTGCAGTGATACCGTCCAGAGAACAGAGACAAAGGTTGGGGCTTGGTCTCTTGTGGGTCAGTTTGAAGTTTGAGTTTCTTTACCCTGAATAGTTCAGACTCACTCTGCTCCTTTTGTGTCCACATACAAAATGATCTGCGACTGCTGAGGGTTGTTCTGGTGCCCTGTTGTCCATGGCTGTTTCTAGACCTCTTGTATGGACGCAGCATGGTGTAGTGGAAGGGGGCCATACAATGGAGTTGGGCCGGCATAAGCACACGTTTGACTTTTCCGTGTGCTTGGCAGCTCAGTCCACGAGCTGGAGTCATGCCGTCAGGCCACAAAGTGGGTGTGGAGGGCCCGAGTGCAAGGGCATGTAGCACAGAGCCTTTCGGGGGGGCCCATACCTCTTCCCCCTTCTTGGCTCCCCACTTATGAGACACGAAAGCCCCCAGCAAGAGTGTTGAGAGGAAGGAGCACAGTGGTCCGTGAGTTGGTGTCTAAAGAGTGCTGAGCTGTACTAAAACCTTTCACATGGTGAAGTATTCATGGATAAACTTACTGTCTGTAATTGGCTTCAAAATGATCCAGGTGTTGGGGGTAGTGGGTGAGGTAAATATCAGGTGACCATATAATTTGTTGTCCAATCCCAGGCATGTTTGAGACTGAAAGAGGGGGCTTTTTTTTTTTTTGAATTTTTGAATTTTATTTTATTTATTTTTTATACAGCACATTCTTATTAGTCATCCATTTTATACATATTAGTGTCTACATGTCAATCCCAATCTCCCAATTCATCCCACCCCAACCCCCGCAGCTTTCCCCCCTTGGTGTCCATATGTTTGTTCTCCACATCTGTGTCTCAATTTCTGCCCTGCAAACCGGTTTATCTTGAAAGAGGGGGCTTTCAATTACACCAGGACAAGTTTAAACCATGATTGTCCCTGCAAACCAAGACAAGGACATCCCAGGGGAAAATGAGACAGAATTGACCCTGAGTTGATCACTGTTAAACCTGGGTGATGAGTACCTGGGAGCTCATTATATCCTATTTTTTGTTTGTCTGAAATTTTCCATAATAAAAAGGCTTTATAAAAGGAAGTATATCTTTCAGACTGCTGAAGCATTCAGAAGCCCTCCTGTACAGGAAATGGCTATTGGGTTCCTAGGCAGCCCCTACCTGGGGTAGAAAGCCCAGGTCACCCCGTGCTGCTCTTCCACCGCCTCTGGGCACTGCCCTTTGGGGGCAGGATGGGGAGGCGGGGCCCTGCCTGCTCTTGTTGGTAGGAGGAATGAGAAACTTGAGGGTGTTCTAGCTCAACATGACTTGGTTTGGGGGCAGGAAGAAGGTCAGCCCTTTTTCCTGTCCCCAGAACTTTCAAGGCCTGCCCAGGTGGCAACCAAAGCACCACATCCGCTCCACACCCCAGTGCTGGTGGCAGGGGTGCCTGCAGTTTGTGCACATGCACATGTGATTATTTTCCACACTCTCATCAGGACCACGGGGTTGGGCAGGAAGCAGCATGACTGCAGTGGCTTTTTAACCGACATGATCCCACTTAACCCTCACTGTCGTATGGCAGTTGCTGGAGCCTTGAGTGGTAGAGGGTAACCTCTGCTGGGAATGGACTCAAACAGTCTGACATACCCTTAATTTGTTATCTCTTTCCGGTTATACAGCTGGACCTTTTTCACACAGTTCCACAAAGTGCGGTATTTATTCATCCAACAGATGTTTTCGAGAGCCAGCCTATCATATGCCACACTCAGGGGACACAGCAGTGAAAGAAAAAGACTGCCTTCAGGGAGCGTATATTGTAGTGGCGGTGGCAGCAGGTGCTGCGGTGGTGAGTGCTAAGAAGAAAAAGTGAATTGAAGGGGGAGTGGGTTAAGAGTGGTGGCTGTTTTAGATGGTTGTCTAGGAAGGTGGGCGGGGACGGGCGGATGTCAGAGAGAGAGTCGTTATGGGGGACCAAAAAGCAAGTGCAACAACATGGGGGGAGGAGGAGGGTCACCTTTCTCAGATGCTGCGGATTATTGGAGAATTGACTTTCAGATACCACCACGTGGAAGTCATTGGTAACCTTGGTAAGAGCGATTTGTGGGATTGGAGTAGTTCAAGAAGGAATGGAAGGAGAGGCAGTGAAGAAGGCCGTCGCAGACAACTCTTTGAAGGTGCTTTTCGTTGTAAATGGGACAGTTGCTAAGAGTGGGGGTGGGATTGAGAGAGTATTGTGTAAGATGGGGACTAGCGCACGTATGCTGACTCAGTAGAGAGGGAAAATGCATCTGATGGAACTTGTTGTAAATGGCCCTCTGGTATGCTTTAGCAGATATTAAGTGACCCTGATCATGAGGGAGAGGAGGCCTTGGTTCAGTTTCCTTTTTCCCTTGGAGTTCCCTCTTCTCCAGGCTGAAAGTAAGTCACAAATGTTTGGACTGTCCTCAAATATCTGTTTTAACATGCTTTCATCTTCTATTTACAGTCTTTTTCTTGCTTTCCAAATGGTTCTGAACTTTTGGGTTTTAAATCTGAATCTAGAGATTCATTCCTGACCAAAACACAGCTATCAGCAGAACCTGGCATGTTATTTCAGGAGGCTGATGGATCCTCTGACGTCTGTTCCAGGAGCGTCCAGTCATGGGGCTGTGTCGGATACATTCCCTACACCGTCAGTCACTTAAGGCTCTGAAAATGGCGGAAAAAATGAGAGCCCTGAGGCCTTGTCTTCTCTCTTCTTCTCTAGTAGATCATCAGTTCCTTGAGGGTAGAAATTATATTTAATGTCTTGCCTTGTTTCCTTACCACTTAATAACTGGAATAAAAATGAGTGGACAGACTGACTCACTTAGTTGCTCATCCTACTTGAGTGTGGCACATACCTAGCTGTACTCTTTTCAGTGATGCACCAAGAGAGGATGCCATGCTTCGGTAATTTTCAGTAGAGCCAGGGAACCCCAATAACTTCCGCCTTTAAAAAGTTGATCCTTGGGGCTTCCCTGGTGGCGCAGTGGTTAAGGATCCGCCTGCCAATGCAGGGGACACGGGTTCGAGCCCTGGTCCGGGAAGATCCCACATGCCACGGAGCAGCTAAGCCCGTGCACCACAACTACTGAGCCTACACTCTCGAGTCTGTGAGCCACAACTATTGAACCCACATGCCACAACTACTGAAGCCTGCACGCGTAGAGCCCGTGCCCTGCAACAAGAGAAGCCACCGCAATGAGAAGCCCGCGCACCGCAATGAAGAGTAGCTCCCGCTCGCCGCAACTAGAGAAAGCCCACGCACAGCAACAAAGACCCAGTGCAGCCAAAAAAAAAAAAAAAAAAAATTGATCCTTTAGGAAAATAACCACATCTCCTATTATACTTTGCATTGGTTTCCTGTTACTGGTGTAACAAATTATCACAACACAGATTTATTCTCTTACGTTTTTGGAAGTGAAATTCTGAAGTGGTCAAGGTGTTGCCAGGATTGCATTTCTTGCGGAGGTTCCAGAGGAGAACCCACTCCCTTGCCTTTTCCAGCTCCTAGAGGCCACCGGCTTTCCTTGGCTCATGGCCCCTTCATCCGTCTTCAAAGCCGGCAGCTAGCATTTTCAAATCTCTCTCTGACATCTGCTTCCCTGGCTCTGTCTCCCTTCCCTTATAAAGAGCCTTGTGATTCCATTGGGCCCACCTCAGTGATCCAGGATAGTCTCCCATTTTAAAATCCGTAATTTATCACATCTGCAAAGCCATTTTCACCATGTAAGATAACATTTGCATCTTCCAGGGATTAGGATGTGGGCACCTTTGGGGGACCATTATTCTGCTAACCAGACATTTCTATAGCTATTTACACATATGTTCTCATTTAGTGGCTAGGTTGGTAAAAGTATTCCTGTTTTACAGGAGAAAATGGAAGATCAGAGAGGTTAGGCCAAATCCCCTTGGCCCCAGAATTCATGACTTGAATGCTGGACTTCTGACTCCTATCCACCTCGTTCCATTCTGTTTGGCTGCTTGTGTTTTAATTCTCCTGTCTTCCATAGATTTCAGTTAGTGATACTTGTCAGTATTTAGGTTCTTGATGCCAATATTTGGGGAAGTCGATGTGCTGACTTGACGAAATAAGGGATTGTCAAAACCTATGTAAACATAGTCATCAAGGCAAAATAGCAAAGTGAAGAAAGAATTTAATTCCCAGTTGGCATGGCCTTCCCATTCCCCATAAACATAACACGTGTAAGGTCCAGTACAGAGACTGCTTAGTGGCTTACTGTTTTGTCCACTGACATCTGCTTGGTTTTCATGTTAACAGCAAATTACTAACATTTTGCTTGCCAGCCAGCCAGACTATGTATCATTAGGAGATCCCAGACTTTTTTTAACCTTGGAACTATTGGGAGTAAAGATTTAGGAGGCAGTGCCACGTTCCTGCTACCACGTTGGAATCTCTTCCTCTGCCCTCCTTGCTCCCCCGCATCCCCCGCTCCCATTTTTGTCTCCCAGACTCCCAAGTAGTCTGAACCAGTCTAGTATAATAGCGCACTTTCCATGTCTTGATAGAAGTCATTCACTGTTTCAGGGAGCTTAGAATCGATGACCCTTCTTGCCCATGCTTTGTGTCTGGAGGGTCCACGGGAAATACTTTTTAAACTCACTGGTCAGTACCTCATAGCTCTCTAGGGTCTCCCCGTCTCTTTCTCTGTGGTACTCAAAGCTGTGGACGACAGAAAAGCAAACACTGAAGCGTGAAGGTCTTCTCTTACCCTGACAGTTCTCTTTCATAGGATTGATCACTCCACTGCTCTTGCGCTCTCAGAACAACCCCATTCTATTCCCTTGGCTTCTGCCTCTTTAGGTGCCATTTCAAAGCACAGTTGTGGCCGACAGGACCGTGTCCTCTGAGTTCCTTCCTCCATCTACTTCAGTGTTGGAGGTGCAGGTGAGCAGAGGATGCCCTGCTGAGAAGGGACCAGGTCTAGGTCCAGGCAAGAAGCCAGCCAGTGTTCATTTTGCTAAATAACATAACCAAGCTCAGCCTGCAGTGTTGCTGCGTGCCAGGGCCCAAGCCAGAGCTGATAGTTTTTATGGAGTGAGTACAGCAGCACGTGTTCTGCATCCTGAGATTATATTGGGAGCTGCGGAGGAGCCTTCTAGCAGACCTCCGGTGACACGAAGGCCAGGGCTGTCGGCATGAACAGATGCAAGTTCCGCAGTGCTAGGAAAATGGCATTTTTCAGTATGAGCAGTCACTTAGATGTGTGTCATGTCCATTCACCTGGTGAGTCAGATACTGGCTGAACATGATCTAATAGTGTGTTCAAGTGTTTTCCTTCTTGTCAGTGAAAAATCCCTATCAGGCGTATGGGCATTGGAATGGACAATGCCTTCAGGAACCCAGAAATAAACTCTTGGTCCTGTATGGATTATGTGTGA